>NC_081369.1:65693683-66056045 GCF_030684315.1 Stegostoma tigrinum | reverse complement strand
AGGTGGTGGAGGCTCGTACAGTTATAACATTTAAGAGGCATCTGGATGGGTACATGAATAGGAAGGGTTTAGAGGGATATAGGCCACTTGCTGGCAAATGGGACTAGATTTATCTAGGCTATCTGGTCAGCATGGACAAGTTGGCCCAGAGGGTCTATTACCTTGCTGTATATCTCTATGACCTAATGATTGTTACTTTGACTGGAGTTACTGAACCCTCCTGCCTTTGCTCAGAGTCCACAGTGAGATGGAATGTGACATTAGAATTTGTAACCAGGACAGGCGGACATAAAACAAGAAAGCCGTACCGTGTTCTGATACAAGGCTTTGCTCGAACCTGTTGTGGAGGTTCATAATCTCCCGTTGTGATGGACGTGTGAAAACTGGCCAGTGTATTCCAGTGCTTGCTGTGTTGCCTGTGTTCCCTACTCCAACCAGCTGGCACATTCTCAAAAACAAGCAGAAACTGATCCGATGTAGCTGTGACTGCTGTTTGAGCCTGAGTGAGAGGGTGATCTTCATCCCCAGCTAAACTCAAACTGCACATCACTCTGGAATTATCCAGGCTTGGGCTGGGAGGTGGCAAGTAACATTCTCACCTTACAAAAACCAGATAATGACCATCTTGAACAACAGACAGTCTAACCACTGCCCCTTGACATTCAATGGTGTTACCATCACTGAATCCCCCACGATCAACATCCTGGGGGTTATCATTTAAACAGAAACGCAACTGGACTCACCACATAAACACAGTGGTTACAAGAGCAGGTCTGAAGCTGGGAATACTGCGGCGAGTAACTCACCTCCTGACTCCCCAAAGCCTGTCCACCATCTACAAGGCACAAGTCAGGAGTGGGATGGAATACTCCCCACTTGCCTGGATGGGTGCAGCCCCAACAACACTCAAGAAGCTTGACACCATCCAGGACAAAGCAGCCGCTTGACTGGCACCACATCCACAAACATCCCACTCCCCCCACCATCAATGCTCAGTAGCGGCAGTGTGTACCATCTACAAGACACAGAAATTCACCAAAGATCCTCAGACAGCACCTTTCAAACCCACAACCACTTCCATCTAGAAGGACAAGGGGCAGCAGATACATGGGAACCCCACCCCCCCGAAGGTTCCCCTCCAAGCACTCACCATCCTGACTTGGAAATATATCGCTGTCACTGAGTGAAAATCCTGGAATTCCCTCCCTAACGGTGTGGTGGGTCAACCCACAGCACATGGACTGCAGCGGCTCAAGAAGGCAGCTCACCACCACCTTCTCAAGGGGCAACTAGGGATGGGGCAATATATGCTGGGCCCAAGCAGTAGTGCTCATGTTTCATGAGTGAGTAAAAAGCATCCTGTGGGAATTTTATAGGTTTCTATGAGATCCTTCCTCATTTTTCTAATTTCTCATGGATATAACACGAACCAAATAAAAAAAACCATGGATACTGGAAATCTCAAACCAAAACAGCAAGATGTCTCTGTTCCTGCAGTTGAATCCTCTCACTATGAAGGCCAACATACACTTCTCTCCTTCACCAGCTGTTGCCCTGTGGGGTCACTCTCACTGACCAGTGTTCAAGGACACCCAGGTCTTCCTGTACCTCCCCATTTCCAAAGCTACCAACGGAGGTCCCTTTGGTACAGTTACACTTTCCTGCCTCTCGCTCTAAGCACTAACCTGCGCATTTGTTTATCCAACCAAAGTACATAACCTCATACTTTCCCATATCATATTCCGTGTTTCCATGCTCTCGCCCACACAGTAAGCTTGTCCAAATCCTCCTGAAGCCACTTTATGTCTTCCTAACAACACACATTCCCCTTAGCTTTAAATCATCTGCAGATTTGGAAATATTACATTTGGTCGCGACCTCTGCATCATTAATGTATATTGTGAACAGCTGGGGCCCAAGGACTGATCTGTGCAGTACCCCACCCTCACAGCCTGCCAATGTGAGAATGTCCCGTTTAATCCTACTTCTCCTTTCTGCCTGTTAGCCAATCATTGATCCTTCCAGTACATTCTCTCCAATCCCAGGGCCTTTAATCTTTCTAACCAGCCTTCTGTGGGCCACTTTACCAAAACCCAATGAAAATCTGCTTTATCAATTTCACCAGTAAGGTTTTCAAAGGATTGAAATTCGACAGAGCGGCGCTCCCTCAGCACTGACCCTCCGACAGTGCCCGCTCCCTCAGCACTGACCCTCCGACAGTGCAGCGCTCCCTCAGCACTGACCCTCCGACAGTGCCCACTCCATCAGCACTGACCCTCCAACAGTGCGGCGCTCCCTCAGCACTGACCCTCCGACAGTGCGGCGTTCCCTCAGTACTGACCCTCCGACAGTGCCCACTCCCTCAGTGCTGACCTCCAACAGTGCCCGCTCCCTCAGCACTGACCCTCCGACAGTGCCTACTCCCTCAGTACTGACCCTCCGACAGTGCCCGCTCCCTCAGCACTGACCCTCCGACAGTGCGGCGCTCCTTCAGGGATGTTTTTTTTCCCTTTATTCATTTATGGGATGAGGGTGTTGCTGACCAGACAGCATTTATTGCCCATCTCTAATTGCCCAGAGGGTAGTTTTGAGTTGAGTATGTTGCTGTGGGTCTGGAGTCACATGTAGGCCAGACCAGGTAAGGATAGTAGTCTCCTTCCCCAAAGGCCCTGAGTGAACCAGATGGGCTTTTCCTGACAATTGATAATGGTTTCTTGGTCATCTTTAGATTATTAATTCCAGATATTTATTGAATTGGAATGCCACCATTTGCCATGGTGGGATTCGAACCCGGGTCCCCAGGGTGTTGTCCGGTCTCTAGATTAACAGTCCAGCGATAACACCACGAGGCCATTGCCTCACTCTGTGCTGCTGATGCTCTGTGTCTGACTGTGCGGCTTGTCCCTGGATTGAGAATAGTTTTCTGACCTTGTGGTTGAGGTTGCCACGGTGACCCAGGGTAATTGAAGCTTCTTTGAGTTCTTGTACGTTCGAGGTGAAATCTAAAATATCTCCGTCATGGGTATGTGGGAGTATCTTCATTAATGTGTGGTTCCGGTCTGTTGCTGCCCCTGGCCTCGTCCTGGTTCCCTCACCTAATATCAGAACACCACAGGACAATTAGCCCCTCAGCCTCGATATTCGGTAGGGTCAGGCCTGACCTTCAATTTCATGCCACATTCCTGCTTTACAGTCTCTCAACTCACATGCTTGGTTAATACACAATTATCAGTCTCAGATTTAACCTGGTCTGGTGTCTGTGCAGAGCTTCCTCCAATCTGTGCAGTCTCTTTGGGGATTGAGCTGTTTCCTAACCTTACACCTGTATGTTCTGCTTCTAGGTTTTTGATGGTATTGCCTCGTGCCCCAGTCCTTCACCAGACAATGTAGCATCTCCCTATTTCCCCCCAAGCAGTGGCTCAGTGGTTAACACTGCTGTCTCTCAGCCTCAGGGACCCAGGTTCGATTCCCCCCTCAGGTGACTGTCTGTGTGGAGTTTGCACATTCTCCCCATGTCTGCGTGGGTTTCCTCCCACAGTCCAAAGGTCTGCAGGCTAGGGTGGATTGGCCATGGGAAATAGTCTCATAATGTGCAGGGATGTATATGTTAGTTGGGTTAGCCATAGGAAATGTAGTGTTACAGGGATTGAGTGGGAGGATCTTCAGAGGGCCAGTATGGATTTGATGGGCCAAATGGCCTTCTTCCACACTGTGGGGATTCTATGATTCTGAACTGACTGAAACCACCAGGAAATCATAAACATTTCTGTGAATGGGCTGATTGTAATTATTTTTACATCTCAGGTGAAGGGCTTGACCCTATGACTCTGGGGGATGGTGCTGTCGGTGGGGTGTTGAGCCCTCCTCACACCCCACCCCCCGAAACCTGTTGGGGGAGGGTCTCCGTGTCCTTGGAGCAGAATGCAGGCTTCCGTTACCGGATGTTTCGGAAGCCCTGCTGACACATGCACAGACACCTTATCTGCCATTTTCTCAGTGTGCAGGTACAAATAGTACACACAGATATAATTATCTCCTCAAATGCGGGCTCGATCATCCACTTCCTGTCGGCAAGGAGAAACTGAATCCCAGATAAAAGGATCTTTTGTTGAGAGTTAAACAAATAAAATCAGTTCATTGTCAAAGTGCAGGCAGCTCGCACCATTGTTCAACGTGTTTCTCACTGCACAGCTTGGGATAGACATGCACAGTCCCAGGGAGGACATTTGCTGTGAGACTGACCCAAAACCCTGGACAGGGCTCTCTCGGATGTGGGTGTCACTGGCTAGGTCCAGCATTTATCACCCTGTCCCTAGTTGCCCCTTGAGAAGGTGGGAGTGAGCTGCCTTCTTGAACTGCTGCAGTCTATGTGCTGTGGGTTGACCCACAATGCCCCTTAGGGAGGGAATTCTGGGATTCTGACCCAGCGACAGTGAAGGAACGGCCATTTCTGGCGCCCACCTGTAAGATCTGGGATTGTATAATTTCAGCGTTGACTGGGCAGAAGCCTCTTGCATTAGAGAACTCGACAGGTTGGGGGCAGGGCGCTGTTGGAGTATTGTGAATGCAGCCCCTGAACCTGGGGTGGGAGAGGACATTACTGACAGGGTGCCCCCAATCACAGAGAACCATATAAGCTGACGTTTCGGGCCTAGACCCTTCATCAGAGGGTCTAGGCCCGAAACGTCAGCTTTTGTGCTCCTGAGATGCTGCTGGGCCTGCTGTGTTCATCCAGCCTCACATTTTATTATCTTGGATTCTCCAGCATCTGCAGTTCCCATTATCACTGAACCATATAAGCTGCTGGTTTCTGCAAAGAATGCACCCAGTTACATCCAGGATATATAATAATGGGTCAAGAATGGAAGATGTCACACAGGTCCCCGTATTGACCCCTCGTTTCCTCGGCACAACCATCTTCAGCTGCTTCATCAATGACCTTCCCTCCATCATAAGGTCAGAAATGGGGATGTTCTCTAATGATTACACAATGTTCAGCACCATTTGTGGCTCCTCAGATACTGAAGCAGCCCGTATTCACATGCAACAAGACCTGGACAATATCCAGGCCTGGGCTGACAAGTAGCAAGTGACATTCGTAAGACACAAATGCCAGTCAATGACCATCACCAATCAGAGACAATCTAATCACTGGGTGTTACCATCACTGAATCCCCCGCTATCAACATCCTGGGGGTTACCATTGACTAAAAGCTGAACTTGACAGGCCATATAAATAATGTGGTTCCAGAGCAGGTCCAAGGCTGGGAATCTGGGAGCAAATAACTCAGTTCCCGACTCGCCCCACCCCACTTGCTTGGATGGGAGCAGCTCTGACATCACTCAAGAAGCTTGACCAAAGCAGCCCACTTGATTGGCACCACATCCACGTTCCTTCAGCATCACTGGGTCCAAATGCTGGAATTCCTTCTCAAACGGCCTTGTGCATCTGCCGACAGCACACAGTACTGCAAACTCCACTGTCAAGACAGAATCGCCCATTTTCCCAACTCTTTGTTCATTCACTGCCAGGGGAAGTTGTGGAGTCTGGCAGATGGGACTAGATGAGTTTAGGATATCTGGCTTGTGAGGGATAGTTGGACCGAAGGGTCTGTTTCCCAGTTGTATGACCCTAAGTAAATGAAAGGATAAACAGATGTGAAGTCAGAGTTCTGCAGACCCAGTCTGTTTTCCTGAACATCATTGACCGAGATCTGTAATCTCCTTCATCTGAACCACAAGGAGACAGAAGTAGAGGAGATAACACCCTCCTCCACCTGCCTTTGCTTTTAACACTGAGCCATTTATTTTTAGTGTTTAATTCCTGGTTTCCTCTGCCTACTCAACATTGTGAGATTCAGTTTGGGGTGAGTGTTGCGTTGCTGGGTCAGAGGTGTCCGGAGGTCGCTATCCCTCCTGAGGTTCGAGCTAAGTGAGGCACAGACTGACCCAGCCATGCCTGGAGACCGCTTCTACACATGCTGGGGGGGCGGGGAGGGTGTTGTGGGGGGGGGGGGGTGGTGGGGGGCGGTGAACCACTTGCACATACCCTGGGCGGGGGGTCGATTTAGAAAGTTACACTGAACTCCGGATGTGGACAGTGAACTCCCGCCCACAACTCCCCTTTACCTCATCCCAATCCCAGGCACAGAGTGGATTCTGTGAGGATCCACGCTCCTGAATCAATGATCAGATTTAACCCCCACCCCTGCCCTCCCCCCATCCCAAAACAGCTTGGTTACAATTTTAAGCTTACGCCCTATTTTACTGCTTCCACTTCCTACAATCAGAGGAAATATTTCCTCTATCTCCAAAATCAGCCGTAAATTTCTCCCCCAGTATCCTGCACGTTGGGTGATACGGGCCTGGGCTCTTCAATCCATTCCCACCATCCCCAGCACAGGCAGAGATACAGCACCTTTCCCGGAAATGAGATTTCAATTTAACCCCAATCTGTTACTTGGACAGTTCTTGTTGCTGCTTTGATTTTTGTTACAGTGCCTGGCCAAGGACTCTGTAACCCATTTATTGATCCATTTTAAATGAGCTAGCTAGGCAACATGTTTTTTTATAATTTAATCCCATCAGTTCAATTCTGATGAATCTGTGCTGCACCCCCACAAGGTCAATGTAACCGTTCCGAGGAATAGGGGCAGTACTAGCGTGCCAGGGTTGGGCTAAAGTGCTATTTATGTTTCTTAACAAACAAACTTATACATAAACATAGAATATAAACAAAACTATAAACAGTATTGTTCCTAAAAATTGTAATGATACCAAGCAAATATACAATCTTTTCATGAAGCCACATTTTATATTTTGCTGGAAGCTAACATTCTAATAACAAATAGTTGCATTTATATAGTGATTACGTGAGTAAGTATAATGCTGGCAGTTAGCAATAATGGTATCACGGTGAGCATTGATATCTTACAGGACATAGGAGCAGAATCAGGCCATTCAGCCCATTTGGTCTGCCCCACCATTTAGTCAGGGCTAATGAGAGATAATGAGAACTGCAGAAGCTGGAGAATCCAAGATAATAAAATGTGAGGCTGGATGAACACAGCAGGCCAAGCAGCATCTCAGGACCACAAAAGCTGACGTTTTGGGCCTAGACCCTTCATCAGAGAGGGGGATGGGGTGAGGGTTCTGGAATAAATAGGGAGAGAGGGGGAGGCGGACCGAAGATGGAGATGTCCAAGTTCTTCAAGGACACCCGCACATCCAGATGTCGACGTTCTTCAAGGACTGCAACATCCCCCCGCAGTGATCGAGAACGCCCTTGACCGCGTCTCCCGCATTTCCCGCAACACATCCCTCACACCCCAGCCCCGCCACAAACGGCCAAAGAGGATCCCCCTCGTTCTCACACACCACCCCACCAACCTCCAGATACAACGTATCATCCTCCGACACTTCCGCCATCTACAATCCAACCCCACCACCCAAGACATTTTTCCATCCCCACCCTTGTCTGCTTTCCGGAGAGACCACTCTCTCCGTGACTCCCTTGTTCGCTCCACACTGCCCTCCAATCCCACCACACCCGGCACCTTCCCCTGCAACCGCAGGAAATGCTACACTTGCCCCCACACCTCCTCCCTCACCCCCATCCCAGGCCCCAAGATGACTTTCCATATTAAGCAGAGGTTCACCTGCACATCTGCCAATGTGGTATACTGCATCCACTGTACCCGGTGTGGCTTCCTCTACATTGGGGAAACCAAGCGGAGGCTTGGTGACCGCTTTGCAGAACACCTCCGCTCAGTTCGCAACAAACAACTGCACCTCCCAGTCGCAAACCATTTCCACTCTCCCTCCCATTCTTTAGACGACATGTCCATCATGGGCCTCCTGCAGTGCCACAATGAAGCCACCCAAAGGTTGCAGGAACAGCAACTCATATTCCGCTTGGGAACCCTGCAGCCCAATGGCATCAATGTGGACTTCACCAGCTTCAAAATCTCCCCTCCCCCCACTGCATCCCAAAACCAGTCCAACCTGTCTCTGCCTCCCTAACCTGTTCTTCCTCTCACCCATCCCTTCCTCCCACCTCAAGCCGCACCTCCATTTCCTACCTACTAACCTCATCCCACCTCCTTGACCTGTCCGTCTTCCCTGGACTGACCTATCCCCTCCCTACCTCCTCACCTATACTCTCCTGTCCACCTATCTTCTTTTCTCTCCATCTTCGGTCCGCCTCCCCCTCTCTCCCTATTTATTCCAGAACCCTCACCCCATCCCCCTCTCTGATGAAGGGTCTAGGCCCAAAACGTCAGCTTTTGTGGTCCTGAGATGCTGCTTGGCCTGCTGTGTTCATCCAGCTTCACACTTTATTATCATTTATTCAGTCAGGGCTGATATATTTCTGAAGTCCATTCTCATACCTTCACCCTGTAACCTTTCAATCCCCTTCCGAATACCAGAGTGTCTTAAAGACACTCAATAACTTAACCTTCACAGCCCTCTGTGACAATGTGCCCCACAGAGTCACCACCCTCTGCCTGAAGAAATTCCTCCGCAGGGCTATCCCTTCACTCTGAGGCTGTGTCCTCAGCTCCTACTCTCTCCAATTGGAGGAAACATCTTCTCCATGCCCACTCTATCCAGGCCCCTCAATATTCTGTAAGTTTCAATCAGATTCTCTACTCCTCCTTCTAAACCCCATCGAGTACAGACCCAGAGTCTATTACCACTCCTCATATAGTAAACCCTTCATCCCTGGGATTGTTCTGTGTGGGTTATAGGGGGATGGGTCTGGGTGGGATGCATCAAGAGGCGGTGTGTACTTGTTGGGCCAAAGGGCTGTTTTCACACTGTAGGGAATCTAATCTAATCTAATCCAACCTAAACCAGCACATCCTTCTTTAGATATGGGGTCTATATCTGCTCACAATGTCCTAAATGCACTCTGACCAGACCATTATGCACTTTAAGCAGTACATCCTTGCTCTTGTGTTCTAGCCTTCTCCAAATGAATGCTAACATTTCATTTGCTTTCCCAAATGCCATCCGAACCTGCACATTAACCTTAAGCGAAGTGCCTTTGTGCTTCAGATTTCTGAAGGCTTTCCCCATTTAGAAAGTAAGATTAGGCCCAATCAAGGATAGCAGTGGGAAGTTGTGTGTGGAGTCAGATGAGATAGGGGAAGCGCTAAATGAATATTTTTCAACAGTATTCACTCTAGAAAACGACAATGTTGTCAAGGAGAATACTGAGGTACAGGCTACTAGACTAGGTGGGATTGAGGTTCACAAGGGAGAGGTATTAGAAATCCTTCAGAGGGTGAAGGTAGATAAGTCTCCTGGGCCGGATGGGATTTATCCTCGGATCCTCTGGGAAGCCAGGGAGGAGATTGCCAAGCCTTTGGCATTGATCTTTAACTCGTCATTGTCTACAGGAATAGTGCCAGATGACTGGGGGATAGCAAATGTGGTTCCCCTGTTCAAGAAGGGGATTAGAGACAACCCTGGTAATTATAGACCAGTGAGCCTTACCTCAGTTGTTGGTAAAGTGTTGGAAAAGGTTATAAGGGATAGGATTTATAATCATCTAGAAAAGAATAAATTGATTAGGGATAGTCAGCACGGTTTTGTGAAAGGAAGGTCGTGCCTCACAAACCAATTGACTTCTTTGAGAAGGTGACCAAACAGGTAGATGAGAGTAAACCGGTTGATGTGGTGTATATGGATTTCAGCAAGGCGTTCGATAAAGTTCCCCACAATAGGCTATTGTACAAAATGCGGAGGAATGGATTTGTGGGAGATATAGCAGTTTGGATCGGAAATTGGCTTGCTGAAAGAAGACAGAGGGTGGTAGTTGATGGGAAATGTTCATCCTGGAGACCAGTTACAAGTCGTGTACCACAAGGGTCGGTGTTGGGTCCACTGCTGTTTGTCATTTTTATAAATGACCTGGATGAGGGCGTAGAAGGATGTGTTAGTAAATTTGCAGACGACACTAAGGTCAGTGGAGTTGTGGATAGTGACGAAGAATGCTGTAGGTTGCAGACAGACATAGATAAGCTGCAGAGCTGGGCTGAGAGGTGGCAAATGGAGTTTAATGCAGACAAGTGTGAGGTGATGCACTTTGGTAGGAGTAACCAGAAGGCAAAGCACAGGGCTAATGGTAAGATTCTTAGTAGTGTAGATGAGCAGAGAAATCTCGGTGTCCATGTACACAGATCCTTGAAAGTTGCCACCCAGGTTGACAGGGCTGTTAAGAAGGCATACAGAGTTTTAGCTTTTATTAATAGAGGGATCGAGTTCCGGAACCAAGAGGTTATGCTGCAGCTGTACAAAACTCTGGTGTGGCCGCACTTGGAGTATTGTGTTCAGTTCTGGTCACCGCATTATAAGAAGGATGTGGAAGCTTTGGAAAGGGTGCAGAGGAGATTTACTAGGATGTTGCCTGGTATGGAGGGAAGGTCTTATGAGGAAAGGCTGAGGGACTTGAGGCTGTTTTCATTAGAGAGGAGAAGGTTGAGAGGTGACTTAATTGAAACATATAAAATAATCAGAGGGTTAGATAGGGTGGATAGGGAGAGACTTTTTCCTAGGATGGTGACGGCGAGCACGAGGGGGCACAGCTTTAAATTGAGGGGTGAAAGATACAGGACAGATGTCAGAGGTAGTTTCTTTACTCAGAGAGTAGTAAGGGAATGGAACACTTTGCCTGCAATGGTAGTAGATTCGCCAACTTTAGGTACATTTAAGTCATCATTGGATAAGCATATGGACGTACATGGAATAGTGTAGGTTAGATGGGCTTGAGATCAGTATGACAGGTCGGCACAACATCGAGGGCCGAAGGGCCTATACTGTGCTGTAATGTTCTATGTTCTATGTTCTAGTCTTCACCTCAACTCTTCCCACCCAAGTATATAACACCTTATCACATTGTACTCCATCTGCCGCTTCTTTTCCTACTCTCCCAACCTCTCCAAATCCTTCTGCACCTGTACACACCCTGGGCAGATTTAGGAATTATAATGTACTCTGGACGTGAACAGTGAACCATTCCCCCCTTACCTCTACACTACCCGTCCCTCCTCCTGTCATTGTGTCAGCTGCTAACGTATTAATAATGCTCTCAGTTCCTTTATCCAGATCATTAGTATATAATGTGAAGTGATGTGGTCCCAACATGGACCCCTGTGGAACTCTGCTAATCTCCGGCTGCCATCCTGAGAAAGACCCCATTCTCCCGACTGTATGGATTCTGCCAGGCAGCCAGTCCTCTATCTGTACCAGTGCCTCCCCCTTACACCACGGGCTGTTATCTTATTTAGCAGCCTCCCTGTGCATCATCTTATCAAAGGCAGTCTGGAGATCCAAACAGATCACATCCACTGGATCTCCTTTGTCTAACTTGTTTGTTACCTCCTCACAGAATTTAAACAGATTTGTCAGGCACGACCTCCCCTTGATGAAGCCAGACAGACTCAGCCCCATCTTACCCAGCACTTCTGAGTACTCTACAATTTCATCCTTAGTAATAGACTCTAACATCCTACTAATGACAGAGGGAGGCTAACCGGCCTGTAGCTTCCTGTCTTCTCCCACTCTCCCTTCTTAAACAGGGAGGGGGTTTACATTAGCCATTTTCCAGTCCTCTGGGACCCTCCCTAACTCCAGTGATTCCCGAAAGATCACCACCAATACCTCTACAGTCTCCAACTCCTCTCCGTCAGGACTCTGGGGTGTATTCCATCTGGTCCAGGTCATTTACCTGCCTTCAGACCTTTCGGCTTCCCCAGCACCTTCTCCTCAGTGTTGGCCACTGCACTCACCTCTGTCCCTGACTCTTTTGAAGTTCTGGCACATCCCATCAGTTTTCCCAGTAGAAGGCACCAGCAAAGTACCTCTTCAGTTCCTCTGTCATTTCTTTGCTCCCCATTAATACTCCTTCAGGCTCATTTTCCAGCAGCCCAATCTCTACTCTTGCCTCCCACACCTTTTAGATATCTAAAAAAAAACTCTTGAAATCTTCTTTTATATTACTAGCTAGCTTACCCTCATATTTCATCTCCTACCTTATTGTCTTCTTAGTTGCCTTCTGCTGGTTTTTAAAGGCTTCCCAGTCCCCTGGCTTCCCATTACTCTTCACAATGCTGTATGCTTTTTCTCTGTTGTTTTTATGCTGTCCCTGCGTTCCCTTGTCAGCCCTGGTTGCCTCATCCTCCCTATAGCATGTCTCAACTTGCACAGGATGAATTTCTGCTGTGCCTTGCGGATTAACCCCAGAACCTCCTCTCATTGCTGCTCCACCATTTCCTTTCTTTGGACCCACTGCTAGCCTGCATTTCCCAGTCCACCTGCACACTGAAGCACACCCCCCTCCCTGTGATTATTGTCATAGTGCCTCGAATTACCTGCTTTTCCTGTCCCCTGATTTATTTTCTGTCCCACATTTTGACTACTGCTCAGAGGCCAGTCCATAACTCCCAGCAGGGTGTCTCTTCCCACTGCTGTTCCCCAACTCAAACACCAAAGATTCCCCACTTCCCAACTCTACACCAATTCTTGCTGTCGATAAAAATTTCATTTCTTACTAACAAGGTAACCCTGTCCCTTCTACCCAGATGCGTGCCCTTTCGATAGGATGTGTATCCTCGGATATTTAGCTGAACAGATAAATTAGAAATGATTCTTGTGTCAAACAGAAATTTTAAACAGAACCACATTGGTCGAAACTCTGGATGAATATTTTAATAAGCAACATGAAGGAGAGAGATAAAGGAATGGAAAGGTGTGGGGAGGGATTTCCCTGTCATAGAGCCCAGGGTGCAAAGCATTTGGCTGTCATTGGTGACATGATTAAATCTGGACATGATCAAGAGGCCAGTGTTAGAGGAAAACACATGTTTTCTTCAATGACTCTTAAGGTGAAATGTTACTTGATGAGGGAGATCCCAACTCCATATGAGCATTAAACAAGCAACATTGAATCAAACACTACTCTTACACCTTTCCTTCATTTAATTTTCATTGTTTCCAATAGAAACACAACTAAGACCCACAACTATTTCTGAAGCAGGTTCCAGACTCAAAACGCCAGCCTTCCTGCTCCTCTGATGCTGCCTGGCCTGCTGTGCTCCTCCAACTCCACACTTTGCTATCTCAGGCCCACGGTAGTGTTGACCTGTTTATCTGTGAGGAGGACAGTGTGGAGCCCCAGAAGGACATTGAGTGGATAGATAGGACGAAGATGAGGTTTGATGCAGAGAGGTGTGAAGTGATGCATTTGGTCAGAAGAAAACTGAAACACAATATAAAATAGAGGCTACTATTCTAAAAGGGGCTGAAGGAGCACAGGGAGTGGGGTATATCGATGCAGAGGTTGTTGGAGGTGGCAGGACTAGTGGACTGAGCAGTGGATAAAGCAGGCAGTGCCCTCAGCTTTATTAACAGGGGCAAAGAGGTGATGGTGAACTTGTACAAGACGCTTGTTAGACCTCAGCTGGAGTATCATGTAGAGCTCTGAGTACCACACTGACTGATTGATTGTCAGTGGTACTGAGGTACATTCAAAGCTTTGTTTATGAGTGTAGTAAGCAAAGTTTTTTATTTTCTTTATTCATTTACAGGATGAGGCCATCGCTGGCTAGGTCTGCACTTATTGCCCACCCTAATTGCCCCAGAAGGATAGTTTAGAGTCAACCACACTGCTGTGGGTCTGGAGTCACATGTAGGCCAGACCAGGTAAGGATGGCAGTTTCCTTCCCTAAAGGACATCAGTGAACCAGGTGGGGTTTTCCAACAATCAACAATGCATTTATGGGCATCATTAGACTCTTAATTCCAGATCAAATTCCACCATCTGCCATGGCAGGATTCGCACCAGTGTCCACAAAGCACTATCTGGATCTCTGGATTAACTGTCCGGCGATAATACCACTAGGCCATCGCCTCCCTGATAAACAAAAGGATCAGAAAGACTTATGAAGGGTCTAGGCCCGAAACGTCAGCTTTTGTGCTCCTGAGATGCTGCTTGGCCTGCTGTGTTCATCCAGCCTCACATTTTATTATCTTGGAATCTCCAGCATCTGCAGTTCCCATTATCTCTGCTCAGGTTATATTGCCCAGTGTGTACGCTCAGCAAGATCAATATGAGCAATATCAGTGTTATTTGAGGCTAGAGAGTCCATTCATCGGTCTAGGAAGAAGCTGTTCCTGAACCTGCTGGTGCGTGTATTCATGCAGGAAAGGCATGAATGCAGTGGAGACAGAGCCAAAGTGATTTATAAGAATGCTTCCAGGAATGAGACATTTCAGTTCTGAGGATAGATTGAAGAGGCTGGGACAGTTTTCCTTGAAGAGAAGAAGGCTGACAGGAGATTTGTTAGGGGTTTGCAAAATCATTAGCGTGCTGGCTACAGTAGATAAGGAGAAGCTGTTTTTGCTTCTAAAAGAAACAAGAGTAAGATTTAAAATTTACAGATTTAACGTGGTATGCAGATGAAGCAAGGGTGATGTGAGAAGAAACTCTCTCAGCCAGCAAGTAGTTTAGGGAGTGGAATGGCCTGCTCGGAGATATCGGGGAGGCAGGTTCAGTTTGGACATTCAAGAGGGACATGGGATGGTTACTTGGATAGAAATGCTGAGCAAGGATGCGTGGAAAAGGCAGGAGATTGCCACTAAATTTAAATGCTCAGAGAGCTAGTGCGGACACAATGAGCTGAATGGTATCTTTCCGCACCATAGTAATTCAGTGACTGGATGCTTGATTGAGTGTACCTTCTCTGTGTAACCAGTAAAGCCAGGGTGTCAGCACATAAAAGGGTCTAAACTTGGGCTGAAAGCTCAGGAAAGCAGAATTATTAAATAATGACTAAAACCTCTGTTCCAGAAGCTGGTCCTGTCAGCCTTAAAGCATCAACATATGCTGAGGTTAGATCATCTCAAGGTCCAGCAGTAAGCCCTCTCAGGAGAAACAGTGTGCCTGGGGGAGCCTTGAAGAATCTCCTTCCCACTCTCCCATTATTGGTAATCGTTCAATGTTTCAGAGTCTGCGTAAACTGCTGAGTTGTCGTGAAAGACTTGAACATCCAGTGGGACAGGATTGGACCTGTGAGAGGCAGCGTCAGCTTTGTGAGCTGACAAATAAAATGAACATTCCCTGCACAACTGCGTGGAACTGCCTCTGAATCTGTCCTCACAAGGTAGCTGTGAGTGTGGCATGCTGGGCTCACCAGATTGTGACCCTGAATCTAATGTAACAGAGCACCCACCAGGGCATTAGTTACAACTAACTGGCTCACTGAGCCCATTAAGAGTGGAACATTGCTGTGGGTCTGGAGTCACATACAGGCACATACATTCAATGTTTTGGTTTATTTTTCTGTGTTTTAAGACGGCACAGGAGAGTGGAGACACTATACGACACTTTTCACGGTATTTTGTAACAAAATACATGTGGCAATAAATAAATAAATCGAGTCAAATGTTTACAATATATATTCATGACTTGGAGGAAGGAAGTGAATGTGTGTCACCAAATTTGCAAAAATAGGTGGAAAGACAAGTTGAGAGAGGGATACAGACGGTTTACAGAGAGATACAGATAGAGATAGTGATAAGTCTACAAAAAGTATGGCAAAAGGAATATAATTTTGGAAAATGCAAAGTTGTTCATTTTGGAACGGAGAACAAAATATTATTTATATGGAGAAGATCTGCTGAAAGATGCAACCCAAAGGGAAGTGCCGTTACCTGTCCATGAAGCATAGAAAGCTCACACACACGTGCAGCAGGTAGTCAGGAAGGCGAATGGAATGCTGGCCCTTATTTCAAGTGGGTTGGAGTGTCAGAGTAGGGAAGGCAACTGGACAAGGTGCTGGTGAGACCACACCGGGAGCTCTGAGAGCAGTTTTGGGTTACCTACTTAAGGAGAGATCGTGATGGGAGGCAGTTCGGAGAAAGTTCACTAGAATGATCTCTGGGATGGAGGGACTGTCTCATGAGCAAAGGTTAGCAGCTTGGAATTCTACACATGAGCATTTAGAAAAATGAGAGATAATCTCATTGAAACATATAGGATTTGTAAAGGGCTTGACAGGGTGAATGCTGAGCAGAAGTTTCCCCTCATGGGAGAGCCTAGGACCAGATCCTAGTCTCAGAATAAACAGGCACCAATCTAAGGCTGAGATGAGGAGGAATTTCCTCTCTCAGAGGGTTGTGAGTATTTGGAACTCCTGGTTGCAGAAAGCTGTTGGGGCAGAGTCCGGATGTATATTTAAGGTTGAGATCGATAGATTCTTGATCAGTCGGGAAATCAATGGTTCTGGGGAAAGAGCAGGAAAGTAGATGTGCAGAATGTTGGATCAGTCAGGATCTGATTGAATGGCGGAGCAGGCTTGAGGGGCTAAATGGCTTCTTCCTGTTCCTATTTCTTCTGGGCTTATAGGCCAGGCCAGGCCGGGATGGAAGATTCCCTTCTCTAAAAGGGGGTTAGTGACACAGAGACAGTAGGAACTGCAGATGCTGGAGAATCTGAGAAAACACGGTGTGGAGCTGGATGAACACAGCAGGCCAAGCAGCATCAGAGGAGCAGGAAAGCTGACGTCTTCTTCAGAAAAGCAGGTGAAACAAGTGAGTTTTTACAATAAGTGACAGCTGTTTCACGGTCATCATTAAACACTTAATTCCAAATTATTTTACATTCAAAATGCGCTGTGTTCCATGGTGGGGTTTGAACCCAGGTCCCCAGAGTTTGACCCAGGTTACTGGATTCCTCATTGAGTAACAAAAACACCAGGACATCCCTTCCCCACATGGTGCCAATAGAGAATTGTAATGTAATGTAGCACTGTGTCACGTGATGTGCTGTATTTCCATGGGTGTATCCCAATGGGGTTGTAATGTAGCCCGATGCAATGGTCAATGTATATCAGAATGAGGGGCACTGTGTAGTGCCATATAATAGAATGTAGCATGGGCTGGTGTGGGGTGTTGTGCTATAATGTAGAAAGTTCTAGAATCCTTGTTTAAGATTACTAAATCACAGTGTAGCATCAAATCAATAACCTAATCAGAAATATGCAAACTCAATCTGACAAATAATATCAGTTGGACGAATTCTAAGTGTAAAGGACTTAAGGAAATGTTCCCGATAGCTGTGAATCCGACATCTCCCAGTTAATCCCTATGGAGGGGCCATGTCCTCTGTCTCCTTCTATCAAGCCAGTGGGAGACTGGGATTGGGTGAAGGGATCAGTAGGAGACTGGGATTGGGTAATGGGATCAGTAGGAGACTGGTGTTGGGGGATGGGTTCAGTAGGAGAATGGGATTGGGTGATGGGTTCATTAGGAGACAGGATTAGGCGATGGGATCAGTAGGAGACTGGTGTTGGTTGATAGGTTCAGTAGGAGACTGGGATTGGGCGATGGGATCAGTAGGAGACTGGGATTGGGCGATGGGATCAGTTGGAGACTGGGATTAGGCGATGGGATCAGTTGGAGACTGGGATTGGGCGATGGGATCAGTTGGAGACTGGTGTTGGGTGATGGGTTCAGTAGGAGACTGGGATTAGGCAATGGGATCAGTAGGAGAATGGGATTAGGCAATGGGATCAGTTGGAGACTGGTGTTGGGTGATGAGATCAGTAGGAGACAGGGATTGGTTGATGGGTTTAGTAGGACACTGGGGTTGGGCGATGTGTTCATTAGGGGACAAGAATTGGGGAATGGGTTCAGCAGGAGGCTGGGGTTGTTCATGGATTCAGTAGGACACTTGGATTGGACAATGGGATCAGTTGGAGAGTGGTATTGGCTGATTGACTCAGTCAGAGACTGGGATTAGGTAATGGGCTCAAGAGGAGACTGGGATTGGATGTTGGATTAAGTAGGAGAATTGGTGTGGGCAATGACATCAGTAGGAAACTAGAATTGGGTAATGTGGTCAGTAGGAGACTGGGATGAGGTAATGGGATCAGTAGGAGACAGGATTGGGCGATGGGATCAGTAGGAGACTGGGATTAGGTAATGGGATCAGTAGGAGACAGGATTGGGTGTTAGTTTCAGTAGGAGACAGGATTGCACGAAAAGAATAATTGATTAGGGATAGTCAGCACAGTTTTGTGAAGGGAAGGTCGTGCCTCACAAACCTTATTGACTTCTTTGAGAAGGTGACCAAACAGGTAGATGAGAGTAAACCGGTTGATGTGGTGTATATGGATTTCAGCAAGGCGTTTGATAAGGTTCCCCACAATAGGCTATTGTACAAAATGCGGAGGAATGGGATTGTGGGAGATATAGCAGTTTGGATCGGAAAGTGGCTTGCTGAAAGAAGACAGAGGGTGGTAGTTGATGGGAAATGTTCATCCTGGAGACCAGTTACTAGTGGTGTACCGCAAGGGTCGGTGTTGGGTCCACTGCTGTTTGTCATTTTTATAAATGACCTGGATGAGGGCGTAGAAGGATGTGTTAGTAAATTTTGAGACGACACTAAGGTCGGTGGAGTTGTGGATAGTGACGAAGGATGCTGTAGTTTGCAGAGAGACATAGATAAGCTGCAGAGCTGGGCTGAGAGGATGGAGTTTAATGCAGACAAGTGTGAGGTGATGCACTTTGGTAGGAGTAACCAGAAGGCAAAGTACTGGGCTAATGGTAAGATTCTTAGTAGTGTAGATGAGCAGAGAGATCTCGGTGTCCATGTACACAGATCCTTGAAAGTTGCCACCCAGGTTGACAGGGCTGTTAAGAAGGCATCCAGTGTTTTAGCTTTTATTAATAGAGGGATCGAGTTCCAGAACCAAGAGGTTATGCTGCAGCTGTACAAAACTCTGGTGTGGCCGCACTTGGAGTATTGTGTTCAGTTCTGGTCACCGCATTATAAGAAGGATGTGGAAGCTTTGGAAAGGGTGCAGAGGAGATTTACTAGGATGTTGCCTGGTATGGAGGGAAGGTCTTACGAGGAAAGGCTGAGGGACTTGAGGCTGTTTTCATTAGAGAGAAGAAGGTTGAGAGGTGACTTAATTGAAACATATAAAATAATCAGAGGGTTAGATAGGGTGGATAGGGAGAGCCTTTTTCCTAGGATGGTGACGGCGAGCACAAGGGGGCATAGCTTTAAATTGAGGGGTGAAAGATATAGGACAGATGTCAGAGGTAGTTTCTTTACTCAGAGAGTAGTAAGGGAATGGAACGCTTTGCCTCCAACGGTAATAGATTCGTCAACTTTAGGGACATTTAAGTCGTCATTGGACAAGCATATGGGTGTACATGGAATAGTGCAGGTTAGATGGGCTTGAGATTGGTATGACAGGTTGGCACAACATCGAGGGCCGAAGGGCCTGTACTGTGCTGTAATGTTCTATGTTCTATGTTGTTCACAGGAGGCTGTGATTGGGCAATGTGTTCAGTAGGAAACTAGGATTGGGTAATGTGTTTGGTAGGAGACTGGGTTTGGGCGATTGGTTCAGTAGAATACTGGAATTGGTTGATGGGATCACTGTGAGACTGGGATTGTGCAATGTGTTCAGCATAAGACTGGGAATGGGCGATGGGATTGGTAGGAGACTGGGATTGTGCAATGTGTTCAGCATGAGACTGGGAATGGGCGATGGGATTGGTAGGAGACTGGGATCAGGTGATGGGTTCAGTAGGACTCTGGGATGCACTGTGGTTGGGAGTTAGTTGCAAGGATGAGGATTAGAGACTGTATCGGAACAGGAACTTACACCATCAGCATCTCCACTCTCTGTTCTTATTAATAGCTGCCAGGGCACAGCCCCTTCCCCAGAACCCAGAGTCATTAACCGCGGTGCGGTTTATCGCTCATTTATAAACTCTGTCTCTCTGCTTTCGAGAGGATGGTGTTATTGTGTAATGATTGCTCAGTTTTTTGGATTGCAGTTCACTACAATAACACGTCTCCCCCAGCTCGGGCAGCAATCTCTGGTGGAAAGCACAACTCTCACTAACACCAACACCCACCCAAGGTCAGGAAACAACTGCCCAGCTGGCATTGACGTCTGACTGTGCCAACTCTTCTCCCTTCTCCCCATTCCTCCTCAACCCATTGATGTTCCCAGCGAACTGACATTCGACCGATTCCTAATCAGTCAGGCCAACCAGGACCACATTGTTACTGACCACATGGTCACTCCCTGTGATGAGCAAGGAGCAGGAGGAGGCCATTCAGCCCCTCGAGACTGCCCTGCTAATACTGTCATGGCTGATCACTTGGTGACCTCAAATTCACAATCCTGTCTTCCTCTGCTGATCTTCCACCACCCAGCCTGGCCCTCCCTGACCCCTGTGTAACATGAATCTCTCCAGCTTGGCCTAAACCAGATTCGGTCCCGGCATCCTGAGAGAGAAAAGGAATCACTGAAATCTTTGTGAGAAGGTTGATCCCTGATGTTTAAACAGTGACGCTTTGTTCTCTAATCTCCCCCAAGAGCATATGTCCTCTCCACATCTACCCAGTCATGATCCCACAGGATCTTACATGTCCAATCAAGTTGCCTCTCACTCACACTTCCATGGACGCAGTCTGTCCAGTCTTTCCTGATAAGACAAATTAAACATTCCAGATATGAGTCCGCTGAAACTTTACTCAGCTGCCTTCATCATGTTTACACTTTCCTTCAATAAAGTGGCTTTTACCATACGCTCTGCTCCAGATGTGGTCTGCCCTGTCCTCACTGTATCTGAGGCATTACTCCCCTCCTATCCTTTTCAATCCCTGCTAAATAACTGTTTTCAAGCAGTTCGAGGTTCTGAGAGAGTGCATGGAAATAAACTGTTTGCATTTCAGAAGAATCAGAGAAACACCGGAGTGCAGCTGACTTTCAAATGAGAACCAGAGAGAGATGAAGAGAAAGGATTTTGACGCAGTGAGTTGTCAACTAGATCACAGTGTCTGAAAGAGCAAACAGAGCAGCTCCAATAGTAACCAGTGAAAGGGAACTGAAGCAAAAACAGAAATTGCGGGAAAAGCTCAACAGGTCTGGCAGCATGTGAAGAGAAATCAGAATTAATGCTTCGGGTCCAGTGACCCTTCTTTGACTATACACCCTCACACCCCAATTCCTGTAAAGGCTCCATCCCATACTCTCAGTTACTCCGTCTCCGTTGCATATGATCAGATGAGGCCAACTTCGAAAAGGGAGCCTCCGAAATATCCACCTTCTTCCTCAACCGAGGATTCCCCATCTCAGTAGTCGATAGGGCCCTCAATCGGGTCCGACCCATCTCCAGCACTTCTGCCCTCACCCCTTCTCTTCCCTCCCCCAACAGTGATAGGGTTCCCCTTATCCTCACCTACCATCCCACCAGCATCCACATCCAGAATATCATCAGACGCCATTTCCACCACTAGACACATATTCCCCTCCCCTTCCTTGTCTGCCTTCCACCGGGATCATTCCATCCGGGACACCCTGGTCCACATTTCCTTCATCCCCAACACAACCTCCACAGCCCCACGGCACCTTCCCCTGTAACCGGCGAAGGTGCAACACCTGCTCATTTACCCCCTCCCTCCCCAGTATCCAAGGGCACAAACACTTCGCCCGCACTTCCCAGAATCTAGTCTACTGCATTCGCTGCTCACAATGTGGTCTCCTCTACACTGGGGAAACGAAGCGTACACTTGGTGACCACTTCGCAGAACAGCTACATTCTGCTCGCAGAAAAAGACCCTGAGCTACCTGTTGCCTGCTACTTTAACGCACCACCCTGTTCCCTGGCTAACATCTCTGTCTCTGGCTTGCTGCAGTGTTCCAGCAAACTTCAACACAAGCTGGAAGAACAACACCTCATTTTCCGCTCTGGGATCCTGCAGCCCTTCAGACTCAATAGCGAGTTCAATAATTTCAAGGCTTAAGGCACCTTCTTCTATGTACTTCGATGTACCCCAACCCCCACAATCTAGGCCGCGTTATTGCATACATTCACACAGCTGTACAGCACTGAAACAGACCTTTCGGTCCAACTCATCCATGCTGACCCGATCCTAAATTAATCCAGTCCCATTTGCAGCATTTGGCCCATATCCCTCTAAACCCTTCCTATTCATAACACATCCACATGCCTTATAAATGCTGTAACTATACCAACCTCCACCACTTCCTTCAGCAGTTCGCTCCACACACACACACACACACACACACACACACACCACTTTCTGCGTCAAAAAGTTACCCCTCAGGTCTGTTATAAATCTTTCCCCTCTCATGCCTAAACCCCTCTAGTTTTGGACTCCCCTACCCTGGGGGGAAAAGACCTTGTCTATTCACCCAATCCGTGCCCCTCATGATTTTATAAACCTCTAAAAGGTCACCCCCTCAGCCTCCGATGCTCCAGGTAAAATAGCCCCAGCCTATTCAGCCTCTCCCTATAGTTTAAACCTTCCAACCCCGGCATCATTCTTGTAAATCTTTTCTGAACCCTTTCTAGTTTCACGACATCCTTCCTATAGCAGGGTGACCAGAATTGCACGCAGTATTCCAAAAGTGGCCAAACCAATGTCCTATAGAGCTACAATATGACCTCCCAACTCCTATACTCATTGCACTGACCAATAAACACAAGCGTACCAAACGCCTTCTTCACTATCCTGTCGACCTGTGACTCCACTTTCAAGGAACTGTGAACCTGAGCTGCAAGGTCTTTGTTCGGCAACACTATAATCAGCTCTGAGGAAGGGTCCCTTGATCCAAAACATTAACTCTGATTTCTCTCCACAGATGCTGCCAGACCTGCTGAGCTTTTCCAGTAATTAGTGTTTTTGTTTCAGATAAAGAGGCAATTGGAGACAACACTACAGTATAATCAGAGACAGCGAAGCATTCACAAAGGCTGAGCCAGAGCCTGATCTGATTGATGGTGACTGAACAAATGGGAATGATTTCCCAAATGGGTGGACGAGAGTTGAAAGTACCTTCTATTCATCCATGGGATGTGGGCGTTGCTGGCTGTCCCTGGCATTTATTGCCCATCCCTAGTTGCCCCTTGGGAAGGTGGGGGTGAGCTGTCTTCTTGAGCCGCTGCAGCCCATGTGCTGTATATTAACCCACAATGTCCTTAGGGAAGGAATTCCAAGATTCTGTCCCAGTGACAGTGAAGGAACAGCGATACATTTCCAAGTCAGGAAGGTGAGTGACTCGGAGGGGAGCTTGCAGGGGGTGGTGTTCCCATGTATCTGTGGCCCTCACTATTTGATCATGTCCTGTTTTAGTTTTAAATACATCAACTCCCCCAAATGTCAAGCACAGGGCAAAGGTTATGGGTACGACTGAGGGGAGAACAGGAGGGAAACCCAGCCAATCCAATGTTTTCAATTTCCTCTGCTATCTCATAGAGGAGAGATGTGAAGGGTTTGGAGATAATCTCAAAGTTGTGTTTGTGACAAGGAGCTGCTCTGTGGTTTTAGCGTTGACATGAGTGAAACATTATGAATAATATTGGATGTAAGCCCTTCTGGGGTCTTATGTAAATCTATAACGGAATTTCACTGTAGCCAGTCAAAGTGCTGAAGATGATGGGACAGAATGAGGAAGTTCATGATGCTATCAGTCCATCATTAGAAGCTGCTTCCTGCTCACTGTGAACCTCGGGCCATGCCTGGCTATTCTGTGGCTTTCATCAACACATCAGAATACACGCTTCCAGCCCCCAAGCGGGAAACTGATGTGAGTTGTGCAACTCACTGACATAACACCGTTATCATATCCCCAGATCTATTGATCAGCGAGGCCCAGGTCTGATACTGAGGGCAATGCTAATCATCAGCTTCAACAATGCCACCTGTCCTGGGGACAATAATAGTTCAGTCTCACAACCACAACTACATATTCCACTAAAAATACCTGGGTGGAAAATACAGGGCAACAATGTAGCACAGGACTGAGGGAGCGGGCACTGTCGGAGGGTCAGGACTGAGGGAGCGGGCACTGTCGGGGGGTCAGTGCTGAGGGAGCGGGCACTGTCGGAGGGTCAGTGCTGGGGGAGCGGGCACTGTCGGGGGGTCAGTGCTGAGGGAGCGGGCACTGTCGGAGGGTCAGTGCTGAGGGAGCGGGCACTGTCAGAGGGTCAGTGCTGGGGGAGCGGGCACTGTCGGGGGGTCAGTGCTGAGGGAGCGGGCACTGTCGGAGGGTCAGTGCTGGGGGAGCGGGCACTGTCGGGGGGTCAGTGCTGAGGGAGCGGGCACTGTCGGAGGGTCAGTGCTGGGGGAGCGGGCACTGTCGGAGGGTCAGTGCTGAGGGAGCGGGCACTGTCGGAGGGTCAGTGCTGGGGGAGCGGGCACTGTCGGAGGGTCAGTGCTGGGGGAGCGGGCACTGACAGAGGGTCAGTGCTGAGGGAGTGGGCACTGTCAGAGGGTCAGGACTGAGGGAGCGCTGCACTGTTGGAGGGTCAGTGCTGAGGGAGTGGGCACTGTCGGAGGGTCAGTACTGAGGGAGTGGGCACTGTCGGAGGGTCAGTGCTGAGGGAGTGGGCACTGTCAGAGGGTCAGGACTGAGGGAGCGCTGCACTGTTGGAGGGTCAGTGCTGAGGGAGCTCTGCACTGTCGGAGGGTCAGTGCTGAGGGAGTGGGCACTGTGGGAGGGTCAGTGCTGAGGGAGTGCCGCACTGTGGGAGGGTCAGTGCTGAGGGAGTGGGCACTGTCGGAGGGTCAGTGCTGAGGGAGTGGGCACTGTGGGAGGGTCAGTGCTGAGGGAGTGCCGCACTGTGGGAGGGTCAGTGCTGAGGGAGTGGGCACTGTCGGAGGGTCAGTGCTGAGGGAGTGCCGCACTGTGGGAGGGTCAGTGCTGAGGGAGTGGGCACTGTCGAAGGGTCAGTGCTGAGGGAGTGCTGCACTGTCGGAGGGTCAGTGCTGAGGGAGCGCCGTACTGTCGGAGGGTCACTGCTGAGGGAGTGGGCACTGTCGGAGGGTCAGTACTGAGGGAGTGGGCACTGTTGGAGGGTCAGTACTGAGGGAGTGGGCACTGTCGGAGGGTCAGTGCTGAGGGAGTGCTGCACTGTCGGAGGGTCAGTGCTGAGGGAGTGCTGCACTGTCGGAGGGTCAGTGCTGAGAGAGTGGGCACTGTCAGAGAGTCAGTACTGAGGGAGTGGGCACTGTCGGAGTGTCAGTGCTGAGGGCATGCCTCAAAATGACATTGGATTACCGTTTGTGGGATCTTGCTGTGCATACATTGCTTGTTGCAATTGCTATATGACAAAGGTGTGTTTTTCTCCTTGATTGGAGTAACCCAAAGGATTGGATCTCGGGAATAGCTGTTTGAGGCACAGCCCTGTGCACTGATCTACACCACCCCCTCCTGTGAAGGCTGGGGGGGCTGGGGTGTGGGCGTGGTGACGGTGAATTGAAGCAACGAGACAGGAATTTGCTGGCTGAGGTTTGCTGTAATTGTAACTACAACACAGTTAATCTGGCCACATTATAGGTGCATCACGGAGTGTGAGATGTTGACAGCTTGTTTGTTGTGTTTTTCACTGAATCCACACCTCCCTCGACCTGACTGAGCTCCGTCTGATTACCTGAGATGTAATGCACCTCTATATGCAGCTCCTCCAAAGTTACACACCAAGCTGCTGACTGCTCAGCTTCTGGGTGTCTCACGCCTCGCAGTGTCTCAGGCCTTCAAAACCAATAGTTGTTGGAAGTTTAGCCTGTCAATCATTTCTGATTTTATACCAACTCCCCTCCTGAAGGCTCCAACCTCAAAGGACAAGGGCAACTGATACAGGAAAATCCTATCCTATCTCTGCAGAACATCCACTCCTTCCACCACTGACGCTCAGTAGCAACACTGTGAGGGGAGGCGACGTCTAGCGGTATTACCTTTGGACTGTCAATCCAGGTAACGTTATGGGGACCAGGGTTCAAATCCCACCATGGCAGATGGTAGAATATGAATTCAATAAATATCTGAAATTAACAATCTAATGATGACCATGAATCCATTGTTGATTGTTGGAAAACGTATCTGGTTCAGTAAAGTCCTTTAGGGAAGGAAACTGCCATCCTTACCTGGGCTGGCCTGGCCTACAAGTGACTCCAGACCCTCAACAATGTACTTGACTCTTAACTGCCTCCCTAGGCACCAGAAAAGACAACGGCAGAAACAGTCCTGTTGATCCTGCAATGCCCTCCTCACCAACGTCTGGGGGTTTGTGCCAACGTTGGGAGAGCTGTCTCACAGACTAGGCAAGCAACAGCCTGACACAGTCACATTCACAGAATCATACCTTACAGACAGTGTCCCAGACACCACCATCACTGTCCCTGGATATGTCCTGTCCCACCGGCAGCACTGACCCAGCCGAGGGGGGGAGGGGTGCGGGGTACAGTGGTATACAGTCGGGAGGGAGTTGCTCTGGGAATCCTCAACATTGACTCTGGATCCCATGAAGTCTCATGGCTTCAGACTAAACATGGGCAAGGAACCCTCCTGCTGGTTATCACATACTGCCCTCCCTCAGAATCTGTAATCCTCCATGTTAAACAACACTTTGAGGAAGCACTGAGAGGGGCAGGAGCACAAAATGTCCTCTGGGTGGGGGATTTCAATGTCTACCGCCAAGAGTGGCTTGACAGCAGTACTACTGATCGAGCTGGTCGGGTACTAAAGGACACAGCTGCTAGACTGGGTCTGTGGCAGGGGGTGAGGGAACCAACAGGAGGGAAAAACATACTTGACCTCATCCTTACTAATCTGCCAGCTGCAGACACATCTGTCCATGATAGTATCGGTAAGAACGGCCATCGCACAGCCCTTATGGAGACAAAGTCTCGCCTTCACATTGAGAACAACCTCCATCGTGTTGTGTGGCACTATCACCGTGCTCAATGGGACAGACTTCACACATATCGAGCAACTCAAGACTGGGCATCCATGAGGCTCTGTGGGCCAACAACAGCAGGATTGTACTCCAGCACAATCTGTAACCTCATGGCCCGGCATATCCCCCACTCAACCATTAGCATCAAGCCAGGGGATCAACTCTGGTTCAATGGAGAGTGCAGGAGGGCACGCCAGGAGCAGCACCAGGAATACCTGAAGATGAGCAGAGAGATCTCGGTGTCCATGTACACAGATCCTTGAAAGTTGCCACCCAGGTTGACAGGGCTGTTAAAAAGGCATACAGTGTTTTAGCTTTTATTAATAGAGGGATCGAGTTCCAGAACCAAGAGGTTATGCTGCAGCTGTACAAAACTCTGGTGCGGCCGCACTTGGAGTATTGCGTACAGTTCTGGTCACTGCATTATAAGAAGGACGTGGAAGCTTTGGAAAGGGTGCAGAGGAGATTTACTAGGATGTTGCCTGGTATGGAGGGAGGGTCTTATGAGGAAAGGCTGAGGGACTTGAGGCTGTTTTCATTAGAGAGAAGAAGGTTGAGAGCTGACTTAATTGAGACATATAAAATAATCAGAGGGTTAGATAGGGTGGATAGGGAGGGCATTTTTCCTAGGACGGTGACGGCAAGCACGAGGGGGCATAGCTTTAAATTGAGGGGTGAAAGATATAGGACAGATGTCAGAGGTAGTTTCTTTACTCAGAGAGTAGTAAGGGAATGGAACGCTTTGCCTGCAACGGTAGTAGATTCGCCAACTTTAGGTACATTTAAGTCGTCATTGGATAAGCATATGGACGTACATGGAATAGTGTAGGTTAGATGGGCTTGAGATCGGTATGACAGGTCGGCACAACATCGAGGGAGAAGGGCCTGTACTGTACTGTAATGTTTTATGTTCTATGTTCTATGAGGTGTCAACCTGGTGAAGCCTCCAAACAGGACTATTTACACACCAAACGGTGAAAGCAGCAATAGACAGGCAATCCCACAGCCAACGGATCAGATCTAAGCTCTGCAGCCCTGTTACATCCAGTGGTGAATGGTGGTGGACAATTAAACAACTCACTGGAGGAGGAGGCTCCACAAATATCCCCATCCTCAATGATGGAAGAGCCCAGCACATCAATGTAAAAGAAAAGGTTGAAGCTTTCACAACAATCTTCAGCCAGAAGTGCCGAGTGGATGATCCATCTTGGCCTCCTCCTGTGGTTCCCAGCGTCACAGATACCAGTCTTGATCCAATTCGATTCGCTCCATGTGATATGAAGAAATGGTTGGAGACACTGGATACTGTAAAGGCTACGGGCCCTGATAACATTCTGGCAATAGCACTGAAGACTTGTGCTCCAGAACTTGCTGTGCCCCGAGCCAAGCTTCTCCAGTACAGTTACAACACTGGGATCTACCCGACAATGTGGAAAATTGCCCAATTATGTCCTGTGCATAAAAATCAGAACAAACCCAACCCGGCCAATTCCTGCCCCATCACTCTCCCCTCGACCGTCAGTAACAAAGCTATCCAGCAGCACCTGCTCAGCAATAATCTGCTCAATGATGCCCAGTTTGGGTTACGCCAGGGCCACTCAGCCCCTGATCTCATTACAGCCTTGGTTCAAGCATGGACAAAAGAGCTGAATTCCAGAGGGTGAGGTGAGAGTAACAGCCCTTGATATCAAGGCTGCATTTGACCGAGTGTGGCATCAAGGAGCCCTGGCAAAGCTGGAATCAACGGGTATCGGGGGCAAACTCTCCGCTGGTTGGAGTTATACCTGACACACAGGAAGATGATTGTGGTTGTGGGAGGTCAGTCATCTCAGCTCCAGGGCATCTCCACAGGAGCTCCTCAGGGTAGTGCTCTCGGCCCAACCACCTTCAGCTGCTTCATCAATGGCCTTCCCTCCATCATAAGGTCAGAAGTAGAGATGTTCACCGATGATTGTATAATGTTCAGCACCATTCGCGACTCCTCAGATACTGAAGCAGTCCATGTGAAAATGCAACAAGATCTGGACAATATCCAGGCCTGGGCTGACAAGTGACAAGTGGCATTCGCGCCACATAAATATCAGGCTATGACTTTCTCCAATTATGACACAACCTAACCACTGCCCCTTGACTTTCAATGGTGTTACCATCATTGAATCCCCTCGGATCAACATCCTGGGGTATGTCATTGACTGGAAACTCAACTGGACTCACCACATTAAACACAGGGGTGTAAGATCAGGTCAGAAGCTTGGAATATTGCAGCGAGTAACTCACCTCCTGACTCCCTAAAACCTGTCCACCATCTACAGGCACAGGTTAGGATTGTGATGGAATACTCTCTTAAGGAAATTGCTGTTGATTCTTTTACAATGGGCTCTAAATCTCTTTCCCACCACTGATGTGAGGCTTAATTGCCTATAATTCCCTATTTGCTCTCTAAATCGCGTTTTAAATAGTGGGGTTACATTTAGCTACCCTCCAATCTGTAGGAACTGCTCCACAATATAAGAAATCTCAGAAGATGACCACCATTATATTCACTATTTCTAGGCCACTTCCCTAAGTACTCTGGGTGTGGGCCATCAGGACCTGAGGATTTATCAGCCTTCAATCCCATCAATTTACACAACACTGTTTCTGTACTAAAACAGATTTGCTTCATTTCCTCCCTTTTACTAAACCCTGTGTTCCCCATCATTTCTGGTATGTTATTTGTGTTCATTCTTTGTGATGAAGTGAAGTACATATTTAATTGGTTTGCCATCTGTTTGTTCCCTGTTATATCTCCCCTAATTTATGACTGTAAGGGATCTACATATATTTTTTCTCCTCACAAACATGTAGAAGCTTTTACAGTCAGTTTTCATGTTCCCCACAAGCCACTCTCCTACTCTATTTGCATTTTCCCAATTAATCCCATTGTATTCCTTTGCAGAAATCTAATCTGCTCCCAGTCCTTCGGTGTGCTGTGTATTTTTGTCCAATTTGTATGTCCCTTCCTTGGATCTAATTCCCCACATTACATGGGCTGGGCCACCTTTCCCATGACATTACTGTGGCAGACGGGAATGAACAATTGTTGTACCTTTAAATGCTTGCCAATGACATTCCAACATCATCTCTTTAACTAATTCAATTTATTTCCAATTTATCACAGCAAACTCATGCCTCGTATCGACATAGTTTTGCTTCCTTAGATTCAGACCCCTTTTCTCAGAATCAATTCCCTCACTCTCCACCCTGATGAAGAATTCTATCATGTTATGGTCACTCCTCCCTGAGGGGCCTCAGACAGATAGATTGCTAATTCCTTCCTCATCACACAATACCCCAGTCCAGGATGCCTTCTTCACTGTAATAATAAAATGTGAGGCTGGATGAACACAGCAATTTAACCTCACTGCGAAGCCTCTTCCAGGGATGCCTAACCTGAAGAAGTTACCCTCCTCCCTCTGGACCAACCTCCTTATGTATTCCAGAACCCTCACCCCCATTCCCCTCTCTGATGAAGGGTCTAGGCCCGAAACGTCAGCTTTTGTGCTCCTGAGATGCTGCTTGGCCTGCTGTGTTCATCCAGCTTCACACTTTGTTATCTTGGATTCTCCAGCATCTGCAGTTCCCATTATCTCTGCCTTTTTCACTGGCTGGTTCTTTGACTTTTGGTCAGAAACTATTCCTTATACTTCCCAGGAATTCCTCCCTCCACACCAGAGTCAGAGAATGCTTTTCTCTACGGAATACATTGAGTTGCTATGAAATAACTCCACACAGGTCAGTACCCCATCACCAAGTCCCCCTTTATTTACACATGGAGAGTCCTCGACACAGATCCAGCTCCCTCAGAGTGAACGAAATATTTGACTCTCCTGTTTTTATCTCTCAGCCAGGGCTCCCTGACTGGATCAGATTAACAGCCCCCAATCAGGGAGCTCATATTCTAAGAAGCTCAGCTGGCTGATCTCGTTACAATCATGACACATACCCTTCATAGTATACCACAGAGGCTGCTGCTCTCCGTTACATATGCATTAGGGCAGCTATGGGACTGCAAGCTCCAGACTGTTCACAGGGGCTGACATAGGGAGCTGATGAGCTAGTGATGTTATCACTGTTAAGCTGGAGACTCAGATAACACTTGGGGGACCCAGGTTTGAATCCCACTGCGGCAGATGGTGGAATTTGAGTTTTTAAAAAATCTGGAACTAAGAGTCTAAATGCTGACCATGAAATGATTGTCAGGGAAATACCCATCTGGATCAATAATATCCTTTAGGGAAGGAAACTGCTATCCTTACCTGGCCTGGCCTACAAGTGACTCCAGACTCACAGCAATGTGGTTGACTCTTAACTGCCCTCTGGGCAATTAGGGACGGGCAATAAACCCTCACTAGTTATTGATGCTCTTGTTCCAAATTGATTAAAAACAAAGTCTCAATGATATTAAAATGTGAGGCTGGATGAACACAGCAGGCCCAGCAGGATCTTAGGAGCACAAAAGCTGACGTTTCGGGCCTAGACCCTTCATCAGAGAGGGGGATGGGGTGAGGGTTCTGGAATAAATAGGGAGAGAGGGGGAGGCGGACCGAAGATGGAGAGACAAGAGAGTTGCAATGGGAGAGAGATTCCCTGAGGTTGGTGTGGAGGGAGGAGAGTAACTTTTTCAGGTTAGGCATCCCTGGAAGAGGCTTCGCAGTGAGGTTAAAATTGTATCAGTGATAATGGGAACTGCAGATGCTGGAGAACGTCAGCTTTTGTGCTCCTGAGATGCTGAAGGGCCTGCTGTGTTCATCCAGCCTCACATTTTATTATCTCAATGATATACACAGGGTCAGCTCCTTCTGCATAATGTACACAGGACCTATTTTTTATGCAGTATATCTGGGTACTGGTATTCCCTATGATATACACAGGGCTTTGCGATGTACATAGTGACAGCTGTTCTCTGTAATATATCCACAGGGGGCTATATTCTGCATTATATCCACAGGAGCTGCTATTTTCCATAATAAACACTGAGGAGCTGTCTCTTGTCATTTACCCAGAGATGGTAACCTCTATAATAGACACAGGGACTGCTGCTCTTTTCTGCTATTTTCTACAACGCACCTCAACGCATACTACTGTCTGTAATAGACATAATGTAAATATTGATCTGCTAACTCTACAATGTACCGAGGGATGTCTAGCAGCATAGAGCCTGGCTGGATCCCCCACACGCTCTCTCTCTCTCTCTCTCTAAAACTACAGATCACTGACTATAGCACCACGAGACATGAGAGCAGAAGTAGGCCATTCAGCCCATTGAGTCTGATCTGCCAATCGATGACATCATGGCTGAACTGATCATGCTCAATTCTAATTTCCCACCTTTTCCCTGTCACCAACGATTCCTTTCCTGACTAAATCTCTGTCTCTCTCAGCCCCGAGGGAACATGGTGACCCAGCCACAGCAGCCCTCTGTGATAAAAAAAAGCCAATAGATTCACTGCCTTCTGAAAGTGGAAATTCCACAAGACCATAAAATGTAGGAGCAGAATAAGGCCATTCAGCCCATTGAGTCTGCCCCACTATTCAATAACGGCTGGTTTGTTTCTCAACCCCAATCTCCTGCCTTTTCCCTGTCACCCCTGATCCCATTGTTAATCCAGAACCTATTTATCTCTGACTTGGCTTCCACAGCCCTCTGAGTCAATGAGTTCCAAAGATTCACCAGCCTCTGGCTGATGAAATTCCTCCTCATTTCAGTTTTAAAGCATTGTCCCTTACTCTGAGACTGCGCCCTCCAGCTCTAGCCTCTCCTAATATTGGAAAGATCTTCTCCATGTTCACTCTATCCAGGCTTCTCAGTATTCCATAAATTTCAAACAGATTCCTACTCATCCTTCTAAACTCCTTCAAGTACAGACCTAGAGCCCTCAACCACTCTTCATATGGCAGACCCTTCATCCCCAGGATCATCATTTAAAGCCTAGTCTGGACCCCCTCCAAGGCTGCACATTCTTCCTTAGATACAGGGCCCAAAACTACTCACAATATTCCAAATCTGACCACAGTCTTATACAGCCTCAGCAGTACATCCCTGCTCTTGTTTTCTAGCCCTCTAGAAATGAATTGCATTTGCCTTCCTATCTGCCAACTGAACCTGCATGTTAATCTTAAGAGAATCCTGAACTAATTCTTTCAAATCCATTTGTGCTTCAGATTTCCAAGCCCTTCCCCCATTTAGAAAATAGTCTTCACCTGTACTCTTCCTACCAAAGCTCATAACCGCACACTTTCCCACATTGTATTCCATTTGCCACTTCTTTGCCCTCTCTCCCAGCCTGTCCAAGTCCTGCTGCAGCCTCCCCACATCCTCAACACTACCCGTCCCTCCACCTATCGTTGTGTCATCTGCTAACTTAGCAACAATGTCCTCATTTCATTTATCCAGATCGCTGATTTATAATGTGAATAGCTGTGGTTCCCCACACTGACCCCTGCAGAACTCCACTAGTCACCCTCTGACATCCTGAGAAAGACCCCACTCTCTGCCTTCACCCAGCCAGCCAATCCTCTATCCATTTCAGTACCTTGCCCCTGACACCATGGGCTGTTATCTTATTTACAGCCTCCTGTGTGGCATCTTGTCAAAGGCCTTCTGGAAATTCAAATAGATCATATCCACTGGATCTTGGTCTAACTTGCTCATTGCTTCCTCAAAGAATTCTAACAGGTTCGTCAGGTATGATGCCTCCATCTTTGTTCTACATGTGTGGCTCCTTATTCTGAGGGGATGCCATGTGGACCTCGGCACTCCCACAGAAGGAAACAACCTCTCCACATCTCCCCTGCCAAGACCCTCTCAGAATCTTGTCTGTTTTAATAAGACCACCATTCATTCTCCTGAACTCCAATGAGTACAGGCCCCACTTAACCAATCTCTCCTGATTAGACAGTCCCTCCTTACCCAGCATCAACCCAGTGAACCTTCTGGGCTGCCTCCACTCTTTTAAAGATCAGCACGACACGGGAGCAGGCCCTTTGGCCCATCAAAACTGTGCTGACACATGATGCCTTTCTAAGCTAAAAACCTTTCGCCCCATGCAGCCCACATCTCTCTGTCCCCTGTCCATTCACGTATCTAACAAGATACCTCTTGTATCAGTTTCTGCCATGTCCCCTGGCAGTGCATTCCAGCCACTTGCCACTAACCTGCATCTTGTGTCTCCTTCAAACTTACCTGCTTTTGCCTTAAACCTACGTCCCCTAGGAATTGACATTTCAATCCTGGGAAAAAGACTCTGACAATCCATCCTGCCCATGCCTCAAGTTTGTAAACATCTATCATCCTCCACACAGCTAATACCCTCCAAACCAGGCAACCTCCTAGTAAACCCTGTACCCTCCCCAAAGCCTTCACATCCTTCTGGTCAGGATTGTACACAATATTCCAAATGTGGCCTAGCTGAAGTTCTATACAGCTGCAAAATGATTAGCCAGTGTTTATACCCCATGCGTTGACTGATGAAGGTAACATGCCATATGCCTTAGATAACAAGGTGTAGAGCTGGATGAACACAGCAGGCCAAACAGCAGCAGAGGAGTAGGAAAGCTGATCTTTCAGGCCTAGACCCATGAAGAAGGGTCTAGGCCCAAAACATCTGCCTTCCTGCTCCTCTGATGCTTCTTGGCCTGCTGTGTTCATCCAGCTCTATACCTTGTTATCTCAGATTCTCCAGCATCTGCAGTTCCCGCTATCTCATGCCATATGCCTTGTTGGTCACTTTATCCACTTATGTTGTCATTTACAGAGAAATGCACGTTTGAGGACTCTGGGTCGATACTCACTGGAGTTTAGAACGATGAGGGGGGATTTAATTGAAACTTATAGAATACTGAATAGCCTGGGCAGAGTGGGTGTTGGGGAGATGTTTCCATTGGTAGGAGAGTAGTGGGCCTGAGGGCACAGCCTTAGAGTAAAGGGAAGGCCTTTTAGAATGGAGATAAGGAGAAACTTCTTCAGCCAGAGAGTAGTGAGTCTATGGAATTCACTGCCACAGAAGGGTGTGGGGGCCAGGTCATTGAGTACATTTAAGACTGAGGGAGATAGGTTCTTGATTATCAAGGGAACCAGGGGTTACAGGGAGAAAGCGGGAGAATGGGGCTGAGGAACTTGTCAGCCATGATTGAATGGTGGAGCAGACTCGTTGGGCTGAATGGCATAATTCCTGCTCCCATGCCTTATGGTCTTAAACCCCTGACCACTTCCATCCAGAAGGACAAGGGCAGCAGATACATAGAAAAGCCACCCCCTCCAAGCTCCCCTCCGAACTACTCCCCAGCCTGACTTGGAAATATACCTCTGTTCCCTCAGTGTTGCTGGGTCAGAATCCTGGCATTCCCTCCCTAAGGGGCATTGTGGATCAATCTACAGCACATGGACAGCAGGTTCAAGAAGGCAGCTCACCCCCACCTTCTCAAGGGGCAACTAGGGATGGGGCAAGAAATGCTGGGCCAGGTAGCAAGGTGAACATCCCACAAATGAATATTTAAAATAAAAGATAGCAAAAATTAATTATGGTCACTCTTCCTAAAATGTTCTCCCAGTGAAACTTCGATCACCTGATCGAGCACGTTCCCTTCCCCTATTTGGGCTATTCACATATTGTTTCAAAAAGCCATTGGGATATACCTAACAAATCCCCCATCCAAGCCCTGGCACTAAGCAGATCCCAGTCAATAAGGGGAAGTTAAAGTCACCCACCACAACAACCCTGTTGTTTTCCAACCCTTGTTTTTATAATTTTTCATCATTTTTCTATAATCTGTCCACATTTCTATTCCTGTGCATCCTGCTGGCTGTTCGGAGGTGTAGCGGTACAATCCTGTCAAAGTGATTACACCTCTCCTGTTCCCGCGTCCTCCCCACACGGCTTCACTGCAAGAGCCCCCCCACCCCCCCCTTCACTACAGCTGTGATATTCTCTCCAATCTGTAACACAACTTCCCCAAATCTGTATACCCCTCTGTATCCTCACCTGAAACATTTCAATCATGGAACATTAAGCTCTCTCATGCTGGTCTCTGTAATTACTGCAATCTGATAGTTATATGTATTAGTGCAGGCTGTAAGTTGATCTGCATTACCTGTCACAGTCCCCGCAATAAAGCACATGCGCCTGAGTCCGCCTGTCCCACTGTGTTCTGTAACGTCTCCCTGTCTCTGCTTCCTCCTTACACTCACTCGGTTTCAGTCTCAGACTCCTTCCTGGTCTTTTCGCTTGCTGGCCTCCACCCTCTTGCTGCACTATTTTAAACCCTCCGGAGGGGCACAAGCAAACCTCTCTGCCGCAGGATAATGGTGCCCTCCAGTTTGGGTGCAGCCCATCTCCAAGTACAGGCCCGTTAGATTAACAGCCTAAAGCCACTCACAGTATTCCAGCTGTGGTCTGACGAGTGCCTTGGACAGCTATCGCTAACCCGCTCTACTCTTACATTCTACTGCTTTTGGATTAAAGGCAAACATTGCACTTACCCTCCCAATGACCTTTGGATGCTGGTATTCAATGACTCATGAGGAGGATTCCCAAATCCCGCTGTGCTGTAGCTTGATGCAAACTTTCTCCATTTAAATAACATTCAGCTCCTCCACTCTTCCTCCAAGACCTCATATTTTCCCGACTGACGTTCCATCTCCTAAGATTTTGCTGACTCACCCAATCTTTCTTAATCCTTCCGCAGACTCTTTCCCATCCTTCCCATTTACCTTCCCACCTGTTTCAGGGTCCTCCAAAACCCTACTGCTAGTCCTTTCACTTACCACATCCACATCATGGATATATTTTATAAATAATTGTGGCCCAGCACCAATCTCTCCTTTACAGGTTACTCCCCTGAAAATTACCCCCCTCATCCCTTAACTCTTTGTCTTCTATTAGCTAATGAGTCCTCTACTCACATCTCCAACAACATGGACTCATATCTTACTAAGTAGCCAAATGTGTGGTAACTTATGAAATGCCTTCTTTAAATACATTACATCTACTGCATCCCTTTTATCTAGCACAATTGTTACCCCCACAAAGGGGAGGTGATGGCCTAGAATCTCTAAAGTGTGGAAACAGGCCCTTCGGCCCAACCCTCAGAGCATCCCACCCAGACGCATCCCTCAATAACCCACTTAGTCTACAAATACCTAAACACTATGGGCAATTTAGCATGGCCAATCCACCTAACCTGCACATCTTCGGACTGTGGGAGGAAACCGGACCATGTGGAGGAAACCCACGCAGACACAGGGAGAATGTGCAAACCCCACACAGACAGTCGCCCAAGGCTGGAATCGAACCTGGGTCCCTGGCGCTGTGAGGCTGCAGTGCTAACCACTGAGCCACCGTGCTGCCTGGACTTGTGGTATAATCACTGGACTGTTAATCCAGAGACCCAGATAATGCTCTGGGGGCCCAGGCTCAAATCCTGCCATGGTAGGTGGTGGAATTTGAATTCAATAAAGTATCTGGAATTAAAGTGTCTAATGATGACCACGAATCCATTGTTAATTGTCAGAAAAACCCATCTGGTTCACTAATGTCCTTTAGGAAGGAAACTACCATCTTTACCTGGTCTGGCCTACATGTGACTCCATACTCACAGCAATGTGGTTGACTCTCAACTGCCCTCTGGGCAATTACGGATGGGCAATAAATGCTGCCTGGCCAGCGATGCCCTCATCCTGTTCATGAATAAAAAAAATTCTAGTAAATGAGTTGGCCATGATTTCCCCTTTATGAGGCCATGCTGCCTATGTTTGATCATATGATGTCTTTCCAAATGTTCTGTTGTTGCGTCCTTTACCATACCCTCAAACAATTTCCCAACAACACAAACTAAGCTAACTGGCCTCTAGTTGCCCTGTTATTTTGTCCCCCTCCCTTTTTAAATACAGACGTTATATTACCAATTGCCCAGTCCTCAGGCACTTTTACTGAGTTGGAAGATTACCACCATTGAGATTGCAACAACTCACATCACCGACCTCTGAAGAGTTTTCTTCTTGACCGAAGGGATGTGTTTGTGTCGCTTATTACCCACCCATAGCAGCCCCTTGGGAAGGTGGGGGTCAGCTGCCTTTGTGAACCGCTGCTGTCCACGTGCTTTTTGACCCACAGTGCCCTTAGGGACAGAATTCCCGGATTTTGACCCAGTGACACTGAAAGAGTGGCAATATATTTACAACTCAGCTTGGTGAGTGGGCTTGAAACTAAATAGAGATTGGTAGGCTATCCTTCACTTGGAGTATTGTGCACAGTTTTGATCTCCTCACCTCAGGAGAGATATTGCTGTGCAGGGAGTGCAATGAACGTTTCCCCAGGGCAGCCAGACTCTCCTGCAAAGAGAGAAATTGGGTATTATCGCTGCACTGTTAATCCAGAGACCCAGATAATGTTCTGGGGATCAGCATTCAAATCCTGCCACGGCAGAATTTAAATTCAGCTCATACCTGCAAGTAAGAATCTAATGATGACCACAAAGCCATTGCCAAAGCCAGGAAAATCCCATCCTGTTCACTAATGCCCTTTAGGGAAGGAAACTGCCATCCTTTCCTGGTCTGGCTACATGAGACTCCAGACCCACAGCAACATGGTTGACTCTAAACTACCCTCTGGGCAATTAGGGATGGGCAATAAATGCTACCTGGTCACCAATGGTCTCATCCCGTGAATGAATAAAGAAATAAAGAGTATTCTCAAAGTTTCGAAGAATAAAATGAGATCTCATTGAAACTGGCAACATACTGAAAGTAACAGAGAGGGTCGGTGCAGTATTTCCCCCGAGAGTGTAGAGCAGACAAACAAATTAAAAATAGGAGAGATGCTAGTTATGTCCACAATGAGAACAAATGGTTTCACTCAAAGGGCTGAGAATCTTTCAAGAGCTGTGAAAGGTCGGTTTTTGAGTCTGTTTAGGGCAGAGGTTGATAGATTCCTAATTATCAGTGTTTACAGGTTTATGGGGATAGAACAAAGAACATATATAGAACGGTACAGCACAGTACAGGCCCTTCGGCCCATGATGTTGTGCCAACCTGTTACCTTCTCTAAGATCAAACTACCCTGCTTACCCTACCTTTTACTATCCTTCATGTGCCTATCCAAGAGTCGCTTAAAAGTCTCTAAAGTATCTGACTCCACGAATACTGCCAGCAACGCATTCCACACACCCACCACTCTCTGTGTGAAGAACCTACCTCTGACATCTCCCCATACCATCCTCCAATCATCTTAAATTATGCCCCCTCGTAATAGTCATTTCTGCCCTGAGAAAAAGTCTCTGACTATCCATTCTATCTATACCTCTCATCATCTTGTACACCTCTATCGAGTCAACTCTCACCCTTCTTCACTCCAGTGATAAAAGCCCTAGCTCCCTCAACCTTACCTCAGTTCAGACAACATCCTCGTAAATCTCCTCTGCACCCTCTCTAAAGCTTCCACATCTTTCCTATAATGAGGCGACCAGAACTGAACACGGTATTCTAAGTGTGGTCTAACCAGAGTTTTATAGAGCTGCAATGTAGCCTCACGGCCCTTAAACTCAATTCCCCTGCCAATGAAAGCCAACACACCATACGCCTTCTTAAAAACCCTGTCAACTTGGGTAACAACTTTGAGTGATCTATGGACGTGGACCCCAAGATCCCGCTGTTCCTCCACACTGCTGAGAATCCTGCCATTAACCCTGTATTCTGCATTCAAATTTGACCTTCCAGAATGAATCACTTCATTCTTTTCTGGGTTGAATTCCATCTGCCACTTCTTTGCCCAGCTCTGCATCCTGTCAGTGTCCCATTGCAACCTAGGACAGCCCTCCACGTTATCCACAATTCCTCCAACCTTCATGTCATCAGCAAACTTACTAACCCACCCTTCCACTTCTTCATCCAAGTCATTTATAAAGATTACAAAGTGCAGAGGCCCCAGGGCAGATGGGACAAGGTAACTGTAGTAGCCTGAGCCAAACATAGACACGAACGGGAATTCCCAGAAGCATGGTTCTCAACCCATAACACATCAACAAACATATAGAATTGGACCCCATACACAAACCCACACAGATCCAAACCAGAAATGACACTACTCGCCATAACGGACTGGACAGTATAAATTCCAAGCAGAGTAGAACAGCATCGCTTCATTGGAGGCGCCACTGATGATATTACCCAGCATGGTGACAAAACGTCTGTACAATAACCAGCCAGCTCAGCGAGCAAGTCAGCAACTGCTGTGAAATGGAGAGACACAGTAGGAACTGCAGATGCTGGAGAATCTGAGACAACAAAGTGTAGAGCAGGACGGACACAGCAGGCCAAGCAGCATCAGAGGAGCAGGAAAGCTGATGTTTCAGGCCTAGAGTGTTATGTGTGAGTGTGTGTGTGTGTGTGTGTGTGTGTGTGTGTGTGTGTGTGTGTGTTTGTGTGTGTGTGTGTGTGTGTGTGTGTGTGTGTGTGTGTGCGCGCGTGCGTGCGCGCACGTGTGTGTGAATGTGTGGGTATCTGTGTGTGTGTGTGTCTATCTATATGTGTGTGTCTATCTATGTGTGTGTGTGTGTGTGTGTGTGTGTGTGTGTGTGTGTGTGTGTGTGTGTGTGTGTGTGAGAGAGAGAGAGAGAGAGAGAGAGAGAGAGATGCCCAATCACGCCTATAAGTACAGAACCCAGCCAGTGATAGCTGTGTAAACGTTTGCGTTGTTAAACTTCAAGAGACCAGTATTAACCTGGGCCCAGCTATCAGTGGTGTATGATATTGGACTAACAAATAGAAAACCACCAGCTAAACTGTGATGGTGAGAATCTTATTACAATGTCATTACATGTCGGGCTACACCAACCTTACAGAACCAACATCATACCTCTTCAACAAAATCAAAATACTGCAGGTGCTGGAAATCTGAAACAAACACTGAAGTTGCTGCAGAAACTCATGAGGTCTGGTAGCACCTGTGGACAGAGAAACAGGATAAATGTTTCGAGCCTGGTCTAACTCTGCCTCAGATTCCATGTGTCCCTGAGTGCCCCAATGCTAGCTCCTGCATTGGCCAGTGCTTTCATGTTCAGATTTCACAGCCTCTTTTGCTGACAGCACACAGTCTCACAAGATCAATGCACTGGGCTCTCTCAGGTACCTGCCCCTTGGCATCTCTCCAAATTCCTCTAAGGTTTATGAGCTTCAGTTTCACTTCAATCTTCTCATAGACTTTCTGGCCATCAGTGGGTCAGCTTCACTGGCCCAACCCACTCCACATCACAATGTAATGTGATCTTCACTGCTTCCCCTTTCTCTCTGTTGGAATCTGTAAACACATCCTGCCTTGGGTTCCCATCAGTTCCACCAGCCGGAGAGAGCACAGAAAAAAGAAAATTACACCACAGGAACAGGCCCTTCGGCCCTCCAAGCCTGTGCCGATCCAGATGATATATCTAAACCTGTCGCCTATTTTCCAAGGATCTCTATCCCTCTGCTCCCTGCCCATTCATGTCTCTGTCTGGATACATCTTAAAAGACACTATCGTGCCTGCCTCTACCACCTCCTCTGGCAACACGTTCCAGGCACCCACCACCCTCTGTGTAAAGAACTTTCCACGCATATCTCCCTTAAACTTTCCTCCTCTCACTTTGAACTCATGACCCCTAGTAATTGAGTCCCCCACTCTGGGAAAAAGCTTTTTGCTATCCACCCTGTCTACACCCCTCATGATTTTGTAGACCTCAATCAGGTCCCCCCTCAATCTCCGTCTTTCTAATGAAAATAATCCTAATCTACTCAACCTCTCTTCATAGCTAGCACCCTCCATACCAGGCAACATCCTTGTGAACCTCCTCTGCACCCTCTCCAAAGCATCCACATCCTTTTGGTAATGTGGCGACCAGAACTGTACACAGTACTCCAAATGTGGCCGAACCAAAGTCCTATACAACTGCAACATGACCTGCCAACTCTTGTACTCAATACCCCACCCAATGAGGGAAAGCAGGCCATATGCCTTCTTGACCACCCTATTGACCTGCGTTGCCACCTCTAGGGTACAATGGACCTGAACACCCAGATCCATGGTTAATGTGGGAGCTGAGACCGGGTCACTGTCGGATCTGAGACCGGGTCACCCTGAGCAGTGCGGGAGCCTGTGTCAGGTGCTGGAAAGCTCCACATTCACACACAGTCTCCCTACCTTCTCCTGCCAAAGGAAGGGCAGTACCCTCAGAGTGGGTAAGGCCACTGTTAACTGGCAACAACACACGCCCCCCTTTCCCCAAGACTGTGTGGTATCACTCTGCCTTATTATGGGATGTCTTCACTGTAATGACAGGAAGAATCCGGAGGTGGGTGTTATGCTGGATGGTGAGGGCTGTCATGGGGGGATGAGGAGGCTGAGGGAATGAGGGGGCATGTGGAGGGCATGTGGGCAGGAGGGAGCTGTTACAACAACAACTGCTTTGTCCAAAAATAAGGAGGCATCTACTGTGGCCCAGCTGAGAATGAGGTAGCAGAAAACGGGGCATGGCACTTGCCCTGGCACAGCAAAGGAGGTAATTGTGTAGCACTGCCCAGTCCTCATCACTCTGGTGGTGACCTCTGAACAGGTTAGCATGACCTGGTCCTTGGAGAATCCTCTCCTCTCAGAGAACCCACCCAGGGGTTGTGCTCAGGGATTCCACCCCCCCATCAAACAGCAGAGTGGCCAGTTGATGACCCTGCTGAGGATGTATAATGGACTTTGGAAGGTCTCACCTCCACAAGGGATGCTGGTCTTTGGGGAATCTTTGCTGAGAAGTGAGATGCTATGGGAACCGCACCTGATTAAAGATAAGGCAGAGATTGAACATGATTCTCACCACGAGGGATGGGATACCAATTAATGTATGAAGTTTGGTGAGATTCAGTGAGAAAACCAACTCAACCTCTTGGGAATCACTCCCACCAAACCCAACATAACTCACACTTGGCCAAAATCACTCAGGTTCAGCCCAGAGTCACCTCGCAACCATCCTGCTGCCCAGGCCTCTGCCTGAAGCTGTTGAGCTGGCTGTGTTGTTACTGAGATATTTGTCCCTCAGACCCATTTATCAAAACCAAAAGGGCCCTCAGGAATTCTCCAATCACCTCACGCCTCATGAGAAAACACCAGTCCGTCTCAGACTGCAGATTGTTGATGGGGACAGTGTCGCTGGGTTTTACTTCACAGCCTCCTGAGGACATCAGCAGGTTTCTGTAACTGGCAGAATGAGCTGGCAGAGTTGATGAGAAGGGTATGGGGAAGTGTGACTGGATATAGGTGTTGGAGAAGACGGGGATTGCGGCTGAGATTGTGGGGCACAGGGAATGGGGATGAAACCAGAAAGGAGCTTTTGGGTTTAGAGTAGATTTGTAGCTCGGGTAGTGGGTGTTGAGGTTGGTTGGCTCACCGAGCTGGTTAGTTGTTCCGCAGACGTTTCATTACCGTGCTGGGTAACATCCTCAGTGCAGCCTCTGATGAAATGTTGATGTGTTTCCACCTGGTATTTAAACTCTGGGGTCCGTGGAGCTGGATTACCTCACATCCGGTTTTTCTTCGTAGAAGAGTGTACGTTACATCATGAACACATCGGAACTAACCACAAGACTCCTACGACCGCTGGGCATCGGAGTGGCACACAAGCCCATATCCACCCTACGCCAACTGCTCACCCAAACTAAAGACTCACTCCCCACCATGGACAGGACCAATGCCATCTACAAGATCCTCGACAGAGACTGTGAGAAACACTACATCGGACAAACAGGAAAGAAACTAACAAGAGTACACAAACAGCAACTGTCTACAAAAAGACACGACCAGTACTCATTCATCTCAATCCACATGGACAAGGGGAACCACCAATTCGACTGGGACAACACCGAAATCCTGGGACAAGCAAGAGACAAGCACGAGAATTCCTAGAGGCCTGGCACTCCACGAAGAAACCCATTAACAAACACAGAGTACTCGACCCCATATACATTCCACCACGAAGGAAAACCAGAAGTGAGTCAATCCAGCTCATGGGACCCCAGAGCTTAAAAACCAGGCGGGAAAACGCATCAACGTTTCATCAGAGGCTGCACTGAGGATGTTACCCAGCACGGTAATGAAACGTCTGCGGAACAACTAACCAGCTCGGTGAGCCAACCACCAGAAAGGAGCTTGTTGGATAGAAAGGAGATGTGATTTCTCCAGAAGATGTTACTGTAACTGATATCAATGCCACACGTTGACAAGAGAAGAGATGGAGAGAGACAGAGAAAGAGAGGGATTGAGCAAGATGGAGATAAAGAGAGATAGGTAATGATCACCAGAATACAGAAACACATGGACCGGGGCCAGATTTCTTGGGTTTGCCAGTTCCCCTGGAGCCAAAGCATGGCAGCAAAATATTGACGTTGGCCCTGACTGTGGTTGCAGTGTGAGTGGGGAAGGGGCAGATTGCCAGCTGGCAGTACACTGCATGTTTGAACACGTTGTACACGAGTTACAGGCCAACCTGCTGGCAGTGCTCAATGTGTCAAAGAGCTGCTCCCAGGTGGGGCAGGGCAGTCCCAGAAAAAGGTGTTTGTTCACATGGCTGCTGTGTGTGTGAGTGTGTGTGTGTGTGTGTGTGTGTGTGTGTGTGTGTGTTTGTGTGTGTGTGTGAGTGTGTGTGTGTGTGTGAGTGAGTGTGTGTGTGTGTGTGTGTGTGTGTGTGTGTGTGTTTGTGTGTGTGTGTGAGTGTGTGTGTGTGTGTGAGTGAGTGTGTGTGTGTGAGTGTGAGTGTGTGTGTGTGTGTGTGTGTGTGTGTGTGTGTGTTTGTGTGTGTGTGTGAGTGTGTGTGTGTGTGTGAGTGAGTGTGTGTGTGTGAGTGTGAGTGTGTGTGTGTGTGAGTGTGTGTGTGTGTGTGAGTGAGTGTGTGTGTGTGAGTGTGAGTGTGTGTGTGAGTGTGTGAGTGTGTGTGTGTGAGTGTGTGTGAGTGTGTGTGTGTGTGAGTGTGTGTGTGTGTGTGTGTGTGTGTGTGTGTGTGTGTGTGAGAAACCAAGCGGAGGCTTGGGGACCGCTTTGCAGAACACCTCCGCTCAGTTCGCAATAAACAACTGCACCTCCCAGTCGCAAACCATTTCCACTCCCCCTCCCATTCTTTATATGACATATCCATCATGGGCCTCCTGCACTGCCACAATGATGCCACCTGAAGGTTGCAGGAACAGCAACTCATATTCCGCTTGGGAACCCTGCAGCCCAATGGTATCAATGTGGACTTCACCAGTTTCAAAATCTCCCTTTCCCCACTGCATCCCAAAACCAGCCCAGTTCGTCCCCTCCCCCCTCTGCATCCCAAAACCAGCCCAGCTCTTCTCCTCCCCCAACTGCATCCCAAAACCAGCCCAGCCTATCTCTGCCTCCCTAACCTGTTCTTCCTCTCACCCATCCCCTCCTCCCACCCCAAGCCGCACCTCCATCTCCTACCTACTAACCTCATCCCACCTCCTTGACCTGTCCGTCTTCCCTGGACTGACCTATCCCCTCCCTACCTCCCCACCTATACTCTCTCCACCTATCTTCTTTTCTCTCCATCTTCGGTCCGCCTCCCCCTCTCTCCCTATTTATTCCAGAACCCTCACCCCATCCCCCTCTCTGATGAAGGGTCTAGGCCCAAAACGTCAACTTTTGTGCTCCTGAGATGCTGCTTGGCTTGCTGTGTTCATCCAGCTTCACACTTTATTACAGTGAAAGGATGGACGGGTTTTGTGTATATCCCTCTGTACCTGTCGCATGCACTAACATCACTGAAATAGGCCATTCGGCCCTACAGTGCTACTCTCCACCCAACCATCCAGCTGCCTGCGTTCCCATGTATCACCCTGTTTTAGGCGTCCTTTCCCACTCACCACCTTCTCCTTTCAACGGATCTGTGCTATTTGCTGCCATCGCTTCTAATGGTGTTGAGATAGTTTCGAACAGTTGTCCAGCAGCCTGGGATTCCAACAGCCTGGGATTCCAACAGCCTGGGATTCCAGCAGCCTGGGATTCCAACAGCCTGGGATTCCAACAGTTTAGGATTCCAACAGCCTGGGATTCCAACAGCCTGGGATTCCAACAGCTTGGGATTCCAACAGCCTGGGATTCCAACAGCTTGGGATTCCAACAGCCTGGGATTCCAACAGCCTGGGATTCCAACAGCCTGGGATTCCAACAGCTTGGGATTCCAACAGCCTGGGATTCCAACAGCTTGGGATTCCAACAGCTTGGGATTCCAGCAGCCTGGGATTCCAGCAGCCTGGAGTGACAGCCTTACAGCGGGATTGCCTTTTCCCAAACCCAGGAGACTGGAACTAAAATAAGAAGGTCTTTGTCTAAATTTTTAAAAAATTGTTCTTCTCTAAGGGTGCTGAGGTCCGGCAACGTCACTCTATCTGCCCTCCCAATTTGATTCATTACTGCCCTTCTACCCAGATGTGTGTATGTGTGTGAGTATTTGTGTGTGTTATTACAAAGGAATTGTCGACCCACCCCATAACTACAACCAAAACTCCCAAAGAAGCTCACCCTGCCCCGTAAACAATTGAAGGTAAGGTTAAATGAAAGAAATCCTTGATACTCACTTTATAATCAACAAGTAACAATTTATTTATCTAACTCTAACAGTGAACAACTTAATATAAATGTTAAGAAACCAAACAATTCCCCCTTAACTGCTAACTATTCCCGAATAAAACAAAATTCTAATGGTAGCCTGTTCCAACAGATAACAAATCCCACTTTTACACACCAAATTAATTTTAAAAAAATAAGGATTTATCTCTTGAAGTTACAGAGAGCCAGGATAAATCTTCCGGAATGCTCTTTGCCTTCTCCGCTGCCCTCCAGTCAGGAACACCTTCCCTCCGTTGAATTCTAGTATCAGAAATATCAGTTAAGTGTGCCGTAATACTTTTATTTACATGGTGCTAACTCTAAGATCTTAGAGATTTCTGTAAGAGCCAGTGATTTTCTCTTCCTTTAGAGTTGATGGCTTTTGAGAGCTGTTCTCTGAACAGATGGCAGTTTGCTATCACCCTGATTTTTCAAATGCCCTCTTCTTTTATACCTTTAATAACCTATTAGTTTCTTACAATAGGAAATCCCCCTAGTCCTCACATACCACCCCACCAACATCCGGATACAACGCATCATCCTCTGACACTTCCGCCACCTACAATCCGACCCCACCACCCAAGACAATTTTCCATCCCCACCCTTGTCTGCTTTCCAGAGAGACCACTCTCTCTGGGACTCCCTTGTTTGCTCCACACGCCCCTCCAACCCCACCACACCCAGCACCTTCCCCTGCAACCGCAGGATGTACTACACTTGCCCCCACACCTCCTCCCTCACCCCTATCCCAGGCCCCAAGATGACATTCCACATTAAGCAGAGGTTCACCTGCACATCTGCCAATGTGGTATACTGTATCCATTGTACCCGCTGTGGCTTCCTCTATATTGGGGAAACCAAGCGGAGGCTTGGGGACCGCTGTGCAGAACACCTCCGCTCGGTTTGCAATAAACAACTGCACCTCCCAGTCGCGAACCATTTCCACTCCCCCTCCCATTCCTTAGATGACATGTCCATCATGGGCTTCCTGCAGTGCCACAATGATGCCACCCGAAGGTTGCAAGAACAGCAGCTCATATTCCGCTTGGGAAACCTGCAGCCCAATGGTATCAATGTGGACTTCACCAGCTTCAAAATCTCCCCTTCCCCCACCGCATCCCAAAACCAGCCCAGCTCATCCCCGCCTCCCTAACCTGTTCTTCCTCTCACCCATCCCCTCCTCCCACCTCAAGCCGCACCTCCATTTCCTACCTACTAACCTCATCCTGCCTCCTTGACCTGTCCGTCTTCCCCGGACTGACCTATCCCCTCCCTACCTCCCCACCTATACTCTCCTCTCCACCTATCTTCTCCGCTATCCATTTTTGGTCCGCCTCCCCTTCTCCCTATTTATTTCAGAACCCTCTCCCCATCCCCATCCCCCTTTTCTGATGAAGGGTCTAGGCCTGAGATGCTGCTTGGCCTGCTGTGTTCATCCAGCTCCACACTTTGTTATCTCGGATTTAAATTTAATTGGGTTTTGGTATCCAGGGCCTGGTTTAAATTAATTGGTTAAATTTAAGGACCTGTTGTCTTGGTAAAAAGACTGCTTTGCCACCCTCGGGCGACTGTCTGTGGGGAGTTTTCACATACTCCCCGTGTCTGCGTGTGTTTCCTCTGGGTGCTCCGGTTTACTCCCACAGTCCAAAGATGTGCAGGCTAGGTGGATCGGCCATGCTAAATTGCCCGTAGTGTTCAGGGTTGTGTGGGTTCTAGGGGGATGGGTCTGGTTGGGATATATCAAGGGGCAGTGTGGACTTGTTGGGCCGAAGGGCCTGTTTCCACACTGTAGGGAATCTAATCTTAACAGTATCGCCTTTTCATACTACAGTTCAATTTCGCGGACTCTCTGTCCATCTGGAGCTGCCAGCAGACATTTTTCTAATCAGCAAGGCTAAAAAAACGCATTTTAAAGGGATCACACACTCTTCCCCGCTATCATTTTACAAACAAATTCTAATGTTCTGTATGTGTGTGTGTGTGTGTGTGTGTGTGTGTGTGTGCAGACACTGATCCGGCGATGCCTGCCTGCGTTTAGACTCCCAATGTCCTTGTCGGGGTTTTGTATTGAAATTGGATTTTGATGCTGAGGAGCAGGTTTTGAAACTGAAGGTCGTTACTCAGTCTGTAACTGGGCACATTCTTTGAAATGCTTACACCCACTCATTTTAATTCTAAATGCACTCTGGATGTTTGTGTTCTGATAATTGTTTCCATCTAAATCCACTTTGAAATAATAAAAGGGAACAGTGAAAATCCTTCAGGCCTTTCACTGCGGCTGTTGGTTTAAGGTCTGATTGCTCTCAGAGACGGCATTGATGGGAAAACACCAAATGAGAAATAATTAACATTCCCCACAAACTGACAATTCCAAACACCTTGCATCTGTGTTGATTTTAAAGCATTATTCCGGGATCCAGTGGGATTCTGGGAATGAAGCAGGGGAAGTGTCAGTGAAACTCACATTCGTGACCCCGCAAGCCCAGTTCTAGAGATATTGATTTTCACTGTGAACTCCCCTCGAAATGCGCCAAGACACTCAGTTCACGGGCAGTTACAGGATGGGTGACAATGTTGGCAGTTACAGGATGGGTGACATTGTTGGCAGTTACAGGATGGGTGACAATGTTGGCAGTTACAGGATGGGTGACAATGTTGGCAGTTACAGGATGGGTGACATTGTTGGCAGTTACAGGATGGGTGACATTGTTGGCAGTTACAGGATGGGTGACAATGTTGGCAGTTACAGGATGGGTGACATTGTTGGCAGTTACAGGATGGGTGACAATGTTGGCAGTTACAGGATGGGTGACAATGTTGGCAGTTACAGGATGGGTGACATTGTTGGCAGTTACAGGATGGGTGACATTGTTGGCAGTTACAGGATGGGTGACAATGTTGGCAGTTACAGGATGGGTGACAATGTTGGCAGTTACAGGATGGGTGACAATGTTGGCCAGGCCAGTGAAGAGAGTATAAATATGACACAAAGGTGTTCTATTGTTATCGTGGGTTACAGCTACAGCCTGAGTAATATTCAAATCAAGTGTCACATGGAAAAGTAAGGACATTGGAGGTAGATCAGCCATGACTCCACCAACTGGCATAGCATGCTCATGGGCCGAATGCCCTGTGCCTATTTCAAATGGGACTATGGTCAATTGAGCTTAAGGAGTTAGAGAAGGATTGCAGGTTTGTGAGTGACGGGATTTGGGGAAGGATTGCAGGTTTGTGAGTGTGGAGATTTGGGGAAGGATTGCAGGTTTGTGTGTGAGGGGATTTGAGGAAGGATTGCCGGTTAGTGAGTGAGGGGATTTGGGGAAGGAATGCAGGTTGGTGAGTGAGCGGATTTGGGTGAGAATTTCAGGTTTGTGAGTGAGGGGATTTGGGAAAGGATTGCAGGTTTGTGGGTGAGGGGATTTGGGGAATGATTGCAGGTTTGTGAGTGAGGGGATTTGAGGAAGGGTTGCAGGTGTGTGAGTGAGGGGAGGTTGGGAAGGATTGCAGGTTTGTGAGAGAGGGGATTTCGAGAAGGATTAGATGTTTGTGAGTGAGGGGATTTGGGGAAGGATTGCAGGTTTGTGAGTGAGGGGATTTGGGGATGGATTGCAGGTTTGTGTGTGAGGGGATTTGGGGAAGGATTGCATGTTTGGGAGTGAGCGGATTTGGGGAAGGATCGCAGGTCTGTGAGTTAGGGGATTTGGAGAAGGAGTACATGTTTGTGAGTGAGGGGATTTGGGGAAGGATTGCAGGTTTGTGAGTGACGGGATTTGGGGATGGATTGCAGGTTTGTGTGTGAGGAGATTTGGGGAAGGATTGCATGTTTGGGAGTGAGGGGATTTGGGGAAGGATTGCAGGTCTGTGAGTGAGAGGATTTGGGTGAGGATTGCAGGTTTGTGAGCGAGGGGAGTTGTGGATGGATTGCAGGTTTGTGAGTGAGGGGATTTGTGGAAGGATTACAGGTTTGTCAGTGAGTGGATTTGGGGAAGAAGTGCAGGTTCGTGAGTGTGGGGATTTGGAGAAGGATTGCATGTTTGTGAGTGACGGGTTTTGGGGATGGATTGCAGGCTTGTGAGTGAGGAGAATTGGGGAAGGATTGCAGGTTTGTGAGAGAGCGGATTTGGGGAAGGATTGCAGGTTTGTGAGTGAGGGGATTTGGGAAAGTATTGCAGGTTTGTGGGTGAGGGGATTTGGGGAATGATTGCAGGTTTGTGAGTGAGAGGATTTGGGGTCGGATTCCAGGCTTGTGAGTGAGGGGATTTGGGGACAGATTGCAGGTTTGTGAGTGAGGGGAGTTTGGGAAGGATTGCAGGTTTGTGACTGACGTGATTTGGGGAAGGATGGCAGGTATGTAAGTGAGGATAGTTGGTGAAGGATTGCAGGTTTGTGGGTGAGGAGATTTGGGGAAGGATTGCAGGTTTGGGAGTGAGGGGATTTGGGGAAGGATTGGAGGTATGTGACTGAGGGGATTTGGGGAAGGATTGCAGGTTTGTGAGTGAGGGGATTTGGGAAAGTATTGCAGGTTTGTGGGTGAGGGGATTTGGGGAATGATTGCAGGTTTGTGAGTGAGAGGATTTGGGGTCGGATTCCAGGCTTGTGAGTGAGGGGATTTGGGGACAGATTGCAGGTTTGTGAGTGAGGGGAGTTTGGGAAGGATTGCAGGTTTGTGACTGACGTGATTTGGGGAAGGATGGCAGGTATGTAAGTGAGGATAGTTGGTGAAGGATTGCAGGTTTGTGGGTGAGGAGATTTGGGGAAGGATTGCAGGTTTGGGAGTGAGGGGATTTGGGGAAGGATTGGAGGTATGTGACTGAGGGGATTTGGGGATCGATTGCAGGTTTGTGAATGAGCGGAGTAGGGCAAGAATTGCAGGTTTGTGAGTGAGGGGAGTTGGGGAAGGATTGCAGGCTTGTGAGTGAGGGGAGTTTGGGAAGGATTGCAGGTTTGGGAGTGAGGGGATTTGGCGAAGGAGTGCAGATTTTTGAGAGATGTGAGTTTGGGAAGTAGTGCGGGTTTGAGAGTGAATCGATTTAGGGAAGGATTGCAGGTTTTTGAGTGAATGGATTTGCGTGAGGATTCCAGGTTTGTGATTGAGGGGAGTTGGGGATGGATTGCAGGTTTGTGAGTGAGGGGAGTTGGGGAAATATTGCAGGTTTGTGAGTGAGTGGATTTGGAGAAGGATTGCAGGTTTGTGAGAGAGGGGAGTTGGGGAAGGATTGCAGGTTTGTCAGTGAGGGGATTTGGGGAAGGATGGCAGGTTTGAGTGTGAGGGGATTTGGGGAAGGATTGCAGGTTTGGGAGTGAGTGGATTTGGGGAAGGATTGCAGGTCTGTGAGTTAGGGGATTTGCGTGAGGATTGCAGGTTTGCGAGTGAGGGGATTTGGGGAAGGATTGCAGATTTGTGAGTGAGGGGATTGGGGAAGGTTTGCAAGCTTGTGAGTGAGGAGATTTGTGGAAGTGGTGCAGGTTTTTGACTGAGGGGATGTGGGGAAGGATATCCGGTTTGTGAGTCGGGGATGTGGGGAAGGATTGCAGGTTTGTGACTGAGGGGATTTGGGGAAGGATTGCAGGTTTGTGAGAGCGGGGATGCGGGGAAGGAGACAGGTTTGTGAGTGAGGAGATTTGGGGAAGGAATGCAGGTTTGTGAATGAGGGGATTTGGGGAAGGATTGCAGGTGTGTGAGTGAGTGGATTTGGTGAAGGATTGCAGGTTTGTGAGAGATGGGATTTGGGGATGGATTGCAGGTTTGTGTGTGAGGGGATTTGAGGAAGGATTGCACGTTTGTGAGTGAGGATATTTGGTGAAGGTTTGCAGGTTTGTGAGTGAGGGGATTTTGGGAAGGATGGCAGGTTGGTGTGTGAGGTGATTTGGGGAATAATTGCAGGTTTGTGAGTGATAGGATTTGGAGAAGGTTTGCAGGTTTGTGAGTGAGGGGATTTGGGGAAGGATTGCAGGTTTGTGTGTGATGGGATTTGGGGAAGGATTGCAGGTTTGTGTGTGAGGGGATTTGAGGAAGGATTGCCGATTAGTGAGTGAGGGGATTTGGGGAAGGAATGCAGGTTTGTGGGTGAGGGGATTTGGGGAATGATTGCAGATTTGTGAGTGAGGGGAGTTTGGGAAGGATTGCAGGTTTGTGACTGACGTGATTTGGGGAAGGATGGCAGGCATGTAAGTGAGGATAGTTGGGGAAGGATTGCAGGTTTGTGGGTGAGGAGATTTGGGTGAGGATTCCACGTTTGTGAGTGAGGGGATTTTGGGACGGATTGCAGATTTGTGAGAGAGGGGATTTGGTGAAGGATTGCAGGTTTTTGAGTGAGGATATTTGGGGACGGATTGCAGGTTTGTGAGTGAGGGGATTTTAGGAAGGATTGCACGTTTGTGAGTGAGGGGAGTAGGGGAAGGATTGCAGGTTTGTGAGTGAGGATATTTGGGTAAGGATTGCAGGTTTGTGAGCGAGGATATTTGGGGAAGGATTGCACGTTTGTGAGTGAGGATATTTGGTGAAGGATTGCAGGTTTGTGAGTGAGGGGATTTTGGGAAGGATGGCAGGTTGGTGTGTGAGGTGATTTTGGGAATAATTGCAGGTTTGTGAGTGATAGGATTTGGAGAAGGTTTGCAGGTTTGTGAGTGAGGGGATTTGGGGAAGGATTGCAGGTTTGTGTGTGATGGGATTTGGGGAAGGATTGCAGGTTTGTGAGTGAGGGGATCTGGGGAAGGATTGCAGGTTTGTGTGCGAGGGGAGTTGGGGAAGGATTGCAGGTTTGTTAGTGAGGGGAGTTTTGGGAAGGTTTGCAGGCTTGTGAGTGAGGAGATTTGGGGAAGGGGTGCAGGTTTTTGACTGACGGGATGGGGGGAAGGATATCCGGTTTGTGACTGAGGGGGTTCGGGGAAAGATTGCCGGTGTGTGAGAGATTGGATTTGGGGAAGGATTGCAGGTTTGTGTGTGACTGGATTTGCGGAAGGATTGCAGGTTTGTGAGTGAGGATAGTTGGGGAAGGATTGCAGGTATGGGAGTGAGTGGATTTGCGTGAGGATTGCAGGTTTGTGAGTGAGGGGAGTTGGGGATGGATTGCAGGTTTGTGAGTGAGGGGAGTTGGGGATGGATTGCATTTTTGTGAGTGAGGGGATTTGGGGATGGATTGCAGGTTTGTGAGTGAGGGGATTTGGGGAAGGATTGGAGGTATGTGACTGAGGGGATTTGGGGATCGATTGCAGGTTTGTGAGTGAGCGGAGTAGGGCAAGGATTGCAGGTTTGTGAGTGAGGGGAGTTGGGGAAGGATTGCAGGCTTGTGAGTGAGGGGATTTGGGGAAGGATTGCAGGTTTGGGAGTGAGGGGATTTGGCGAAGGAGTGCAGATTTTTGAGAGATGTGAGTTTGGGAAGTAGTGCGGGTTTGAGAGTGAGTCGATTTAGGGAAGGATTGCAGGTTTTTGAGTGAATGGATTTGCGTGAGGATTCCAGGTTTGTGATTGAGGGGCGTTGGGGATGGATTGCAGGTTTGTGAGTGAGGGGAGTTGGGGAAGTATTGCAGATTTGTGAGTGAGTGGATTTGGAGAAGGATTGCAGGTTTGTGAGTGAGGGGATTTGGGGAAGGATTGCAGGTTTGTGAGTGAGGGGAGATGGAGAAGGATTGCAGGTTTGTGAGTGAGGGGATGTGTGGAAGGATTGCGAGTGAGGGGATTTTGGGAAGGATTGCAGGTTTGTGCGTGAGGGGATTTGGGGAAGGATTGCAGGATTGTGAGTGAGGGTAGTTGGGGAAGGATTGCAGGTTTGTGAGTGAGTGCATTTGCGTGAGGATTCCAGGTTTGTGAGTGAGGGGAGTTGGGGATGGATTGCAGGTTTGTGAGTGAGGGTAGCTGGGGAAAGTTTGCAGGTTTGTGAGTGATTGGATTTTGAGAAGGATTGTAGGTTTGCAAGCGAGGAGATTTGGGTGCCGATTGCAGGTTTGTGAGTGAGGGGAGTTGAGGAAGGATTGAAGGTTTGAGAGTGAGGGGTTTCGGGAAAGGATTGCAGGTTTGTGAGTGAGTGCATTTGGAGAGGGATTGCAGGTTTGTGAGTGAGGGGAGTTGGGGAAGGATTGCACGTTTGTGAGTGTGGGGATTTGGGGAAGGATTGCAGGTTTGTGGGTGAGGGGATTTGGGTGAGGATTCCACGTTTGTGAGTGAGGGGATTTTGGGAAGGATTGCAGGTTTGTGAGAGAGTGGATTTGGTGAAGGATTGCAGGTTTGTGAGTGAGGGGATTTTGGGAAGGATTGCAGGTATGTGGGTGAGGGGATTTTGGGAAGGATTGCAGTTATGTGGGTGAGGATATTTGGGGAAGGATTGCACGTTTGTGTGTGAGGGGATGTGGGGAAAGTTTGCAGCTTTGTGAGTGAGGGGATTTGGGGAAGGATTGCAGGTTTGTGAGTGAAGGGGTTTGTGTGAGGATTGCAGGTTTGTGGGTGAGGGGATTTGGGTGAGGATTTCACGTTTGTGAGTGAGGGGATTTCGGTGAGGATTGCAGTTTTGTGATCGAGGGGAGTTGGGGAAGGATTGCAGGTTTGTGAGTGAGGGGATTTGGGGAACGATTGAAGGTTTGTGAGTGAGGGAATTTGCGGAAGGATTGCAGGTTTGTGAGTGTGGTGATTTGGGGAACGTTTGAAGGTTTGTGAGTGAAGGGGTATGTGGAAGGATTGCACGTTTGTGATTGTGAGAGGATTTGGGGGAGGATTGCAGGTTTGTGAGTGAAGGGATTTCGATGAGGTTTGCAGGTTTGTGAGCAAGGGGAGTTGGTAAGGACTGCAGGTTTGTGAGTGAGGTGAGTTGGGGAAGGATTGCAGGTTTGTGATTGATGGGATTTGGGGAAGGATTGGAGATTTGTGAGTGAGGGGATTTTTGGAAGGATTGCAGGTCTGTGTGTGAGTGGATTTGTGGAAGGATTGCAGGCCTGTGGGTGAGGGGATTTCTGGGAGGTTTACAGGTTTGGTAGTGAGGGGATTTGTGGAAGGATTGCAGGTCTGTGTGTGGGGATTTGGGGCAGGATTGCAGGTGTGTGAGTGAGGAGATTTGGGGAATGATTGCAGGTTTGTGAGTGAGGGGATTTGTGGAAGGATTGCAGGCCTGTGGGTGAGGGGATTTCTGGAAGGTTTACAGGTTTGGTAGTGAGGGGATTTGTGGAAGGATTGCAGGTCTGTGAGTTAGGGGATTTGCGTGAGGATTGCAGGTTTGTGAGAGAGGGGAGTTGGGGAAGGATTGCAGGTTTGTGAGTGAGGGGATTTGGGGCAGGATTGCAGGTTTGTTTGTGAGCAGATTTAGGGAAGGATTGCAGGTTTGTGAGTGAGGGGATTTGGGTGAGAATTGCAGGTTTGTGAGTGAGGGGATTTGGGTGAGGATTCCACGTTTGTGAGTGAGGGGATTTTGGGAAGGATTGCAGGTTTGTGAGTGAGGGGATATGGGGATGGATTGCAGGTTTGTGAGTGAGGGGATTTGGGGAAGGATGGCAGGTTTGAGTGTGAGGGGATTTGGGGAAGGATTGCAGGTTTGGGAGTGAGTGGATTTGGGGAAGGAATGCAGGTCTGTGAGTTAGGGGATTTGCGTGAGGATTGCAGGCTTGGGAGTGAGGGGATTTGGGAAGGATTGCAGATTTGTGAGTGAGGGGATTGGGGAAGGTTTGCAAGCTTGTGAGTGAGGAGATTTGTGGAAGTGGTGCAGGTTTTTGACTGAGGGGATGTGGGGAAGGATATCCGGTTTGTGAGTCGGGGATGTGGGGAAGGATTGCAGGTTTGTGAGTGAGCGGATTTGGGGAAGGATTGCAGGTTTGTGACTGAGGGGATTTGGGGAAGGATTGCAGGTTTGTGAGAGCGGGGATGCGGGGAAGGAGACAGGTTTGTGAGTGAGGAGATTTGGGGAAGGAATGCAGGTTTGTGAATGAGGGGATTTGGGGAAGGATTGCAGGTGTGTGAGTGAGTGGATTTGGAGAAGGATTGCAGGTTTGTGAGAGATGGGATTTGGGGATGGATTGCAGGTTTGTGTGTGAGGGGATTTGAGGAAGGATTGCCGATTAGTGAGTGAGGGGATTTGGGGAAGGAATGCAGGTTTGTGGGTGAGGGGATTTGGGGAATGATTGCAGATTTGTGAGTGAGGGGAGTTTGGGAAGGATTGCAGGTTTGTGACTGACGTGATTTGGGGAAGGATGGCAGGCATGTAAGTGAGGATAGTTGGGGAAGGATTGCAGGTTTGTGGGTGAGGAGATTTGGGTGAGGATTCCACGTTTGTGAGTGAGGGGATTTTGGGACGGATTGCAGATTTGTGAGAGAGGGGATTTGGTGAAGGATTGCAGGTTTTTGAGTGAGGATATTTGGGGACGGATTGCAGGTTTGTGAGTGAGGGGATTTTAGGAAGGATTGCAGGTTTGTGAGTGAGGGGAGTAGGGGAAGGATTGCAGGTTTGTGAGTGAGGATATTTGGGTAAGGATTGCAGGTTTGTGAGCGAGGATATTTGGGGAAGGATTGCACGTTTGTGAGTGAGGATATTTGGTGAAGGATTGCAGGTTTGTGAGTGAGGGGATTTTGGGAAGGATGGCAGGTTGGTGTGTGAGGTGATTTGGGGAATAATTGCAGGTTTGTGAGTGATAGGATTTGGAGAAGGATTGCAGGTTTGTGAGTGAGGGGATTTGGGGAAGGATTGCAGGTTTGTGTGTGATGGGATTTGGGGAAGGATTGCAGGTTTGTGTGTGAGGGGATTTGAGGAAGGATTGCCGATTAGTGAGTGAGGGGATTTGGGGAAGGAATGCAGGTTTGTGGGTGAGGGGATTTGGGGAATGATTGCAGATTTGTGAGTGAGGGGAGTTTGGGAAGGATTGCAGGTTTGTGACTGACGTGATTTGGGGAAGGATGGCAGGCATGTAAGTGAGGATAGTTGGGGAAGGATTGCAGGTTTGTGGGTGAGGAGATTTGGGTGAGGATTCCACGTTTGTGAGTGAGGGGATTTTGGGACGGATTGCAGATTTGTGAGAGAGGGGATTTGGTGAAGGATTGCAGGTTTTTGAGTGAGGATATTTGGGGACGGATTGCAGGTTTGTGAGTGAGGGGATTTTAGGAAGGATTGCAGGTTTGTGAGTGAGGGGAGTAGGGGAAGGATTGCAGGTTTGTGAGTGAGGATATTTGGGGAAGGATTGCAGGTTTGTGAGTGAGGGGATTTTGGGAAGGATGGCAGGTTGGTGTGTGAGGTGATTTGGGGAATAATTGCAGGTTTGTGAGTGATAGGATTTGGAGAAGGTTTGCAGGTTTGTGAGTGAGGGGATTTGGGGAAGGATTGCAGGTTTGTGTGTGATGGGATTTTGGGAAGGATTGCAGGTTTGTGAGTGAGGGGATCTGGGGAAGGATTGCAGGTTTGTGTGTGAGGGGAGTTGGGGAAGGATTGCAGGTTTGTGAGTGAGGGGAGTTTGGGGAAGGTTTGCAGGCTTGTGAGTGAGGAGATTTGGGGAAGGGGTGCAGGTTTTTGACTGACGGGATGTGGGGAAGGATATCCGGTTTGTGAGTCAGGGGATGCGGGGAAGGAATGCAGGTTTGTGACTGAGGGGGTTCGGGGAAAGATTGCCGGTGTGTGAGAGATTGGATTTGGGGAAGGATTGCAGGTTTGTGTGTGACTGGATTTGCGGAAGGATTGCAGGTTTGTGAGTGAGGATAGTTGGGGAAGGATTGCAGGTATGGGAGTGAGTGGATTTGCGTGAGGATTGCAGGTTTGTGAGTGAGGGGAGTTGGGGATGGATTGCAGGTTTGTGAGTGAGGGGAGTTGGGGATTGATTGCATTTTTGTGAGTGAGGGGATTTGGGGATGGATTGCAGGTTTGTGAGTGAGGGGATTTGGGGAAGGATTGGAGGTATGTGACTGAGGGGATTTGGGGATCGATTGCAGGTTTGTGAGTGAGCTGAGTAGGGCAAGAATTGCAGGTTTGTGAGTGAGGGGAGTTGGGGAAGGATTGCAGGCTTGTGAGTGAGGGGATTTGTGGAAGGATTGCAGGTTTGGGAGTGAGGGAATTTGGCGAAGGAGTGCAGATTTTTGAGAGATGTGAGTTTGGGAAGTAGTGCGGGTTTGAGAGTGAGTCGATTTAGGGAAGGATTGCAGGTTTTTGAGTGAATAGATTTGCGTGAGGATTCCAGGTTTGTGATTGAGGGGAGTTGGGGATGGATTGCAGGTTTGTGAGTGAGGGGAGTTGGGGAAATATTGCAGGTTTGTGAGTGAGTGGATTTGGAGAAGGATTGCAGGTTTGTGAGAGAGGGGAGTTGGGGAAGGATTGCAGGTTTGTGAGTGAGGGGATTTGGGGAAGGATTGCAGGTTTGTGAGTGAGGGGAGATGGAGAAGGATTGCAGGTTTGTGAGCGAGGGGATGTGGGGAAGGATTGCGAGTGAGGGGATTTTGGGAAGGATTGCAGGTTTGTGCATGAGGGGATTTGGTGAAGGATTGCAGGTTTGTGAGTGAGGGGAGTTGGGGTAGGATAGCAGGTGTCTGAGTGAGGGGATTTGGCAAGGGCTGGAGGTTTGTGAGTGAGGGGATTTGTGGAAGGATTGCACGTTTGTGAGTGAGTGGAGTAGGGGATGGATTGCAGGTTTGTGAGTGAGGGGAGTTGGGTAAGGATTGCAGATTTGTGTGCGAGGGGAGTTGGGGAAGGATTGCAGATTTGTGAGTGAGGGGAGTAGGGGATGGATTGCAGGTTTGTGAATGAGGGTATTTGGGGAAGGATTGCAGGATTGTGAGTGACTGGATTTGCGGAAGGATGGCAGGCTTGTGTGTGCGGATAGTTGGGGAAGGATTGCAGGTTTGGGAGTGAGTGGATTTGCGTGAGGATTGCCGGTTTGTGAGTGAGGGGATTTGGGGATGGATTGCAGGTTTGTGAGTGAGGGGAGTTGGGGAAGGATTGCAGTTTTGTGAGTGAGGGGATTTGGGGAAGGATTGCAGGTTTGTGAATGAGGAGATTTGGGGGCAGATTGCAGGTTTGTGAGTGAGTGGATTTGGAGAAGGATTGCAGGTTTGTGAGTGAGGGGAGTTGGGGAAGGATTGCACGTTTGTGAGTGTGTGGACTTGGGGAAGGATTGCAGGTTTGTGAGTGAGGGGGTTTAGGTGAGGATTCCACGTTTGTGAGTGAGGGGATTTTGGGAAGGATTGCAGGTTTGTGAGAGAGTGGATTTGGTGAAGGATTGCAGGTTTGTGAGTGAGGAAATTTGGGGAAGGATTGCAGGTTTGTGAGAGAGGGGTTTTGGTGAAGGATTGCAGGTTTGTGAGTGAGGATATTTGGGGAAGGATTGCAGGTTTGTGAGTGAGGGGATTTTGGGAAGGATTGCAGGTATGTGGGTGAGGATATTTGGGGAAGGATTGCACGTTTGTGTGTGAGAGGATGTGCGGAAAGTTTGCAGCTTTGTGAGTGAGGGGATTTGGGGAAGGATTGCAGGTTTGTGAGTGAAGGGGTTTGTGTGAGGATTGCTGGTTTGTGGGTGAGGGGATTTGCGGAAGGATTGCAGGTCTTTGAGTGAGGGGATTTCGGTGAGGATTGCAGGTTTGTGATCGAGGGGAGTTGGGGAAGGATTGCAGGTTTGTGAGTGAGGGGATTTGGGGAACGATTGAAGGTTTGTGAGTGAGGGAATTTGCGGAAGGATTGCAGATTTGTGAGTGAGGGGATTTGGGGAACGATTGAAGGTTTGTGAGTGATGCGATTTGGGGAAGGATTGCAGGTTTGTGAGTGAGGGGATTTGGCGAAGGATGGCAGGTTTGTGTGTGAGAGGAGTTGGGGAAGGATTGCCGGTTAGTTGGTGAGGGATTTGGGGAAGGATTGCAGGTTTGTGAATGAGGGGATTGGGCAAGGTTTATAGGCTTGCAAGTGAGGAGATTTGGGGAAGGAGTGCAGGATTTTTACTGAGGGGATGTTGGGAAGAATATCCGGTTTGTGAGTCAGGGGATTTGGGGAGGGATTGCAGGTTTGTGAGTGAGGGGATTTGGGGAAGGATTGCAGGTTTGTGAGTAAGGATAGTTGGGGAAGGATTTCAGGTTCGTGAGTGAGTGGATTTGCATGAGGATTGCAGGTTTGTGAATGAGGGGATTTGGCGAAGAATTGCAGATTTGGAAGTGAGGGGATTTGGGGAAGCATTGCAGGTTTGTGAGTGAGGGGACTTTGGGAAGGATTGCAGGGTTGTGAGTGAGGGGATTTGTGGAAGGTTTGCAGGTTTGTGAGTGAGGGGATTTGGGGAAGGATTGCAGATTTTTGAGAGATGTGAGTTTGGGAAGTAGTGCGGGTTTGAGAGTGAGTCGATTTAGGGAAGGATTGCAGGTTTTTGAGTGAATAGATTTGCGTGAGGATTCCAGGTTTGTGATTGAGGGGAGTTGGGGATGGATTGCAGGTTTGTGAGTGAGGGGAGTTGGGGAAATATTGCAGGTTTGTGAGTGAGTGGATTTGGAGAAGGATTGCAGGTTTGTGAGAGAGGGGAGTTGGGGAAGGATTGCAGGTTTGTGAGTGAGGGGATTTGGGGAAGGATTGCAGGTTTGTGAGTGAGGGGAGATGGAGAAGGATTGCAGGTTTGTGAGCGAGGGGATGTGGGGAAGGATTGCGAGTGAGGGGATTTTGGGAAGGATTGCAGGTTTGTGCATGAGGGGATTTGGTGAAGGATTGCAGGTTTGTGAGTGAGGGGAGTTGGGGTAGGATAGCAGGTGTCTGAGTGAGGGGATTTGGCAAGGGCTGGAGGTTTGTGAGTGAGGGGATTTGTGGAAGGATTGCACGTTTGTGAGTGAGTGGAGTAGGGGATGGATTGCAGGTTTGTGAGTGAGGGGAGTTGGGTAAGGATTGCAGATTTGTGTGCGAGGGGAGTTGGGGAAGGATTGCAGATTTGTGAGTGAGGGGAGTAGGGGATGGATTGCAGGTTTGTGAATGAGGGTATTTGGGGAAGGATTGCAGGATTGTGAGTGACTGGATTTGCGGAAGGATGGCAGGCTTGTGTGTGCGGATAGTTGGGGAAGGATTGCAGGTTTGGGAGTGAGTGGATTTGCGTGAGGATTGCCGGTTTGTGAGTGAGGGGATTTGGGGATGGATTGCAGGTTTGTGAGTGAGGGGAGTTGGGGAAGGATTGCAGTTTTGTGAGTGAGGGGATTTGGGGAAGGATTGCAGGTTTGTGAATGAGGAGATTTGGGGGCAGATTGCAGGTTTGTGAGTGAGTGGATTTGGAGAAGGATTGCAGGTTTGTGAGTGAGGGGAGTTGGGGAAGGATTGCACGTTTGTGAGTGTGTGGACTTGGGGAAGGATTGCAGGTTTGTGAGTGAGGGGGTTTAGGTGAGGATTCCACGTTTGTGAGTGAGGGGATTTTGGGAAGAATTGCAGGTTTGTGAGAGAGTGGATTTGGTGAAGGATTGCAGGTTTGTGAGTGAGGATATTTGGGGAAGGATTGCAGGTTTGTGAGAGAGGGGTTTTGGTGAAGGATTGCAGGTTTGTGAGTGAGGATATTTGGGGAAGGATTGCAGGTTTGTGAGTGAGGGGATTTTGGGAAGGATTGCAGGTATGTGGGTGAGGATATTTGGGGAAGGATTGCACGTTTGTGTGTGAGAGGATGTGCGGAAAGTTTGCAGCTTTGTGAGTGAGGGGATTTGGGGAAGGATTGCAGGTTTGTGAGTGAAGGGGTTTGTGTGAGGATTGCTGGTTTGTGGGTGAGGGGATTTGCGGAAGGATTGCAGGTCTTTGAGTGAGGGGATTTCGGTGAGGATTGCAGGTTTGTGATCGAGGGGAGTTGGGGAAGGATTGCAGGTTTGTGAGTGAGGGGATTTGGGGAACGATTGAAGGTTTGTGAGTGAGGGAATTTGCGGAAGGATTGCAGATTTGTGAGTGAGGGGATTTGGGGAACGATTGAAGGTTTGTGAGTGATGCGATTTGGGGAAGGATTGCAGGTTTGTGAGTGAGGGGATTTGGGGAAGGATGGCAGGTTTCTGTGTGAGAGGAGTTGGGGAAGGATTGCCGGTTAGTTGGTGAGGGATTTGGGGAAGGATTGCAGGTTTGTGAATGAGGGGATTGGGCAAGGTTTATAGGCTTGCAAGTGAGGAGATTTGGGGAAGGAGTGCAGGATTTTTACTGAGGGGATGTGGGGAAGAATATCCGGTTTGTGAGTCAGGGGATTTGGGGAGGGATTGCAGGTTTGTGAGTGAGGGGATTTGGGGAAGGATTGCAGGTTTGTGAGTAAGGATAGTTGGGGAAGGATTTCAGGTTCGTGAGTGAGTGGATTTGCATGAGGATTGCAGGTTTGTGAATGAGGGGATTTGGCGAAGAATTGCAGATTTGGAAGTGAGGGGATTTGGGGAAGCATTGCAGGTTTGTGAGTGAGGGGACTTTGGGAAGGATTGCAGGGTTGTGAGTGAGGGGATTTGTGGAAGGATTGCACGTTTGTGTGTGAGGGGATGTGGGGAAAGTTTGCAGCTTTGTGAGTGAGGGGATTTGGGGAAGGATTGCAGGTTTGTGAGTGAAGGGGTTTGTGTGAGGATTGCAGGTTTGTGGGTGAGGGGATTTGGGTGAGGATTTCACGTTTGTGAGTGAGGGGATTTCGGTGAGGATTGCAGGTTTGTGATCGAGGGGAGTTGGGGAAGGATTGCAGGTTTGTGAGTGAGGGGATTTGGGGAACGATTGAAGGTTTGTGAGTGAGGGAATTTGCGGAAGGATTGCAGGTTTGTGAGTGTGGTGATTTGGGGAACGTTTGAAGGTTTGTGAGTGAAGGGGTATGTGGAAGGATTGCACGTTTGTGATTGTGAGAGGATTTGGGGGAGGATTGCAGGTTTGTGAGTGAAGGGATTTCGATGAGGTTTGCAGGTTTGTGAGCAAGGGGAGTTGGTAAGGACTGCAGGTTTGTGAGTGAGGTGAGTTGGGGAAGGATTGCAGGTTTGTGATTGATGGGATTTGGGGAAGGATTGGAGATTTGTGAGTGAGGGGATTTTTGGAAGGATTGCAGGTCTGTGTGTGAGTGGATTTGTGGAAGGATTGCAGGCCTGTGGGTGAGGGGATTTCTGGGAGGTTTACAGGTTTGGTAGTGAGGGGATTTGTGGAAGGATTGCAGGTCTGTGTGTGGGGATTTGGGGCAGGATTGCAGGTGTGTGAGTGAGGAGATTTGGGGAATGATTGCAGGTTTGTGAGTGAGGGGATTTGTGGAAGGATTGCAGGCCTGTGGGTGAGGGGATTTCTGGAAGGTTTACAGGTTTGGTAGTGAGGGGATTTGTGGAAGGATTGCAGGTCTGTGAGTTAGGGGATTTGCGTGAGGATTGCAGGTTTGTGAGAGAGGGGAGTTGGGGAAGGATTGCAGGTTTGTGAGTGAGGGGATTTGGGGCAGGATTGCAGGTTTGTTTGTGAGCAGATTTAGGGAAGGATTGCAGGTTTGTGAGTGAGGGGATTTGGGTGAGAATTGCAGGTTTGTGAGTGAGGGGATTTGGGTGAGGATTCCACGTTTGTGAGTGAGGGGATTTTGGGAAGGATTGCAGGTTTGTGAGTGAGGGGATATGGGGATGGATTGCAGGTTTGTGAGTGAGGGGATTTGGGGAAGGATGGCAGGTTTGAGTGTGAGGGGATTTGGGGAAGGATTGCAGGTATGGGAGTGAGTGGATTTGGGGAAGGAATGCAGGTCTGTGAGTTAGGGGATTTGCGTGAGGATTGCAGGCTTGGGAGTGAGGGGATTTGGGGAAGGATTGCAGATTTGTGAGTGAGGGGATTGGGGAAGGTTTGCAAGCTTGTGAGTGAGGAGATTTGTGGAAGTGGTGCAGGTTTTTGACTGAGGGGATGTGGGGAAGGATATCCGGTTTGTGAGTCGGGGATGTGGGGAAGGATTGCAGGTTTGTGAGTGAGCGGATTTGGGGAAGGATTGCAGGTTTGTGACTGAGGGGATTTGGGGAAGGATTGCAGGTTTGTGAGAGCGGGGATGCGGGGAAGGAGACAGGTTTGTGAGTGAGGTGATTTGGGGAAGGAATGCAGGTTTGTGAATGAGGGGATTTGGGGAAGGATTGCAGGTGTGTGAGTGAGTGGATTTGGAGAAGGATTGCAGGTTTGTGAGAGATGGGATTTGGGGATGGATTGCAGGTTTGTGTGTGAGGGGATTTGAGGAAGGATTGCCGATTAGTGAGTGAGGGGATTTGGGGAAGGAATGCAGGTTTGTGGGTGAGGGGATTTGGGGAATGATTGCAGATTTGTGAGTGAGGGGAGTTTGGGAAGGATTGCAGGTTTGTGACTGACGTGATTTGGGGAAGGATGGCAGGCATGTAAGTGAGGATAGTTGGGGAAGGATTGCAGGTTTGTGGGTGAGGAGATTTGGGTGAGGATTCCACGTTTGTGAGTGAGGGGATTTTGGGACGGATTGCAGATTTGTGAGAGAGGGGATTTGGTGAAGGATTGCAGGTTTTTGAGTGAGGATATTTGGGGACGGATTGCAGGTTTGTGAGTGAGGGGATTTTAGGAAGGATTGCAGGTTTGTGAGTGAGGGGAGTAGGGGAAGGATTGCAGGTTTGTGAGTGAGGATATTTGGGTAAGGATTGCAGGTTTGTGAGCGAGGATATTTGGGGAAGGATTGCACGTTTGTGAGTGAGGATATTTGGTGAAGGATTGCAGGTTTGTGAGTGAGGGGAGTTTGGGAAGGATTGCAGGTTTGTGACTGACGTGATTTGGGGAAGGATGGCAGGCATGTAAGTGAGGATAGTTGGGGAAGGATTGCAGGTTTGTGGGTGAGGAGATTTGGGTGAGGATTCCACGTTTGTGAGTGAGGGGATTTTGGGACGGATTGCAGATTTGTGAGAGAGGGGATTTGGTGAAGGATTGCAGGTTTTTGAGTGAGGATATTTGGGGACGGATTGCAGGTTTGTGAGTGAGGGGATTTTAGGAAGGATTGCAGGTTTGTGAGTGAGGGGAGTAGGGGAAGGATTGCAGGTTTGTGAGTGAGGATATTTGGGGAAGGATTGCAGGTTTGTGAGTGAGGGGATTTGGGGAAGGATTGCAGGTTTGTGTGTGATGGGATTTGGGGAAGGATTGCAGGTTTGTGAGTGATAGGATTTGGAGAAGGATTGCAGGTTTGTGAGTGAGGGGATTTGGGGAAGGATTGCAGGTTTGTGTGTGATGGGATTTGGGGAAGGATTGCAGGTTTGTGTGTGAGGGGATTTGAGGAAGGATTGCCGATTAGTGAGTGAGGGGATTTGGGGAAGGAATGCAGGTTTGTGGGTGAGGGGATTTGGGGAATGATTGCAGATTTGTGAGTGAGGGGAGTTTGGGAAGGATTGCAGGTTTGTGACTGACGTGATTTGGGGAAGGATGGCAGGCATGTAAGTGAGGATAGTTGGGGAAGGATTGCAGGTTTGTGGGTGAGGAGATTTGGGTGAGGATTCCACGTTTGTGAGTGAGGGGATTTTGGGACGGATTGCAGATTTGTGAGAGAGGGGATTTGGTGAAGGATTGCAGGTTTTTGAGTGAGGATATTTGGGGACGGATTGCAGGTTTGTGAGTGAGGGGATTTTAGGAAGGATTGCAGGTTTGTGAGTGAGGGGAGTAGGGGAAGGATTGCAGGTTTGTGAGTGAGGATATTTGGGGAAGGATTGCAGGTTTGTGAGTGAGGGGATTTTGGGAAGGATGGCAGGTTGGTGTGTGAGGTGATTTGGGGAATAATTGCAGGTTTGTGAGTGATAGGATTTGGAGAAGGTTTGCAGGTTTGTGAGTGAGGGGATTTGGGGAAGGATTGCAGGTTTGTGTGTGATGGGATTTTGGGAAGGATTGCAGGTTTGTGAGTGAGGGGATCTGGGGAAGGATTGCAGGTTTGTGTGTGAGGGGAGTTGGGGAAGGATTGCAGGTTTGTGAGTGAGGGGAGTTTGGGGAAGGTTTGCAGGCTTGTGAGTGAGGAGATTTGGGGAAGGGGTGCAGGTTTTTGACTGACGGGATGTGGGGAAGGATATCCGGTTTGTGAGTCAGGGGATGCGGGGAAGGAATGCAGGTTTGTGACTGAGGTGGTTCGGGGAAAGATTGCCGGTGTGTGAGAGATTGGATTTGGGGAAGGATTGCAGGTTTGTGTGTGACTGGATTTGCGGAAGGATTGCAGGTTTGTGAGTGAGGATAGTTGGGGAAGGATTGCAGGTATGGGAGTGAGTGGATTTGCGTGAGGATTGCAGGTTTGTGAGTGAGGGGAGTTGGGGATGGATTGCAGGTTTGTGAGTGAGGGGAGTTGGGGATTGATTGCATTTTTGTGAGTGAGGGGATTTGGGGATGGATTGCAGGTTTGTGAGTGAGGGGATTTGGGGAAGGATTGGAGGTATGTGACTGAGGGGATTTGGGGATCGATTGCAGGTTTGTGAGTGAGCTGAGTAGGGCAAGAATTGCAGGTTTGTGAGTGAGGGGAGTTGGGGAAGGATTGCAGGCTTGTGAGTGAGGGGATTTGTGGAAGGATTGCAGGTTTGGGAGTGAGGGAATTTGGCGAAGGAGTGCAGATTTTTGAGAGATGTGAGTTTGGGAAGTAGTGCGGGTTTGAGAGTGAGTCGATTTAGGGAAGGATTGCAGGTTTTTGAGTGAATAGATTTGCGTGAGGATTCCAGGTTTGTGATTGAGGGGAGTTGGGGATGGATTGCAGGTTTGTGAGTGAGGGGAGTTCGGGAAATATTGCAGGTTTGTGAGTGAGTGGATTTGGAGAAGGATTGCAGGTTTGTGAGAGAGGGGAGTTGGGGAAGGATTGCAGGTTTGTGAGTGAGGGGATTTGGGGAAGGATTGCAGGTTTGTGAGTGAGGGGAGATGGAGAAGGATTGCAGGTTTGTGAGCGAGGGGATGTGGGGAAGGATTGCGAGTGAGGGGATTTTGGGAAGGATTGCAGGTTTGTGCATGAGGGGATTTGGTGAAGGATTGCAGGTTTGTGAGTGAGGGGAGTTGGGGTAGGATAGCAGGTGTCTGAGTGAGGGGATTTGGCAAGGGCTGGAGGTTTGTGAGTGAGGGGATTTGTGGAAGGATTGCACGTTTGTGAGTGAGTGGAGTAGGGGATGGATTGCAGGTTTGTGAGTGAGGGGAGTTGGGTAAGGATTGCAGATTTGTGTGCGAGTGGAGTTGGGGAAGGATTGCAGATTTGTGAGTGAGGGGAGTAGGGGATGGATTGCAGGTTTGTGAATGAGGGTATTTGGGGAAGGATTGCAGGATTGTGAGTGACTGGATTTGCGGAAGGATGGCAGGCTTGTGTGTGCGGATAGTTGGGGAAGGATTGCAGGTTTGGGAGTGAGTGGATTTGCGTGAGGATTGCCGGTTTGTGAGTGAGGGGATTTGGGGATGGATTGCAGGTTTGTGAGTGAGGGGAGTTGGGGAAGGATTGCAGTTTTGTGAGTGAGGGGATTTGGGGAAGGATTGCAGGTTTGTGAATGAGGAGATTTGGGGGCAGATTGCAGGTTTGTGAGTGAGTGGATTTGGAGAAGGATTGCAGGTTTGTGAGTGAGGGGAGTTGGGGAAGGATTGCACGTTTGTGAGTGTGTGGACTTGGGGAAGGATTGCAGGTTTGTGAGTGAGGGGGTTTAGGTGAGGATTCCACGTTTGTGAGTGAGGGGATTTTGGGAAGGATTGCAGGTTTGTGAGAGAGTGGATTTGGTGAAGGATTGCAGGTTTGTGAGTGAGGATATTTGGGGAAGGATTGCAGGTTTGTGAGAGAGGGGTTTTGGTGAAGGATTGCAGGTTTGTGAGTGAGGATATTTGGGGAAGGATTGCAGGTTTGTGAGTGAGGGGATTTTGGGAAGGATTGCAGGTATGTGGGTGAGGATATTTGGGGAAGGATTGCACGTTTGTGTGTGAGAGGATGTGCGGAAAGTTTGCAGCTTTGTGAGTGAGGGGATTTGGGGAAGGATTGCAGGTTTGTGAGTGAAGGGGTTTGTGTGAGGATTGCTGGTTTGTGGGTGAGGGGATTTGCGGAAGGATTGCAGGTCTTTGAGTGAGGGGATTTCGGTGAGGATTGCAGGTTTGTGATCGAGGGGAGTTGGGGAAGGATTGCAGGTTTGTGAGTGAGGGGATTTGGGGAACGATTGAAGGTTTGTGAGTGAGGGAATTTGCGGAAGGATTGCAGATTTGTGAGTGAGGGGATTTGGGGAACGATTGAAGGTTTGTGAGTGATGCGATTTGGGGAAGGATTGCAGGTTTGTGAGTGAGGGGATTTGGGGAAGGATGGCAGGTTTGTGTGTGAGAGGAGTTGGGGAAGGATTGCCGGTTAGTTGGTGAGGGATTTGGGGAAGGATTGCAGGTTTGTGAATGAGGGGATTGGGCAAGGTTTATAGGCTTGCAAGTGAGGAGATTTGGGGAAGGAGTGCAGGATTTTTACTGAGGGGATGTTGGGAAGAATATCCGGTTTGTGAGTCAGGGGATTTGGGGAGGGATTGCAGGTTTGTGAGTGAGGGGATTTGGGGAAGGATTGCAGGTTTGTGAGTAAGGATAGTTGGGGAAGGATTTCAGGTTCGTGAGTGAGTGGATTTGCATGAGGATTGCAGGTTTGTGAATGAGGGGATTTGGCGAAGAATTGCAGATTTGGAAGTGAGGGGATTTGGGGAAGCATTGCAGGTTTGTGAGTGAGGGGACTTTGGGAAGGATTGCAGGGTTGTGAGTGAGGGGATTTGTGGAAGGTTTGCAGGTTTGTGAGTGAGGGGATTTGGGGAAGGATTGCAGATTTTTGAGAGATGTGAGTTTGGGAAGTAGTGCGGGTTTGAGAGTGAGTCGATTTAGGGAAGGATTGCAGGTTTTTGAGTGAATAGATTTGCGTGAGGATTCCAGGTTTGTGATTGAGGGGAGTTGGGGATGGATTGCAGGTTTGTGAGTGAGGGGAGTTCGGGAAATATTGCAGGTTTGTGAGTGAGTGGATTTGGAGAAGGATTGCAGGTTTGTGAGAGAGGGGAGTTGGGGAAGGATTGCAGGTTTGTGAGTGAGGGGATTTGGGGAAGGATTGCAGGTTTGTGAGTGAGGGGAGATGGAGAAGGATTGCAGGTTTGTGAGCGAGGGGATGTGGGGAAGGATTGCGAGTGAGGGGATTTTGGGAAGGATTGCAGGTTTGTGCATGAGGGGATTTGGTGAAGGATTGCAGGTTTGTGAGTGAGGGGAGTTGGGGTAGGATAGCAGGTGTCTGAGTGAGGGGATTTGGCAAGGGCTGGAGGTTTGTGAGTGAGGGGATTTGTGGAAGGATTGCACGTTTGTGAGTGAGTGGAGTAGGGGATGGATTGCAGGTTTGTGAGTGAGGGGAGTTGGGTAAGGATTGCAGATTTGTGTGCGAGGGGAGTTGGGGAAGGATTGCAGATTTGTGAGTGAGGGGAGTAGGGGATGGATTGCAGGTTTGTGAATGAGGGTATTTGGGGAAGGATTGCAGGATTGTGAGTGACTGGATTTGCGGAAGGATGGCAGGCTTGTGTGTGCGGATAGTTGGGGAAGGATTGCAGGTTTGGGAGTGAGTGGATTTGCGTGAGGATTGCCGGTTTGTGAGTGAGGGGATTTGGGGATGGATTGCAGGTTTGTGAGTGAGGGGAGTTGGGGAAGGATTGCAGTTTTGTGAGTGAGGGGATTTGGGGAAGGATTGCAGGTTTGTGAATGAGGAGATTTGGGGGCAGATTGCAGGTTTGTGAGTGAGTGGATTTGGAGAAGGATTGCAGGTTTGTGAGTGAGGGGAGTTGGGGAAGGATTGCACGTTTGTGAGTGTGTGGACTTGGGGAAGGATTGCAGGTTTGTGAGTGAGGGGGTTTAGGTGAGGATTCCACGTTTGTGAGTGAGGGGATTTTGGGAAGGATTGCAGGTTTGTGAGAGAGTGGATTTGGTGAAGGATTGCAGGTTTGTGAGTGAGGATATTTGGGGAAGGATTGCAGGTTTGTGAGAGAGGGGTTTTGGTGAAGGATTGCAGGTTTGTGAGTGAGGATATTTGGGGAAGGATTGCAGGTTTGTGAGTGAGGGGATTTTGGGAAGGATTGCAGGTATGTGGGTGAGGATATTTGGGGAAGGATTGCACGTTTGTGTGTGAGAGGATGTGCGGAAAGTTTGCAGCTTTGTGAGTGAGGGGATTTGGGGAAGGATTGCAGGTTTGTGAGTGAAGGGGTTTGTGTGAGGATTGCTGGTTTGTGGGTGAGGGGATTTGCGGAAGGATTGCAGGTCTTTGAGTGAGGGGATTTCGGTGAGGATTGCAGGTTTGTGATCGAGGGGAGTTGGGGAAGGATTGCAGGTTTGTGAGTGAGGGGATTTGGGGAACGATTGAAGGTTTGTGAGTGAGGGAATTTGCGGAAGGATTGCAGATTTGTGAGTGAGGGGATTTGGGGAACGATTGAAGGTTTGTGAGTGATGCGATTTGGGGAAGGATTGCAGGTTTGTGAGTGAGGGGATTTGGGGAAGGATGGCAGGTTTCTGTGTGAGAGGAGTTGGGGAAGGATTGCCGGTTAGTGGGTGAGGGATTTGGGGAAGGATTGCAGGTTTGTGAATGAGGGGATTGGGCAAGGTTTATAGGCTTGCAAGTGAGGAGATTTGGGGAAGGAGTGCAGGATTTTTACTGAGGGGATGTGGGGAAGAATATCCGGTTTGTGAGTCAGGGGATTTGGGGAGGGATTGCAGGTTTGTGAGTGAGGGGATTTGGGGAAGGATTGCAGGTTTGTGAGTAAGGATAGTTGGGGAAGGATTTCAGGTTCGTGAGTGAGTGGATTTGCATGAGGATTGCAGGTTTGTGAATGAGGGGATTTGGCGAAGAATTGCAGATTTGGAAGTGAGGGGATTTGGGGAAGCATTGCAGGTTTGTGAGTGAGGGGACTTTGGGAAGGATTGCAGGGTTGTGAGTGAGGGGATTTGTGGAAGGATTGCACGTTTGTGTGTGAGGGGATGTGGGGAAAGTTTGCAGCTTTGTGAGTGAGGGGATTTGGGGAAGGATTGCAGGTTTGTGAGTGAAGGGGTTTGTGTGAGGATTGCAGGTTTGTGGGTGAGGGGATTTGGGTGAGGATTTCACGTTTGTGAGTGAGGGGATTTCGGTGAGGATTGCAGGTTTGTGATCGAGGGGAGTTGGGGAAGGATTGCAGGTTTGTGAGTGAGGGGATTTGGGGAACGATTGAAGGTTTGTGAGTGAGGGAATTTGCGGAAGGATTGCAGGTTTGTGAGTGTGGTGATTTGGGGAACGTTTGAAGGTTTGTGAGTGAAGGGGTATGTGGAAGGATTGCACGTTTGTGATTGTGAGAGGATTTGGGGGAGGATTGCAGGTTTGTGAGTGAAGGGATTTCGATGAGGTTTGCAGGTTTGTGAGCAAGGGGAGTTGGTAAGGACTGCAGGTTTGTGAGTGAGGTGAGTTGGGGAAGGATTGCAGGTTTGTGATTGATGGGATTTGGGGAAGGATTGGAGATTTGTGAGTGAGGGGATTTTTGGAAGGATTGCAGGTCTGTGTGTGAGTGGATTTGTGGAAGGATTGCAGGCCTGTGGGTGAGGGGATTTCTGGGAGGTTTACAGGTTTGGTAGTGAGGGGATTTGTGGAAGGATTGCAGGTCTGTGTGTGGGGATTTGGGGCAGGATTGCAGGTGTGTGAGTGAGGAGTTTTGGGGAATGATTGCAGGTTTGTGAGTGAGGGGATTTGTGGAAGGATTGCAGGCCTGTGGGTGAGGGGATTTCTGGAAGGTTTACAGGTTTGGTAGTGAGGGGATTTGTGGAAGGATTGCAGGTCTGTGAGTGAGGGGAGTAGGGGAAGGATTGCAGGTTTGTGAGTGAGGGGATCTGGGGAAGGATTGCAGGTTTGTGTGTGAGGGGAGTTGGGGAAGGATTGCAGGTTTGTGAGTGAGGGGAGTTTGGGGAAGGTTTGCAGGCTTGTGAGTGAGGAGATTTGGGGAAGGGGTGCAGGTTTTTGACTGACGGGATGTGGGGAAGGATATCCGGTTTGTGAGTCAGGGGATGCGGGGAAGGAATGCAGGTTTGTGACTGAGGGGGTTCGGGGAAAGATTGCCGGTGTGTGAGAGATTGGATTTGGGGAAGGATTGCAGGTTTGTGTGTGACTGGATTTGCGGAAGGATTGCAGGTTTGTGAGTGAGGATAGTTGGGGAAGGATTGCAGGTATGGGAGTGAGTGGATTTGCGTGAGGATTGCAGGTTTGTGAGTGAGGGGAGTTGGGGATGGATTGCAGGTTTGTGAGTGAGGGGAGTTGGGGATTGATTGCATTTTTGTGAGTGAGGGGATTTGGGGATGGATTGCAGGTTTGTGAGTGAGGGGATTTGGGGAAGGATTGGAGGTATGTGACTGAGGGGATTTGGGGATCGATTGCAGGTTTGTGAGTGAGCTGAGTAGGGCAAGAATTGCAGGTTTGTGAGTGAGGGGAGTTGGGGAAGGATTGCAGGCTTGTGAGTGAGGGGATTTGTGGAAGGATTGCAGGTTTGGGAGTGAGGGAATTTGGCGAAGGAGTGCAGATTTTTGAGAGATGTGAGTTTGGGAAGTAGTGCGGGTTTGAGAGTGAGTCGATTTAGGGAAGGATTGCAGGTTTTTGAGTGAATAGATTTGCGTGAGGATTCCAGGTTTGTGATTGAGGGGAGTTGGGGATGGATTGCAGGTTTGTGAGTGAGGGGAGTTGGGGAAATATTGCAGGTTTGTGAGTGAGTGGATTTGGAGAAGGATTGCAGGTTTGTGAGAGAGGGGAGTTGGGGAAGGATTGCAGGTTTGTGAGTGAGGGGATTTGGGGAAGGATTGCAGGTTTGTGAGTGAGGGGAGATGGAGAAGGATTGCAGGTTTGTGAGCGAGGGGATGTGGGGAAGGATTGCGAGTGAGGGGATTTTGGGAAGGATTGCAGGTTTGTGCATGAGGGGATTTGGTGAAGGATTGCAGGTTTGTGAGTGAGGGGAGTTGGGGTAGGATAGCAGGTGTCTGAGTGAGGGGATTTGGCAAGGGCTGGAGGTTTGTGAGTGAGGGGATTTGTGGAAGGATTGCACGTTTGTGAGTGAGTGGAGTAGGGGATGGATTGCAGGTTTGTGAGTGAGGGGAGTTGGGGAAGGATTGCAGGTTTGGGAGTGAGTGGATTTGCGTGAGGATTGCCGGTTTGTGAGTGAGGGGATTTGGGGATGGATTGCAGGTTTGTGAGTGAGGGGAGTTGGGGAAGGATTGCAGTTTTGTGAGTGAGGGGATTTGGGGAAGGATTGCAGGTTTGTGAATGAGGAGATTTGGGGGCAGATTGCAGGTTTGTGAGTGAGTGGATTTGGAGAAGGATTGCAGGTTTGTGAGTGAGGGGAGTTGGGGAAGGATTGCACGTTTGTGAGTGTGTGGACTTGGGGAAGGATTGCAGGTTTGTGAGTGAGGGGGTTTAGGTGAGGATTCCACGTTTGTGAGTGAGGGGATTTTGGGAAAGATTGCAGGTTTGTGAGAGAGTGGATTTGGTGAAGGATTGCAGGTTTGTGAGTGAGGATATTTGGGGAAGGATTGCAGGTTTGTGAGAGAGGGGTTTTGGTGAAGGATTGCAGGTTTGTGAGTGAGGATATTTGGGGAAGGATTGCAGGTTTGTGAGTGAGGGGATTTTGGGAAGGATTGCAGGTATGTGGGTGAGGATATTTGGGGAAGGATTGCACGTTTGTGTGTGAGAGGATGTGCGGAAAGTTTGCAGCTTTGTGAGTGAGGGGATTTGGGGAAGGATTGCAGGTTTGTGAGTGAAGGGGTTTGTGTGAGGATTGCTGGTTTGTGGGTGAGGGGATTTGCGGAAGGATTGCAGGTCTTTGAGTGAGGGGATTTCGGTGAGGATTGCAGGTTTGTGATCGAGGGGAGTTGGGGAAGGATTGCAGGTTTGTGAGTGAGGGGATTTGGGGAACGATTGAAGGTTTGTGAGTGAGGGAATTTGCGGAAGGATTGCAGATTTGTGAGTGAGGGGATTTGGGGAACGATTGAAGGTTTGTGAGTGATGCGATTTGGGGAAGGATTGCAGGTTTGTGAGTGAGGGGATTTGGCGAAGGATGGCAGGTTTGTGTGTGAGAGGAGTTGGGGAAGGATTGCCGGTTAGTTGGTGAGGGATTTGGGGAAGGATTGCAGGTTTGTGAATGAGGGGATTGGGCAAGGTTTATAGGCTTGCAAGTGAGGAGATTTGGGGAAGGAGTGCAGGATTTTTACTGAGGGGATGTTGGGAAGAATATCCGGTTTGTGAGTCAGGGGATTTGGGGAGGGATTGCAGGTTTGTGAGTGAGGGGATTTGGGGAAGGATTGCAGGTTTGTGAGTAAGGATAGTTGGGGAAGGATTTCAGGTTCGTGAGTGAGTGGATTTGCATGAGGATTGCAGGTTTGTGAATGAGGGGATTTGGCGAAGAATTGCAGATTTGGAAGTGAGGGGATTTGGGGAAGCATTGCAGGTTTGTGAGTGAGGGGACTTTGGGAAGGATTGCAGGGTTGTGAGTGAGGGGATTTGTGGAAGGTTTGCAGGTTTGTGAGTGAGGGGATTTGGGGAAGGATTGCAGATTTTTGAGAGATGTGAGTTTGGGAAGTAGTGCGGGTTTGAGAGTGAGTCGATTTAGGGAAGGATTGCAGGTTTTTGAGTGAATAGATTTGCGTGAGGATTCCAGGTTTGTGATTGAGGGGAGTTGGGGATGGATTGCAGGTTTGTGAGTGAGGGGAGTTCGGGAAATATTGCAGGTTTGTGAGTGAGTGGATTTGGAGAAGGATTGCAGGTTTGTGAGAGAGGGGAGTTGGGGAAGGATTGCAGGTTTGTGAGTGAGGGGATTTGGGGAAGGATTGCAGGTTTGTGAGTGAGGGGAGATGGAGAAGGATTGCAGGTTTGTGAGCGAGGGGATGTGGGGAAGGATTGCGAGTGAGGGGATTTTGGGAAGGATTGCAGGTTTGTGCATGAGGGGATTTGGTGAAGGATTGCAGGTTTGTGAGTGAGGGGAGTTGGGGTAGGATAGCAGGTGTCTGAGTGAGGGGATTTGGCAAGGGCTGGAGGTTTGTGAGTGAGGGGATTTGTGGAAGGATTGCACGTTTGTGAGTGAGTGGAGTAGGGGATGGATTGCAGGTTTGTGAGTGAGGGGAGTTGGGTAAGGATTGCAGATTTGTGTGCGAGGGGAGTTGGGGAAGGATTGCAGATTTGTGAGTGAGGGGAGTAGGGGATGGATTGCAGGTTTGTGAATGAGGGTATTTGGGGAAGGATTGCAGGATTGTGAGTGACTGGATTTGCGGAAGGATGGCAGGCTTGTGAGTGCGGATAGTTGGGGAAGGATTGCAGGTTTGGGAGTGAGTGGATTTGCGTGAGGATTGCCGGTTTGTGAGTGAGGGGATTTGGGGATGGATTGCAGGTTTGTGAGTGAGGGGAGTTGGGGAAGGATTGCAGTTTTGTGAGTGAGGGGATTTGGGGAAGGATTGCAGGTTTGTGAATGAGGAGATTTGGGGGCAGATTGCAGGTTTGTGAGTGAGTGGATTTGGAGAAGGATTGCAGGTTTGTGAGTGAGGGGAGTTGGGGAAGGATTGCACGTTTGTGAGTGTGTGGACTTGGGGAAGGATTGCAGGTTTGTGAGTGAGGGGGTTTAGGTGAGGATTCCACGTTTGTGAGTGAGGGGATTTTGGGAAGGATTGCAGGTTTGTGAGAGAGTGGATTTGGTGAAGGATTGCAGGTTTGTGAGTGAGGATATTTGGGGAAGGATTGCAGGTTTGTGAGAGAGGGGTTTTGGTGAAGGATTGCAGGTTTGTGAGTGAGGATATTTGGGGAAGGATTGCAGGTTTGTGAGTGAGGGGATTTTGGGAAGGATTGCAGGTATGTGGGTGAGGATATTTGGGGAAGGATTGCACGTTTGTGTGTGAGAGGATGTGCGGAAAGTTTGCAGCTTTGTGAGTGAGGGGATTTGGGGAAGGATTGCAGGTTTGTGAGTGAAGGGGTTTGTGTGAGGATTGCTGGTTTGTGGGTGAGGGGATTTGCGGAAGGATTGCAGGTCTTTGAGTGAGGGGATTTCGGTGAGGATTGCAGGTTTGTGATCGAGGGGAGTTGGGGAAGGATTGCAGGTTTGTGAGTGAGGGGATTTGGGGAACGATTGAAGGTTTGTGAGTGAGGGAATTTGCGGAAGGATTGCAGATTTGTGAGTGAGGGGATTTGGGGAACGATTGAAGGTTTGTGAGTGATGCGATTTGGGGAAGGATTGCAGGTTTGTGAGTGAGGGGATTTGGGGAAGGATGGCAGGTTTCTGTGTGAGAGGAGTTGGGGAAGGATTGCCGGTTAGTGGGTGAGGGATTTGGGGAAGGATTGCAGGTTTGTGAATGAGGGGATTGGGCAAGGTTTATAGGCTTGCAAGTGAGGAGATTTGGGGAAGGAGTGCAGGATTTTTACTGAGGGGATGTGGGGAAGAATATCCGGTTTGTGAGTCAGGGGATTTGGGGAGGGATTGCAGGTTTGTGAGTGAGGGGATTTGGGGAAGGATTGCAGGTTTGTGAGTAAGGATAGTTGGGGAAGGATTTCAGGTTCGTGAGTGAGTGGATTTGCATGAGGATTGCAGGTTTGTGAATGAGGGGATTTGGCGAAGAATTGCAGATTTGGAAGTGAGGGGATTTGGGGAAGCATTGCAGGTTTGTGAGTGAGGGGACTTTGGGAAGGATTGCAGGGTTGTGAGTGAGGGGATTTGTGGAAGGTTTGCAGGTTTGTGTGTGAGGGGATTTGGGGAAGGATTGCAGGTTTGTGAGTGAGGGGATTTGGGGAAGGATTGCAGGTTTGTGAGTGAAGGGGTTTGTGTGAGGATTGCAGGTTTGTGATCGAGGGGAGTTGGGGAAGGATTGCAGGTTTGTGAGTGAGGGGATTTGGGGAACGTTTGAAGGTTTGTGAGTGAGGGAATTTGAGGAAGCATTGCAAGTTTCTGAGTGCGGGGATTTGGGGAAGGATTGCAGGTTTGTGAGTGAAGGGGTATGTGGAAGGATTGCACGTTTGTGATTGTGAGGGGATTTGGGGGTGGATTGCACGTTTGTGAGTGAGGTGATTTGGGGAATGTTTGAAGGTTTGTGAGTGAGGGAATTTGAGGAAGGATTGCAAGTTTCTGAGTGCGGGGATTTGGGGAAGGATTGCAGGTTTGTGAGTGAAGGGGTATGTGGAAGGATTGCACGTTTGTGATTGTGAGGGGATTTGGGGAAGGATTGCAGGTTTGTGAGTGAAGGGATTTCGATGAGGTTTGCAGGTTTGTGAGCAAGGGGAGTTGGTAAGGACTGCAGGTTTGTGAGTGAGGTGAGTTGGGGAAGGATTGCAGGTTTGTGATTGATGGGATTTGGGGAAGGATTGGAGATTTGTGAGTGAGGGGATTTTTGGAAGGATTGCAGGTCTGTGTGTGAGTGGATTTGTGGAAGGATTGCAGGCCTGTGGGTGAGGGGATTTCTGGAAGGTTTACAGGTTTGGTAGTGAGGGGATTTGTGGAAGGATTGCAGGTCTGTGTGTGAGGGGATTTGGGGCAGGATTGCAGGTGTATGAGTGAGGAGATTTGGGGAATGATTGCAGGTTTATGAGTGATAGGATTTGGGAAAGGTTTGCAGGTTTGTGAGTGAGGGGATTTGGGGAAGGATTGCAGGTTTGTGTGTGATGGGATTTGGGGAAGGATTGCAGGTTTGTGAGTGAGGGGAGTTTGGGGAAGGTTTGCAGGCTTGTGAGTGAGGAGATTTGGGGAAGGGGTGCAGGTTTTTGACTGACGGGATGTGGGGAAGGATATCCGGTTTGTGAGTCAGGGGATGTGAGGAAGGAATGCAGGTTTGTGACTGAGGGGGTTCGGGGAAAGATTGCAGGTGTGTGAGTGAGTGGATTTGGGGAAGGATTGCAGGTTTGTGTGTGACTGGATTTGCGGAAGGATTGCAGGTTTGTGAGTGAGGATAGTTGGGGAAGGATTGCAGGTTTGTGAGTGAGCGGATTTGGGGATGGATTGCAGGTTTGTGAGTGAGGGGATTTGGGGAAGGATTGGAGGTATGTGACTGAGGGGATTTGGGGATGGATTGCAGGTTTGTGAGTGAGCGGAGTAGGGCAAGGATTGCAGGTTTGTGAGTGAGGGGAGTTGGGGAAGGATTGCAGGCTTGTGAGTGAGGGGATTTGGGGAAGGATTGCAGGTTTGGGAGTGAGGGGATTTGGCGAAGGAGTGCAGATTTTTGAGAGATGTGAGTTTGGGAAGTCGTGCGGGTTTGTGAGTGAGTCGATTTGGGGAAGGATTGCAGGTTTTTGAGTGAGTGGATTTGCGTGAGGATTCCAGGTTTGTGATTGAGGGGAGTTGGGGATGGATTGCAGGTTTGTGAGTGAGGGGAGTTGGGGAAATATTGCAGGTTTGTGAGTGAGTGGATTTGGAGAAGGATTGCAGGTTTGTGAGAGAGGGGAGTTGGGGAAGGATTGCAGGTTTGTGAGTGAGTGCATTTGGAGAAGGATTGCAGGTTTGTGAGTGAGGGGAGTTGGGGTAGGATAGCAGGTGTATGAGTGAGGGGATTTGGCAAGGGCTGGAGGTTTGTGAGTGAGTGGATTTGTGGAAGGATTGCACGTTTGTGAGTGAGTGGAGTAGGGGATGGATTGCAGGTTTGTGAGTGAGGGGAGTTGGGTAAGGATTGCAGATTTGTGTGCGAGGGGAGTTGGGGAAGGATTGCAGGTTTGTGAGTGAGGGGAGTAGGGAATGGATTGCAGGTTTGTGAATGAGGGTATTTGGGGAAGGATTGCAGGATTGTGAGTGACTGGATTTGCGGAAGGATGGCAGGCTTGTGAGTGCGGATAGTTGGGGAAGGATTGCAGGTTTGGGAGTGAGTGGATTTGCGTGAGGATTGCCGGTTTGTGAGTGAGGGGATTTGGGGATGGATTGCAGGTTTGTGAGTGAGGGGAGTTGGGGAAGGATTGCAGTTTTGTGAGTGAGGGGATTTGGGGAAGGATTGCAGGTTTGTGAGTGAGGAGATTTGGGGGCAGATTGCAGGTTTGTGAGTGAGTGGATTTGGAGAAGGATATGCAGGTTTGTGAGTGAGGGGATTTGGGGAAGGATTGCAGGTTTGTGAGTGAGGGGCGCTTGGGAAGGATTGCAGGTTTGTGAGTGAGGGGATTTGGGTGAGGATTCCACGTTTCTGAGTGAGGGGATTTTGGGAAGGATTGCAGGTTTGTGAGTGAGTGGATTTGGGTGAGGATTCCACGTTTGTGAGTGAGGGGATTTGGGAAAGGATTGCAGGTTTGTGAGTGAGCGGATTTGGGGAAGGATTGCAGGTTTGTGAGTGAGGGGAGATGGAGAAGGATTGCAGGTTTGTGAGTGAGGGGATTTGGTGAAGGATTGCAGGATTGTGAGTGAGGGTAGTTGGGGAAGGATTGCAGGTTTGTGAGTGAGTGCATTTGCGTGAGGATTCCAGGTTTGTGAGTGAGGGGAGTTGGGGAAAGTTTGCAGGTTTGTGAGTGATTGGATTTTGAGAAGGATTGTAGGTTTGCGAGCGAGGAGATTTGGGTGCCAATTGCAGGTTTGTGAGTGAGGGGAGTTGAGGAAGGATTGAAGGTTTGAGAGTGAGGGGTTTCGGGAAAGGATTGCAGGTTTGTGAGTGAGTGCATTTGGAGAAGGATTGCAGGTTTGTGAGTGAGGGGAGTTGGGGAAGGATTGCACGTTTGTGAGTGTGTGGATTTGGGGAAGGATTGCAGGTTTGTGAGTGAGGGGATTTAGGTGAGGATTCCACGTTTGTGAGTGAGGGGATTTTGGGAAGGATTGCAGGTTTGTGAGAGAGGGGATTTGGTGAAGGATTGCAGGTTTGTGAGTGAGGATATTTGGGGAAGGATTGCAGGTTTGTGAGTGAGGGGATTTTGGGAAGGATTGCAGGTATGTGGGTGAGGATATTTGGGGAAGGATTGCACGTTTGTGTGTGAGGGGATGTGGGGAAAGTTTGCAGCTTTGTGAGTGAGGGGATTTGGGGAAGGATTGCAGGTTTGTGAGTGAAGGGGTTTGTGTGAGGATTGCTGGTTTGTGTGTGAGGGGATTTGCGGAAGGATTGCAGGTCTTTGAGTGAGGGGATTTCGGTGAGGATTGCAGGTTTGTGATCGAGGGGAGTTGGGGAAGGATTGCAGGTTTGTGAGTGAGGGGATTTGGGGAACGATTGAAGGTTTGTGAGTGAGGGAATTTGCGGAAGGATTGCAGGTTTGTGAGTGTGGCGATTTGGGGAACGTTTGAAGGTTTGTGAGTGACGGGGTATGTGGAAGGATTGCACGTTTGTGATTGTGAGGGGATTTGGGGAAGGATTGCAGGTTTGTGAGTGAAGGGATTTCGATGAGGTTTGCAGGTTTGTGAGCAAGGGGAGTTGGTAAGGACTGCAGGTTTGTGAGTGAGGTGAGTTGGGGAAGGATTGCAGGTTTGTGATTGATGGGATTTGGGGAAGGATTGGAGATTTGTGAGTGAGGGGATTTTTGGAAGGATTGCAGGTCTGTGTGTGAGTGGATTTGTGGAAGGATTGCAGGCCTGTGGGTGAGGGGATTTCTGGAAGGTTTACCGGTTTGGTAGTGAGGGGATTTGTGGAAGGATTGCAGGTCTGTGTGTGAGGGGATTTGGGGCAGGATTGCAGGTGTGTGAGTGAGGAGATTTGGGGAATGATTGCAGGTTTGTGAGTGAGGGGATTTGTGGAAGGATTGCAGGCCTGTGGGTGAAGGGATTTCTGGAAGGTTTACAGGTTTGGTAGTGAGGGGATTTGTGGAAGGATTGCAGGTCTGTGTGTGAGGGGATTTGGGGCAGGATTGCAGGTGTGTGAGTGAGGAGATTTGGGGAAGGATTGCAGATTTGTGTGTGAGGGGATTTGGGGACGGATTGCAGGTTTGTGTGTGGGGATTTTGGGAAGGATTGCAGGTTTGTGAGCGAGGGGCTTTGGGGAAGAATTGCAGGTTTGTGAGTGAGGGGATTTGGGGAAGGATTGCAGGTTTGTGAGAGAGGGGAGTTGGGGAAGGATTGCAGGTTTGTGAGTGAGTGCATTTGGAGAAGGATTGCAGGTTTGTGAGTGAGGGGAGTTGGGGTAGGATAGCAGGTGTATGAGTGAGGGGATTTGGCAAGGGCTGGAGGTTTGTGAGTGAGTGGATTTGTGGAAGGATTGCACGTTTGTGAGTGAGTGGAGTAGGGTATGGATTGCAGGTTTGTGAGTGAGGGGAGTTGGGTAAGGATTGCAGATTTGTGTGCGAGGGGAGTTGGGGAAGGATTGCAGGTTTGTGAGTGAGGGGAGTAGGGGATGGATTGCAGGTTTGTGAATGAGGGTATTTGGGGAAGGATTGCAGGTTTGTGAGTGACTGGATTTGCGGAAGGATGGCAGGCTTGTGAGTGCGGATAGTTGGGGAAGGATTGCAGGTTTGGGAGTGAGTGGATTTGCGTGAGGATTGCCGGTTTGTGAGTGAGGGGATTTGGGGATGGATTGCAGGTTTGTGAGTGAGGGGAGTTGGGGAAGGATTGCAGTTTTGTGAGTGAGGGGATTTGGGGAAGGATTGCAGGTTTGTGAGTGAGGAGATTTGGGGGCAGATTGCAGGTTTGTGAGTGAGTGGATTTGGAGAAGGATATGCAGGTTTGTGAGTGAGGGGATTTGGGGAAGGATTGCAGGTTTGTGAGTGAGGGGAGCTTGGGAAGGATTGCAGGTTTGTGAGTGAGGGGATTTGGGTGAGGATTCCACGTTTCTGAGTGAGGGGATTTTGGGAAGGATTGCAGGTTTGTGAGTGAGTGGATTTGGGTGAGGATTCCACGTTTGTGAGTGAGGGGATTTGGGAAAGGATTGCAGGTTTGTGAGTGAGCGGATTTGGGGAAGGATTGCAGGTTTGTGAGTGAGGGGAGATGGAGAAGGATTGCAGGTTTGTGAGTGAGGGGATTTGGTGAAGGATTGCAGGATTGTGAGTGAGGGTAGTTGGGGAAGGATTGCAGGTTTGTGAGTGAGTGCATTTGCGTGAGGATTCCAGGTTTGTGAGTGAGGGGAGTTGGGGAAAGTTTGCAGGTTTGTGAGTGATTGGATTTTGAGAAGGATTGTAGGTTTGCGAGCGAGGAGATTTGGGTGCCAATTGCAGGTTTGTGAGTGAGGGGAGTTGAGGAAGGATTGAAGGTTTGAGAGTGAGGGGTTTCGGGAAAGGATTGCAGGTTTGTGAGTGAGTGCATTTGGAGAAGGATTGCAGGTTTGTGAGTGAGGGGAGTTGGGGAAGGATTGCACGTTTGTGAGTGTGTGGATTTGGGGAAGGATTGCAGGTTTGTGAGTGAGGGGATTTAGGTGAGGATTCCACGTTTGTGAGTGAGGGGATTTTGGGAAGGATTGCAGGTTTGTGAGAGAGGGGATTTGGTGAAGGATTGCAGGTTTGTGAGTGAGGATATTTGGGGAAGGATTGCAGGTTTGTGAGTGAGGGGATTTTGGGAAGGATTGCAGGTATGTGGGTGAGGATATTTGGGGAAGGATTGCACGTTTGTGTGTGAGGGGATGTGGGGAAAGTTTGCAGCTTTGTGAGTGAGGGGATTTGGGGAAGGATTGCAGGTTTGTGAGTGAAGGGGTTTGTGTGAGGATTGCTGGTTTGTGTGTGAGGGGATTTGCGGAAGGATTGCAGGTCTTTGAGTGAGGGGATTTCGGTGAGGATTGCAGGTTTGTGATCGAGGGGAGTTGGGGAAGGATTGCAGGTTTGTGAGTGAGGGGATTTGGGGAACGATTGAAGGTTTGTGAGTGAGGGAATTTGCGGAAGGATTGCAGGTTTGTGAGTGTGGCGATTTGGGGAACGTTTGAAGGTTTGTGAGTGACGGGGTATGTGGAAGGATTGCACGTTTGTGATTGTGAGGGGATTTGGGGAAGGATTGCAGGTTTGTGAGTGAAGGGATTTCGATGAGGTTTGCAGGTTTGTGAGCAAGGGGAGTTGGTAAGGACTGCAGGTTTGTGAGTGAGGTGAGTTGGGGAAGGATTGCAGGTTTGTGATTGATGGGATTTGGGGAAGGATTGGAGATTTGTGAGTGAGGGGATTTTTGGAAGGATTGCAGGTCTGTGTGTGAGTGGATTTGTGGAAGGATTGCAGGCCTGTGGGTGAGGGGATTTCTGGAAGGTTTACCGGTTTGGTAGTGAGGGGATTTGTGGAAGGATTGCAGGTCTGTGTGTGAGGGGATTTGGGGCAGGATTGCAGGTGTGTGAGTGAGGAGATTTGGGGAATGATTGCAGGTTTGTGAGTGAGGGGATTTGTGGAAGGATTGCAGGCCTGTGGGTGAAGGGATTTCTGGAAGGTTTACAGGTTTGGTAGTGAGGGGATTTGTGGAAGGATTGCAGGTCTGTGTGTGAGGGGATTTGGGGCAGGATTGCAGGTATGTGAGTGAGGAGATTTGGGGAAGGATTGCAGATTTGTGTGTGAGGGGATTTGGGGACGGATTGCAGGTTTGTGTGTGGGGATTTTGGGAAGGATTGCAGGTTTGTGAGCGAGGGGCTTTGGGGAAGAATTGCAGGTTTGTGAGTGAGGGGATTTGGGGAAGGATTGCAGGTTTGTGAGGGAGGTTGATTTTGGGAAGGATTGCAGGGTTGGGAGTGAGGGGATTTGGTGATGATTTGCAGGTTTGTGAGTGATGCGATTTGGGGAAGGATTGCAGGTTTGTGAGTGCGGGGATTTGGGGAAGGATGGCAGGTTTGTATGTGAGAGGAGTTGGGGAAGGATTGCCGGTTAGTGGGTGAGGGATTTGGGGAAGGATTGCAGGTTTGTGAATGAGGGGATTGGGCAAGGTTTATAGGCTTGCAAGTGAGGAGATTTGGGGAAGGAGTGCAGGATTTTTACTGAGGGGATGTTGGGAAGAATATCCGGTTTGTGAGTCAGGGGATTTGGGGAGGGATTGCAGGTTTGTGAGTGAGGGGATTTGGGGAAGGATTGCAGGTTTGTGAGTAAGGATAGTTGGGGAAGGATTTCAGGTTCGTGAGTGAGTGGATTTGCATGAGGATTGCAGGTTTGTGAATGAGGGGATTTGGCGAAGAATTGCAGATTTGGAAGTGAGGGGATTTGGGGAAGCATTGCAGGTTTGTGAGTGAGGGGACTTTGGGAAGGATTGCAGGGTTGTGAGTGAGGGGATTTGTGGAAGGTTTGCAGGTTTGTGTGTGAGGGGATTTGGGGAAGGATTGCAGGTTTGTGAGTGAGGGGATTTGGGGAAGGATTGCAGGTTTGTGAGTGAAGGGGTTTGTGTGAGGATTGCAGGTTTGTGTGTGAGGGGATTTGCGGAAGGATTGCAGTTCTGTGAGTGAGGGGATTTCGGTGAGGATTGCAGGTTTGTGATCGAGGGGAGTTGGGGAAGGATTGCAGGTTAGTGAGTGAGGGGATTTGGGGAACGTTTGAAGGTTTGTGAGTGAGGGAATTTGAGGAAGGATTGCAAGTTTCTGAGTGCGGGGATTTGGGGAAGGATTGCAGGTTTGTGAGTGAAGGGGTATCTGGAAGGATTGCACGTTTGTGATTGTGAGGGGATTTGGGGGAGGATTGCAGGTTTGTGAGTGAGGTGATTTGGGGAATGTTTGAAGGTTTGTGAGTGAGGGAATTTGAGGAAGGATTGCAAGTTTCTGAGTGCGGGGATTTTGGGAAGGATTGCAGGTTTGTGAGTGAAGGGGTATGTGGAAGGATTGCACGTTTGTGATTGTGAGGGGATTTGTGGGAGGATTGCAGGTTTGTGAGTGAGGTGATTTGGGGAATGTTTGAAGGTTTGTGAGTGAGGGAATTTGAGGAAGGATTGCAAGTTTCTGAGTGCGGGGATTTGGGGAAGGATTGCAGGTTTGTGAGTGAGGGGATTTGGGGAATGATTGCAGGTTTGTGAGTGAGGGGATTTGGGGAAGGGTTGCAGGTGTGTGAGTGAGGGGAGGTTGGGAAGGATTGCAGGTTTGTGAGAGAGGGGATTTCGAGAAGGATTAGATGTTTGTGAGTGAGGGGATTTGGGGAAGGATTGCAGGTTTGTGAGTGATGGGATTTGGGGATGGATTGCAGGTTTGTGTGTGAGGGGATTTGGGGAAGGATTGCATGTTTGGGAGTGAGCCGATTTGGGGAAGGATCGCAGGTCTGTGAGTTAGGGGATTTGGAGAAGGAGTACATGTTTGTGAGTGAGGGGATTTGGGGAAGTTTTGCAGGTTTGTGAGTGACGGGATTTGGGGATGGATTGCAGGTTTGTGTGTGAGGAGATTTGGGGAAGGATTGCATGTTTGGGAGTGAGGGGATTTGGGGAAGGATTGCAGGTCTGTGAGTGAGAGGATTTGGGTGAGGATTGCAGGTTTGTGAGCGAGGGGAGTTGTGGATGGATTGCAGGTTTGTGAGTGAGGGGATTTGTGGAAGGATTACAGATTTGTCAGTGAGTGGATTTGGGGAAGAAGTGCAGGTTCATGAGTGTGGGGATTTGGAGAAGGATTGCATGTTTGTGAGTGACGGGTTTTGGGGATGGATTGCAGGCTTGTGAGTGAGGAGAATTGGGGAAGGATTGCAGGTTTGTGAGAGAGCGGATTTGGGGAAGGATTGCAGGTTTGTGAGTGAGGGGATTTGGGAAAGTATTGCAGGTTTGTGGGTGAGGGGATTTGGGGAATGATTGCAGGTTTGTGAGTGAGAGGATTTGGGGTCGGATTCCCGGCTTGTGAGTGAGGGGATTTGGGGACAGATTGCAGGTATGTAAGTGAGGATAGTTGGGGAAGGATTGCAGGTTTGTGGGTGAGGAGATTTGGGGAAGGATTGCAGGTTTGGGAGTGAGGGGATTTGGGGAAGGATTGGAGGTATGTGACTGAGGGGATTTGGGGATCGATTGCAGGTTTGTGAATGAGCGGAGTAGGGCAAGAATTGCAGGTTTGTGAGTGAGGGGAGTTGGGGAAGGATTGCAGGCTTGTGAGTGAGGGGAGTTTGGGAAGGATTGCAGGTTTGGGAGTGAGGGGATTTGGCGAAGGAGTGCAGATTTTTGAGAGATGTGAGTTTGGGAAGTAGTGCGGGTTTGAGAGTGAATCGATTTAGGGAAGGATTGCAGGTTTTTGAGTGAATGGATTTGCGTGAGGATTCCAGGTTTGTGATTGAGGGGAGTTGGGGATGGATTGCAGGTTTGTGAGTGAGGGGAGTTGGGGAAATATTGCAGGTTTGTGAGTGAGTGGATTTGGAGAAGGATTGCAGGTTTGTGAGAGAGGGGAGTTGGGGAAGGATTGCAGGTTTGTCAGTGAGGGGATTTGGGGAAGGATGGCAGGTTTGAGTGTGAGGGGATTTGGGGAAGGATTGCAGGTTTGGGAGTGAGTGGATTTGGGGAAGGATTGCAGGTCTGTGAGTTAGGGGATTTGCGTGAGGATTGCAGGTTTGTGAGTGAGGGGATTTGGGGAAGGATTGCAGATTTGTGAGTGAGGGGATTGGGGAAGGTTTGCAAGCTTGTGAGTGAGGAGATTTGTGGAAGTGGTGCAGGTTTTTGACTGAGGGGATGTGGGGAAGGATATCCGGTTTGTGAGTCGGGGATGTGGGGAAGGATTGCAGGTTTGTGAGTGAGCGGATTTGGGGAAGGATTGCAGGTTTGTGAGAGCGGGGATGCGGGGAAGGAGACAGGTTTGTGAGTGAGGAGATTTGGGGAAGGAATGCAGGTTTGTGAATGAGGGGATTTGGGGAAGGATTGCAGGTGTGATATGAGTGGATTTGGAGAAGGATTGCAGGTTTGTGAGAGATGGGATTTGGGGATGGATTGCAGGTTTGTGTGTGAGGGGATTTGAGGAAGGATTGCCGATTAGTGAGTGAGGGGATTTGGGGAAGGAATGCAGGTTTGTGGGTGAGGGGATTTGGGGAATGATTGCAGATTTGTGAGTGAGGGGAGTTTGGGAAGGATTGCAGGTTTGTGACTGACGTGATTTGGGGAAGGATGGCAGGCATGTAAGTGAGGATAGTTTGGGAAGGATTGCAGGTTTGTGGGTGAGGAGATTTGGGTGAGGATTCCACGTTTGTGAGTGAGGGGATTTTGGGACGGATTGCAGATTTGTGAGAGAGGGGATTTGGTGAAGGATTGCAGGTTTTTGAGTGAGGATATTTGGGGACGGATTGCAGGTTTGTGAGTGAGGGGATTTTAGGAAGGATTGCAGGTTTGTGAGTGAGGGGAGTAGGGGAAGGATTGCAGGTTTGTGAGTGAGGATATTTGGGTAAGGATTGCAGGTTTGTGAGCGAGGATATTTGGGGAAGGATTGCACGTTTGTGAGTGAGGATATTTGGTGAAGGATTGCAGGTTTGTGAGTGAGGGGATTTTGGGAAGGATGGCAGGTTGGTGTGTGAGGTGATTTGGGGAATAATTGCAGGTTTGTGAGTGATAGGATTTGGAGAAGGTTTGCAGGTTTGTGAGTGAGGGGATTTGGGGAAGGATTGCAGGTTTGTGTGTGATGGGATTTGGGGAAGGATTGCAGGTTTGTGAGTGAGGGGATCTGGGGAAGGATTGCAGGTTTGTGTGTGAGGGGAGTTGGGGAAGGATTGCAGGTTTGTTAGTGAGGGGAGTTTTGGGAAGGTTTGCAGGCTTGTGAGTGAGGAGATTTGGGGAAGGGGTGCAGGTTTTTGACTGACGGGATGTGGGGAAGGATATCCGGTTTGTGACTGAGGGGGTTCGGGGAAAGATTGCCGGTGTGTGAGAGATTGGATTTGGGGAAGGATTGCAGGTTTGTGTGTGACTGGATTTGCAGAAGGATTGCAGGTTTGTGAGTGAGGATAGTTGGGGAAGGATTGAAGGTATGGGAGTGAGTGGATTTGCGTGAGGATTGCAGGTTTGTGAGTGAGGGGAGTTGGGGATGGATTGCAGGTTTGTGAGTGAGGGGATTTGGGGATGGATTGCAGGTTTGTGAGTGAGGGGATTTGGGGAAGGATTGGAGGTATGTGACTGAGGGGATTTGGGGATCGATTGCAGGTTTGTGAGTGAGCGGAGTAGGGCAAGGATTGCAGGTTTGTGAGTGAGGGGAGTTGGGGAAGGATTGCAGGCTTGTGAGTGAGGGGATTTGGGGAAGGATTGCAGGTTTGGGAGTGAGGGGATTTGGCGAAGGAGTGCAGATTTTTGAGAGATGTGAGTTTGGGAAGTAGTGCGGGTTTGAGAGTGAGTCGATTTAGGGAAGGATTGCAGGTTTTTGAGTGAATGGATTTGCGTGAGGATTCCAGGTTTGTGATTGAGGGGCGTTGGGGATGGATTGCAGGTTTGTGAGTGAGGGGAGTTGGGGAAATATTGCAGGTTTGTGAGTGAGTGGATTTGGAGAAGGATTGCAGGTTTGTGAGTGAGGGGATTTGGGGAAGGATTGCAGGTTTGTGAGTGAGGGGAGATGGAGAAGGATTGCAGGTTTGTGAGTGAGGGGATGTGTGGAAGGATTGCGAGTGAGGGGATTTTGGGAAGGATTGCAGGTTTGTGCGTGAGGGGATTTGGGGAAGGATTGCAGGATTGTGAGTGAGGGTAGTTGGGGAAGGATTGCAGGTTTGTGAGTGAGTGCCTTTGCGTGAGGATTCCAGGTTTGTGAGTGAGGGGAGTTGGGGATGGATTGCAGGTTTGTGAGTGAGGGTAGCTGGGGAAAGTTTGCAGGTTTGTGAGTGATTGGATTTTGAGAAGGATTGTAGGTTTGCAAGCGAGGAGATTTGGGTGCCGATTGCAGGTTTGTGAGTGAGGGGAGTTGAGGAAGGATTGAAGGTTTGAGAGTGAGGGGTTTCGAGAAAGGATTGCAGGTTTGTGAGTGAGTGCATTTGGAGAAGGATTGCAGGTTTGTGAGTGAGGGGAGTTGGGGAAGGATTGCACGTTTGTGAGTGTGGGGATTTGGGGAAGGATTGCAGGCTTGTGGGTGAGGGGATTTGGGTGAGGATTCCACGTTTGTGAGTGAGGGGATTTTGGGAAGGATTGCAGGTTTGTGAGAGAGTGGATTTGGTGAAGGATTGCAGGTTTGTGAGTGAGGGGATTTTGGGAAGGATTGCAGGTATGTGGGTGAGGGGATTTTGGGAAGGATTGCAGTTATGTGGGTGAGGATATTTGGGGAAGGATTGCACGTTTGTGTGTGAGGGGATGTGGGGAAAGTTTGCAGCTTTGTGAGTGAGGGGATTTGGGGAAGGATTGCAGGTTTGTGAGTGAAGGGGTTTGTGTGAGGATTGCAGGTTTGTGGGTGAGGGGATTTGGGTGAGGATTCCACGTTTGTGAGTGAGGGGATTTCGGTGAGGATTGCAGGTTTGTGATCGAGGGGAGTTGGGGAAGGATTGCAGGTTTGTGAGTGAGGGGATTTGGGGATGGATTGCAGGTTTGTGAGTGAGGGGATTTGGGGAAGGATTGGAGGTATGTGACTGAGGGGATTTGGGGATCGATTGCAGGTTTGTGAGTGAGCGGAGTAGGGCAAGGATTGCAGGTTTGTGAGTGAGGGGAGTTGGGGAAGGATTGCAGGCTTGTGAGTGAGGGGATTTGGGGAAGGATTGCAGGTTTGGGAGTGAGGGGATTTGGCGAAGGAGTGCAGATTTTTGAGAGATGTGAGTTTGGGAAGTCGTGCGGGTTTGAGAGTGAGTCGATTTAGGGAAGGATTGCAGGTTTTTGAGTGAATGGATTTGCGTGAGGATTCCAGGTTTGTGATTGAGGGGAGTTGGGGATGGATTGCAGGTTTGTGAGTGAGGGGAGTTGGGGAAATATTGCAGGTTTGTGAGTGAGTGGATTTGGAGAAGGATTGCAGGTTTGTGAGTGAGGGGATTTGGGGAAGGATTGCAGGTTTGTGAGTGAGGGGAGATGGAGAAGGATTGCAGGTTTGTGAGTGAGGAGATGTGTGGAAGGATTGCGAGTGAGGGGATTTTGGGAAGGATTGCAGGTTTGTGCGTGAGGGGATTTGGGGAAGGATTGCAGGATTGTGAGTGAGGGTAGTTGGGGAAGGATTGCAGGTTTGTGAGTGAGTGCATTTGCGTGAGGATTCCAGGTTTGTGAGTGAGGGGAGTTGGGGATGGATTGCAGGTTTGTGAGTGAGGGTAGCTGGGGAAAGTTTGCAGGTTTGTGAGTGATTGGATTTTGAGAAGGATTGTAGGTTTGCAAGCGAGGAGATTTGGGTGCCGATTGCAGGTTTGTGAGTGAGGGGAGTTGAGGAAGGATTGAAGGTTTGAGAGTGAGGGGTTTCGGGAAAGGATTGCAGGTTTGTGAGTGAGTGCATTTGGAGAAGGATTGCAGGTTTGTGAGTGAGGGGAGTTGGGGAAGGATTGCACGTTTGTGAGTGTGGGGATTTGGGGAAGGATTGCAGGTTTGTGGGTGAGGGGATTTGGGTGAGGATTCCACGTTCGTGAGTGAGGGGATTTTGGGAAGGATTGCAGGTTTGTGAGAGAGTGGATTTGGTGAAGGATTGCAGGTTTGTGAGTGAGGGGATTTTGGGAAGGATTGCAGGTATGTGGGTGAGGGGATTTTGGGAAGGATTGCAGTTATGTGGGTGAGGATATTTGGGGAAGGATTGCACGTTTGTGTGTGAGGGGATGTGGGGAAAGTTTGCAGCTTTGTGAGTGAGGGGATTTGGGGAAGGATTGCAGGTTTGTGAGTGAAGGGGTTTGTGTGAGGATTGCAGGTTTGTGGGTGAGGGGATTTGGGTGAGGATTCCACGTTTGTGAGTGAGGGGATTTCGGTGAGGATTGCAGGTTTGTGATCGAGGGGATTTGTGGAAGGATTGCAGGTCTGTGTGTGAGGGGATTTGGGGCAGGATTGCAGGTGTGTGAGTGAGGAGATTTGGGGAATGATTGCAGGTTTGTGAGTGAGGGGATTTGTGGAAGGATTGCAGGCCTGTGGGTGAGGGGATTTCTGGAAGGTTTACAGGTTTGGTAGTGAGGGGATTTGTGGAAGGATTGCAGGTCTGTGAGTTAGGGGATTTGCGTGAGGATTGCAGGTTTGTGAGAGAGGGGAGTTGGGGAAGGATTGCAGGTTTGTGAGTGAGGGGATTTGGGGCAGGATTGCAGGTTTGTTTGTGAGCAGATTTAGGGAAGGATTGCAGGTTTGTGAGTGAGGGGATTTGGGTGAGAATTGCAGGTTTGTGAGTGAGGGGATTTGGGTGAGGATTCCACGTTTGTGAGTGAGGGGATTTTGGGAAGGATTGCAGGTTTGTGAGTGAGGGGATATGGGGATGGATTGCAGGTTTGTGAGTGAGGGGATTTGGGGAAGGATGGCAGGTTTGAGTGTGAGGGGATTTGGGGAAGGATTGCAGGTTTGGGAGTGAGTGGATTTGGGGAAGGAATGCAGGTCTGTGAGTTAGGGGATTTGCGTGAGGATTGCAGGCTTGGGAGTGAGGGGATTTGGGGAAGGATTGCAGATTTGTGAGTGAGGGGATTGGGGAAGGTTTGCAAGCTTGTGAGTGAGGAGATTTGTGGAAGTGGTGCAGGTTTTTGACTGAGGGGATGTGGGGAAGGATATCCGGTTTGTGAGTCGGGGATGTGGGGAAGGATTGCAGGTTTGTGACTGAGGGGATTTGGGGAAGGATTGCAGGTTTGTGAGTGAGCGGATTTGGGGAAGGATTGCAGGTTTGTGACTGAGGGGATTTGGGGAAGGATTGCAGGTTTGTGAGAGCGGGGATGCGGGGAAGGAGACAGGTTTGTGAGTGAGGAGATTTGGGGAAGGAATGCAGGTTTGTGAATGAGGGGATTTGGGGAAGGATTGCAGGTGTGTGAGTGAGTGGATTTGGAGAAGGATTGCAGGTTTGTGAGAGATGGGATTTGGGGATGGATTGCAGGTTTGTGTGTGAGGGGATTTGAGGAAGGATTGCCGATTAGTGAGTGAGGGGATTTGGGGAAGGAATGCAGGTTTGTGGGTGAGGGGATTTGGGGAATGATTGCAGATTTGTGAGTGAGGGGAGTTTGGGAAGGATTGCAGGTTTGTGACTGACGTGATTTGGGGAAGGATGGCAGGCATGTAAGTGAGGATAGTTTGGGAAGGATTGCAGGTTTGTGGGTGAGGAGATTTGGGTGAGGATTCCACGTTTGTGAGTGAGGGGATTTTGGGACGGATTGCAGATTTGTGAGAGAGGGGATTTGGTGAAGGATTGCAGGTTTTTGAGTGAGGATATTTGGGGACGGATTGCAGGTTTGTGAGTGAGGGGATTTTAGGAAGGATTGCAGGTTTGTGAGTGAGGGGAGTAGGGGAAGGATTGCAGGTTTGTGAGTGAGGATATTTGGGTAAGGATTGCAGGTTTGTGAGCGAGGATATTTGGGGAAGGATTGCACGTTTGTGAGTGAGGATATTTGGTGAAGGATTGCAGGTTTGTGAGTGAGGGGATTTTGGGAAGGATGGCAGGTTGGTGTGTGAGGTGATTTGGGGAATAATTGCAGGTTTGTGAGTGATAGGATTTGGAGAAGGTTTGCAGGTTTGTGAGTGAGAGGATTTGGGGAAGGATTGCAGGTTTGTGTGTGAGGGGAGTTGGGGAAGGATTGCAGGTTTGTGAGTGAGGGGAGTTTGGGGAAGGTTTGCAGGCTTGTGAGTGAGGAGATTTGGGGAAGGGGTGCAGGTTTTTGACTGACGGGATGTGGGGAAGGATATCCGGTTTGTGAGTCAGGGGATGCGGGGAAGGAATGCAGGTTTGTGACTGAGGGGGTTCGGGGAAAGATTGCCGGTGTGTGAGAGATTGGATTTGGGGAAGGATTGCAGGTTTGTGTGTGACTGGATTTGCGGAAGGATTGCAGGTTTGTGAGTGAGGATAGTTGGGGAAGGATTGCAGGTATGGGAGTGAGTGGATTTGCGTGAGGATTGCAGGTTTGTGAGTGAGGGGAGTTGGGGATGGATTGCAGGTTTGTGAGTGAGGGGAGTTGGGGATTGATTGCATTTTTGTGAGTGAGGGGATTTGGGGATGGATTGCAGGTTTGTGAGTGAGGGGATTTGGGGAAGGATTGGAGGTATGTGACTGAGGGGATTTGGGGATCGATTGCAGGTTTGTGAGTGAGCTGAGTAGGGCAAGAATTGCAGGTTTGTGAGTGAGGGGAGTTGGGGAAGGATTGCAGGCTTGTGAGTGAGGGGATTTGTGGAAGGATTGCAGGTTTGGGAGTGAGGGAATTTGGCGAAGGAGTGCAGATTTTTGAGAGATGTGAGTTTGGGAAGTAGTGCGGGTTTGAGAGTGAGTCGATTTAGGGAAGGATTGCAGGTTTTTGAGTGAATAGATTTGCGTGAGGATTCCAGGTTTGTGATTGAGGGGAGTTGGGGATGGATTGCAGGTTTGTGAGTGAGGGGAGTTGGGGAAATATTGCAGGTTTGTGAGTGAGTGGATTTGGAGAAGGATTGCAGGTTTGTGAGAGAGGGGAGTTGGGGAAGGATTGCAGGTTTGTGAGTGAGGGGATTTGGGGAAGGATTGCAGGTTTGTGAGTGAGGGGAGATGGAGAAGGATTGCAGGTTTGTGAGCGAGGGGATGTGGGGAAGGATTGCGAGTGAGGGGATTTTGGGAAGGATTGCAGGTTTGTGCATGAGGGGATTTGGTGAAGGATTGCAGGTTTGTGAGTGAGGGGAGTTGGGGAAGGATTGCACGTTTGTGAGTGTGTGGACTTGGGGAAGGATTGCAGGTTTGTGAGTGAGTGGATTTGGGTGAGGATTCCACGTTTGTGAGTGAGGGGATTTGGGGAAGGATTGCAGGTTTGTGAGTGAGGGGATTTGGGGAAGGATTGCAGGTTTGTGAGTGAGGGGAGATGGAGAAGGATTGCAGGTTTGTGAGTGATGGGATTTGGTGAAGGATTGCAGGATTGTGAGTGAGGGTAGTTGGGGAAGGATTGCAGGTTTGTGAGTGAGTGCATTTGCGTGAGGATTCCAGGTTTGTGAGTGAGGGGAGTTGGGGAAAGTTTGCAGGTTTGTGAGTGATTGGATTTTGAGAAGGATTGTAGGTTTGCGAGCGAGGAGATTTGGGTGCCAATTGCAGGTTTGTGAGTGAGGGGAGTTGAGGAAGGATTGAAGGTTTGAGAGTGAGGGGTTTCGGGAAAGGATTGCAGGTTTGTGAGTGAGTGCATTTGGAGAAGGATTGCAGGTTTGTGAGTGAGGGGAGTTGCGGAAGGATTGCACGTTTGTGAGTGTGTGGATTTGGGGATGGATTGCAGGTTTGTGAGTGAGGGGGTTTAGGTGAGGATTCCACGTTTGTGAGTGAGGGGATTTTGGGAAGGATTGCAGGTTTGTGAGAGAGGGGATTTGGTGAAGGATTGCAGGTTTGTGAGTGAGGATATTTGGGGAAGCATTGCAGGTTTGTGAGTGAGGGGATTTTGGGAAGGATTGCAGGTATGTGGGTGAGGATATTTGGGGAAGGATTGCACGTTTGTGTGTGAGGGGATGTGGGGAAAGTTTGCAGCTTTGTGAGTGAGGGGATTTGGGGAAGGATTGCAGGTTTGTGAGTGAAGGGATTTGTGTGAGGATTGCTGGTTTGTGTGTGAGGGGATTTGTGGAAGGATTGCAGGCCTGTGGGTGAAGGGATTTCTGGAAGGTTTACAGGTTTGGTAGTGAGGGGATTTGTGGAAGGATTGCAGGTCTGTGTGTGAGGGGATTTGGGGCAGGATTGCAGGTGTGTGAGTGAGGAGATTTGGGGAAGGATTGCAGATTTGTGTGTGAGGGGATTTGGGGACGGATTGCAGGTTTGTGTGTGAGGGGATTTTGGGAAGGATTGCAGGTTTGTGAGTGAGGGGCTTTGGGGAAGGATTGCAGGTTTGTGAGTGAGGGGGTTTGGGGAAGGATTGCAGGTTTGTGAGGGAGGTTGATTTTGGGAAGGATTGCAGGTTTGGGAGTGAGGGGATTTGGTGATGATTTGCAGGTTTGTGAGTGATGCGATTTGGGGAAGGATTGCAGGTTTGTGATTGAGGGGATTTGGGGAAGGATGGCAGGTTTGTGTGTGAGAGGAGTTGGGGAAGGATTGCCGGTTAGTGGGTGAGGGATTTGGGGAAGGATTGCAGGTTTGTGAATGAGGGGATTGGGCAAGGTTTATAGGCTTGCAAGTGAGGAGGTTTGGGGAAGGAGTGCAGGTTTTGTACTGAGGGGATGTTGGGAAGAATATCCGGTTTGTGAATCAGGGGATTTGGGGAGGGATTGCAGGTTTGTGAGTGAGGGGATTTGGGGAAGGATTGCAGGTTTGTGAGTAAGGATAGTTGGGGAAGGATTTCAGGTTCGTGAGTGAGTGGATTTGCATGAGGATTGCAGGTTTGTGAATGAGGGGATTTGGCGAAGAATTGCAGATTTGGAAGTGAGGGGATTTGGGGAAGCATTGCAGGTTTGTGAGTGAGGGGACTTTGGGAAGGATTGCAGGGTTGTGAGTGAGGGGATTTGTGGAAGGTTTGCAGGTTTGTGTGTGAGGGGATTTGGGGAAGGATTGCAGGTTTGTGAGTGAGGGGATTTGGGGAAGGATTGCAGGTTTGTGAGTGAAGGGGTTTGTGTGAGGATTGCAGGTTTGTGTGTGAGGGGATTTGCGGAAGGATTGCAGTTCTGTGAGTGAGGGGATTTCGGTGAGGATTGCAGGTTTGTGATCGAGGGGAGTTGGGGAAAGTTTGCAGGTTTGTGAGTGATTGGATTTTGAGAAGGATTGTAGGTTTGCGAGCGAGGAGATTTGGGTGCCAATTGCAGGTTTGTGAGTGAGGGGAGTTGAGGAAGGATTGAAGGTTTGAGAGTGAGGGGTTTCGGGAAAGGATTGCAGGTTTGTGAGTGAGTGCATTTGGAGAAGGATTGCAGGTTTGTGAGTGAGGGGAGTTGGGGAAGGATTGCACGTTTGTGAGTGTGTGGATTTGGGGAAGGATTGCAGGTTTGTGAGTGAGGGGAGATGGAGAAGGATTGCAGGTTTGTGAGTGAGGGGATTTGGTGAAGGATTGCAGGATTGTGAGTGAGGGTAGTTGGGGAAGGATTGCAGGTTTGTGAGTGAGTGCATTTGCGTGAGGATTCCAGGTTTGTGAGTGAGGGGAGTTGGGGAAAGTTTGCAGGTTTGTGAGTGATTGGATTTTGAGAAGGATTGTAGGTTTGCGAGCGAGGAGATTTGGGTGCCAATTGCAGGTTTGTGAGTGAGGGGAGTTGAGGAAGGATTGCAGGTTTGTGAGTGAGGGGAGATGGAGAAGGATTGCAGGTTTGTGAGTGAGGGGATTTGGTGAAGGATTGCAGGATTGTGAGTGAGGGTAGTTGGGGAAGGATTGCAGGTTTGTGAGTGAGTGCATTTGCGTGAGGATTCCAGGTTTGTGAGTGAGGGGAGTTGGGGAAAGTTTGCAGGTTTGTGAGTGATTGGATTTTGAGAAGGATTGTAGGTTTGCGAGCGAGGAGATTTGGGTGCCAATTGCAGGTTTGTGAGTGAGGGGAGTTGAGGAAGGATTGAAGGTTTGAGAGTGAGGGGTTTCGGGAAAGGATTGCAGGTTTGTGAGTGAGTGCATTTGGAGAAGGATTGCAGGTTTGTGAGTGAGGGGAGTTGCGGAAGGATTGCACGTTTGTGAGTGTGTGGATTTGGGGAAGGATTGCAGGTTTGTGAGTGAGGGGATTTAGGTGAGGATTCCACGTTTGTGAGTGAGGGGATTTTGGGAAGGATTGCAGGTTTGTGAGAGAGGGGATTTGGTGAAGGATTGCAGGTTTGTGAGTGAGGATATTTGGGGAAGCATTGCAGGTTTGTGAGTGAGGTGATTTTGGGAAGGATTGCAGGTATGTGGGTGAGGATATTTGGGGAAGGATTGCACGTTTGTGTGTGAGGGGATGTGGGGAAAGTTTGCAGCTTTGTGAGTGAGGGGATTTGGGGAAGGATTGCAGGTTTGTGAGTGAAGGGGTTTGTGTGAGGATTGCTGGTTTGTGTGTGAGGGGATTTGCGGAAGGATTGCAGGTCTTTGAGTGAGGGGATTTCGGTGAGGATTGCAGGTTTGTGATCGAGGGGAGTTGGGGAAGGATTGCAGGTTTGTGAGTGAGGGGATTTGGGGAACGATTGAAGGTTTGTGAGTGAGGGAATTTGCGGAAGGATTGCAGGTTTGTGAGTGTGGCGATTTGGGGAACGTTTGAAGGTTTGTGAGTGACGGGGTATGTGGAAGGATTGCACGTTTGTGATTGTGAGGGGATTTGGGGAAGGATTGCAGGTTTGTGAGTGAAGGGATTTCGATGAGGTTTGCAGGTTTGTGAGCAAGGGGAGTTGGTAAGGACTGCAGGTTTGTGAGTGAGGTGAGTTGGGGAAGGATTGCAGGTTTGTGATTGATGGGATTTGGGGAAGGATTGGAGAATTTGTGAGTGAGGGGATTTTTGGAAGGATTGCAGGTCTGTGTGTGAGTGGATTTGTGGAAGGATTGCAGGCCTGTGGGTGAGGGGATTTCTGGAAGGTTTACCGGTTTGGTAGTGAGGGGATTTGTGGAAGGATTGCAGGTCTGTGTGTGAGGGGATTTGGGGCAGGATTGCAGGTGTGTGAGTGAGGAGATTTGGGGAATGATTGCAGGTTTGTGAGTGAGGGGATTTGTGGAAGGATTGCAGGCCTGTGGGTGAAGGGATTTCTGGAAGGTTTACAGGTTTGGTAGTGAGGGGATTTGTGGAAGGATTGCAGGTCTGTGTGTGAGGGGATTTGGGGCAGGATTGCAGGTGTGTGAGTGAGGAGATTTGGGGAAGGATTGCAGATTTGTGTGTGAGGGGATTTGGGGACGGATTGCAGGTTTGTGTGTGGGGATTTTGGGAAGGATTGCAGGTTTGTGAGTGAGGGGCTTTGGGGAAGGATTGCAGGTTTGTGAGTGAGGGGATTTGGGGAAGGATTGCAGGTTTGTGAGGGAGGTTGATTTTGGGAAGGATTGCAGGTTTGGGAGTGAGGGGATTTGGCGATGATTTGCAGGTTTGTGAGTGATGCGATTTGGGGAAGGATTGCAGGTTTGTGAGTGAGGGGATTTGGGGAAGGATGGCAGGTTTGTATGTGAGAGGAGTTGGGGAAGGATTGCCGGTTAGTGGGTGAGGGATTTGGGGAAGGATTGCAGGTTTGTGAATGAGGGGATTGTGCAAGGTTTATAGGCTTGCAAGTGAGGAGATTTGGGGAAGGAGTGCAGGATTTTTACTGAGGGGATGTTGGGAAGAATATCCGGTTTGTGAGTCAGGGGATTTGGGGAGGGATTGCAGGTTTGTGAGTGAGGGGATTTGGGGAAGGATTGCAGGTTTGTGAGTAAGGATAGTTGGGGAAGGATTTCAGGTTCGTGAGTGAGTGGATTTGCATGAGGATTGCAGGTTTGTGAATGAGGGGATTTGGCGAAGAATTGCAGATTTGGAAGTGAGGGAATTTGGGGAAGCATTGCAGGTTTGTGAGTGAGGGGACTTTGGGAAGGATTGCAGGGTTGTGAGTGAGGGGATTTGTGGAAGGTTTGCAGGTTTGTGTGTGAGGGGATTTGGGGAAGGATTGCAGGTTTGTGAGTGAGGGGATTTGGGGAAGGATTGCAGGTTTGTGAGTGAAGGGGTTTGTGTGAGGATTGCAGGTTTGTGTGTGAGGGGATTTGCGGAAGGATTGCAGTTCTGTGAGTGAGGGGATTTCGTTGAGGATTGCAGGTTTGTGATCGAGGGGAGTTGGGGAACTTTTGAAGGTTTGTGAGTGAGGGAATTTGAGGAAGGATTGCAAGTTTCTGAGTGCGGGGATTTGGGGAAGGATTGCAGGTTTGTGAGTGAAGGGGTATCTGGAAGGATTGCACGTTTGTGTTTGTGAGGGGATTTGGGGGAGGATTGCAGGTTTGTGAGTGAGGTGATTTGGGGAATGTTTGAAGGTTTGTGAGTGAGGGAATTTGAGGAAGGATTGCAAGTTTCTGAGTGCGGGGATTTGGGGAAGGATTGCAGGTTTGTGAGTGAAGGGGGATGTGGAAGGATTGCACGTTTGTGATTGTGAGGGGATTTGTGGGAGGATTGCAGGTTTGTGAGTGAGGTGATTTGGGGAATGTTTGAAGGTTTGTGAGTGAGGGAATTTGAGGAAGGATTGCAAGTTTCTGAGTGCGGGGATTTGGGGAAGGATTGCAGGTTTGTGAGTGAAGGGGTATGTGGAAGGATTGCACGTTTGTGATTGTGAGGGGATTTGGGGAAGGATTGCAGGTTTGTGAGTGAAGGGATTTCGATGAGGTTTGCAGGTTTGTGAGCAAGGGGAGTTGGTAAGGACTGCAGGTTTGTGAGTGAGGTGAGTTGGGGAAGGATTGCAGGTTTGTGATTGATGGGATTTGGGGAAGGATTGGAGATTTGTGAGTGAGGGGATTTTTGGAAGGATTGCAGGTCTGTGTGTGAGTGGATTTGTGGAACGATTGCAGGCCTGTGTGTGAGGGGATTTCTGGAAGGTTTACAGGTTTGGTAGTGAGGGGATTTGTGAAAGGATTGCAGGTCCGTGTGTGAGGGGATTTGGGGCAGGATTGCAGGTGTGTGAGTGAGGAGATTTGGGGAATGATTGCAGGTTTGTGAGTGATAGGATTTGTGAAAGGTTTGCAGGTTTGTGAGTGAGGGGATTTGGGGAAGGATTGCAGGTTTGTGTGTGATGGGATTTGGGGAAGGATTGCAGGTTTGTGAGTGAGGGGAGTTTGGGGAAGGTTTGCAGGCTTGTGAGTGAGGAGATTTGGGGAAGGGGTGCAGGTTTTTGACTGACGGGATGTGGGGAAGGATATCCGGTTTGTGAGTCAGGGGATGTGGGGAAGGAATGCAGGTTTGTGACTGAGGGGGTTCGGGGAAAGATTGCAGGTGTGTGAGTGAGTGGATTTGGGGAAGGATTGCAGGTTTGTGTGTGACTGGATTTGCGGAAGGATTGCAGGTTTGTGAGTGAGGATAGTTGGGGAAGGATTGCAGGTATGGGAGTGAGTGGATTTGCGTGAGGATTGCAGGTTTGTGAGTGAGGGGAGTTGGGGATGGATTGCAGGTTTGTGAGTGAGCGGATTTGGGGATGGATTGCAGGTTTGTGAGTGAGGGGATTTGGGGAAGGATTGGAGGTATGTGACTGAGGGGATTTGGGGATCGATTGCAGGTTTGTGAGTGAGCGGAGTAGGGCAAGGATTGCAGGTTTGTGAGTGAGGGGAGTTGGGGAAGGATTGCAGGCTTGTGAGTGAGGGCATTTGGGGAAGGATTGCAGGTTTGGGAGTGAGGGGATTTGGCGAAGGAGTGCAGATTTTTGAGAGATGTGAGTTTGGGAGGTCGTGCGGGTTTGTGAGTGAGTCGATTTGGGGAAGGATTGCAGGTTTTTGAGTGAGTGGATTTGCGTGAGGATTCCAGGTTTGTGATTGAGGGGAGTTGGGGATGGATTGCAGGTTTGTGAGTGAGGGGAGTTGGGGAAATATTGCAGGTTTGTGAGTGAGTGGATTTGGAGAAGGATTGCAGGTTTGTGAGAGAGGGAGGTTGGGGAAGGATTGCAGGTTTGTGAGTGAGTGCATTTGGAGAAGGATTGCAGGTTTGTGAGTGAGGGGAGTTGGGGTAGGATAGCAGGTGTATGAGTGAGGGGATTTGGCAAGGGCTGGAGGTTTGTGAGTGAGTGGATTTGTGGAAGGATTGCACGTTTGTGAGTGAGTGGAGTAGGGGATGGATTGCAGGTTTGTGAGTGAGGGGAGTTGGGTAAGGATTGCAGATTTGTGTGCGAGGGGAGTTGGGGAAGGATTGCAGGTTTGTGAGTGAGGGGAGTAGGGGATGGATTGCAGGTTTGTGAATGAGGGTATTTGGGGAAGGATTGCAGGATTGTGAGTGACTGGATTTGTGGAAGGATGGCAGGCTTGTGAGTGCGGATAGTTGGGGAAGGATTGCAGGTTTGGGAGTGAGTGGATTTGCGTGAGGATTGCCGGTTTGTGAGTGAGGGGATTTGGGGAAGGATTGCAGTTTTGTGAGTGAGGGGATTTGGGGAAGGATTGCAGGTTTGTGAGTGAGGAGATTTGGGGGCAGATTGCAGGTTTGTGAGTGAGTGGATTTGGAGAAGGATTGCAGGTTTGTGAGTGAGGGGATTTGGGGAAGGATTGCAGGTTTGTGAGTGAGGGGAGCTTGGGAAGGATTGCAGGTTTGTGAGTGAGGGGATTTGGGTAAGGATTCCACGTTTCTGAGTGAGGGGATTTTGGGAAGGATTGCAGGTTTGTGAGTGAGTGGATTTGGGTGAGGATTCCACGTTTGTGAGTGAGGGGATTTGGGGAAGGATTGCACGTTTGTGAGTGAGGGGATTTGGGGAAGGATTGCAGGTTTGTGAGTGAGGGGAGATGGAGAAGGATTGCAGGTTTGTGAGTGAGGGGATTTGGTGAAGGATTGCAGGATTGTGAGTGAGGGTAGTTGGGGAAGGATTGCAGGTTTGTGAGTGAGTGCATTTGCGTGAGGATTCCAGGTTTGTGAGTGAGGGGAGTTCGGGAAAGTTTGCAGGTTTGTGAGTGATTGGATTTTGAGAAGGATTGTAGGTTTGCGAGCGAGGAGATTTGGGTGCCAATTGCAGGTTTGTGAGTGAGGGGAGTTGAGGAAGGATTGAAGGTTTGAGAGTGAGGGGTTTCGGGAAAGGATTGCAGGTTTGTGAGTGAGTGCATTTGGAGAAGGATTGCAGGTTTGTGAGTGAGGGAATTTGAGGAAGGATTGCAAGTTTCTGAGTGCGGGGATTTGGGGAAGGATTGCAGGTTTGTGAGTGAAGGGGTATGTGGAAGGATTGCACGTTTGTGATTGTGAGGGGATTTGGGGAAGGATTGCAGGTTTGTGAGTGAAGGGATTTCGATGAGGTTTGCAGGTTTGTGAGCAAGGGGAGTTGGTAAGGACTGCAGGTTTGTGAGTGAGGTGAGTTGGGGAAGGATTGCAGGTTTGTGATTGATGGGATTTGGGGAAGGATTGGAGATTTGTGAGTGAGGGGATTTTTGGAAGGATTGCAGGTCTGTGTGTGAGTGGATTTGTGGAACGATTGCAGGCCTGTGGGTGAGGGGATTTCTGGGAGGTTTACAGGTTTGGTAGTGAGGGGATTTGTGGAAGGATTGCAGGTCTGTGTGTGAGGGGATTTTGGGCAGGATTGCAGGTTTGTGAGTGAGGATATTTGGGGAAGGATTGCAGATTTGTGTGTGAGGGGATTTGGGGACGGATTGCAGGTTTGTGTGTGAGGGGATTTTGGGAAGGATTGCAGGTTTGTGAGTGAGGGGCTTTGGGGAAGGATTGCAGGTTTGTGAGTGAGGGGATTTGGGGAAGGATTGCAGGTTTGTGAGGGAGGGGATTTGGGGAAGGATTGCAGGTTTGGGAGTGAGGGGAGATGGAGAAGGATTGCAGGTTTGTGAGTGAGGGGATTTGGTGAAGGATTGCAGGATTGTGAGTGAGGGTAGTTGGGGAAGGATTGCAGGTTTGTGAGTGAGTGCATTTGCGTGAGGATTCCAGGTTTGTGAGTGAGGGGAGTTGGGGAAAGTTTGCAGGTTTGTGAGTGATTGGATTTTGAGAAGGATTGTAGGTTTGCGAGCGAGGAGATTTGGGTGCCAATTGCAGGTTTGTGAGTGAGGGGAGTTGAGGAAGGATTGAAGGTTTGAGAGTGAGGGGTTTCGGGAAAGGATTGCAGGTTTGTGAGTGAGTGCATTTGGAGAAGGATTGCAGGTTTGTGAGTGAGGGAATTTGAGGAAGGATTGCAAGTTTCTGAGTGCGGGGATTTGGGGAAGGATTGCAGGTTTGTGAGTGAAGGGGTATGTGGAAGGATTGCACGTTTGTGATTGTGAGGGGATTTGGGGAAGGATTGCACGTTTGTGAGTGTGTGGATTTGGGGAAGGATTGCAGGTTTGTGAGTGAGGGGAGATGGAGAAGGATTGCAGGTTTGTGAGTGAGGGGATTTGGTGAAGGATTGCAGGATTGTGAGTGAGGGTAGTTGGGGAAGGATTGCAGGTTTGTGAGTGAGTGCATTTGCGTGAGGATTCCAGGTTTGTGAGTGAGGGGAGTTGGGGAAAGTTTGCAGGTTTGTGAGTGATTGGATTTTGAGAAGGATTGTAGGTTTGCGAGCGAGGAGATTTGGGTGCCAATTGCAGGTTTGTGAGTGAGGGGAGTTGAGGAAGGATTGAAGGTTTGAGAGTGAGGGGTTTCGGGAAAGGATTGCAGGTTTGTGAGTGAGTGCATTTGGAGAAGGATTGCAGGTTTGTGAGTGAGGGGAGTTGCGGAAGGATTGCACGTTTGTGAGTGTGTGGATTTGGGGAAGGATTGCAGGTTTGTGAGTGAGGGGATTTAGTTGAGGATTCCACGTTTGTGAGTGAGGGGATTTTGGGAAGGATTGCAGGTTTGTGAGAGAGGGGATTTGGTGAAGGATTGCAGGTTTGTGAGTGAGGATATTTGGGGAAGGATTGCAGGTTTGTGAGTGAGGGGATTTTGGGAAGGATTGCAGGTATGTGGGTGAGGATATTTGGGGAAGGATTGCACGTTTGTGTGTGAGGGTGTGTGGGGAAAGTTTGCAGCTTTGTGAGTGAGGGGATTTGGGGAAGGATTGCAGGTTTGTGAGTGAAGGGATTTGTGTGAGGATTGCTGGTTTGTGTGTGAGGGGATTTGCGGAAGGATTGCAGGCCTGTGGGTGAAGGGATTTCTGGAAGGTTTACAGGTTTGGTAGTGAGGGGATTTGTGGAAGGATTGCAGGTCTGTGTGTGAGGGGATTTGGGGCAGGATTGCAGGTGTGTGAGTGAGGAGATTTGGGGAAGGATTGCAGATTTGTGTGTGAGGGGATTTGGGGACGGATTGCAGGTTTGTGTGTGAGGGGATTTTGGGAAGGATTGCAGGTTTGTGAGTGAGGGGCTTTGGGGAAGGATTGCAGGTTTGTGAGTGAGGGGGTTTGGGGAAGGATTGCAGGTTTGTGAGGGAGGTTGATTTTGGGAAGGATTGCAGGTTTGGGAGTGAGGGGATTTGGCGATGATTTGCAGGTTTGTGAGTGATGCGATTTGGGGAAGGATTGCAGGTTTGTGATTGAGGGGATTTGGGGAAGGATGGCAGGTTTGTGTGTGAGAGGAGTTGGGGAAGGATTGCCGGTTAGTGGGTGAGGGATTTGGGGAAGGATTGCAGGTTTGTGAATGAGGGGATTGGGCAAGGTTTATAGGCTTGCAAGTGAGGAGGTTTGGGGAAGGAGTGCAGGTTTTGTACTGAGGGGATGTTGGGAAGAATATCCGGTTTGTGAATCAGGGGATTTGGGGAGGGATTGCAGGTTTGTGAGTGAGGGGATTTGGGGAAGGATTGCAGGTTTGTGAGTAAGGATAGTTGGGGAAGGATTTCAGGTTCGTGAGTGAGTGGATTTGCATGAGGATTGCAGGTTTGTGAATGAGGGGATTTGGCGAAGAATTGCAGATTTGGAAGTGAGGGGATTTGGGGAAGCATTGCAGGTTTGTGAGTGAGGGGACTTTGGGAAGGATTGCAGGGTTGTGAGTGAGGGGATTTGTGGAAGGTTTGCAGGTTTGTGTGTGAGGGGATTTGGGGAAGGATTGCAGGTTTGTGAGTGAGGGGATTTGGGGAAGGATTGCAGGTTTGTGAGTGAAGGGGTTTGTGTGAGGATTGCAGGTTTGTGTGTGAGGGGATTTGCGGAAGGATTGCAGTTCTGTGAGTGAGGGGATTTCGGTGAGGATTGCAGGTTTGTGATCGAGGGGAGTTGGGGAAAGTTTGCAGGTTTGTGAGTGATTGGATTTTGAGAAGGATTGTAGGTTTGCGAGCGAGGAGATTTGGGTGCCAATTGCAGGTTTGTGAGTGAGGGGAGTTGAGGAAGGATTGAAGGTTTGAGAGTGAGGGGTTTCGGGAAAGGATTGCAGGTTTGTGAGTGAGTGCATTTGGAGAAGGATTGCAGGTTTGTGAGTGAGGGGAGTTGGGGAAGGATTGCACGTTTGTGAGTGTGAGGATTTGGGGAAGGATTGCAGGTTTGTGAGTGAGGGGATTTAGGTGAGGATTCCACGTTTGTGAGTGAGGGGATTTTGGGAAGGATTGCAGGTTTGTGAGAGAGGGGATTTGGTGAAGGATTGCAGGTTTGTGAGTGAGGATATTTGGGGAAGGATTGCAGGTTTGTGAGTGAGGGGATTTTGGGAAGGATTGCAGGTATGTGGGTGAGGATATTTGGGGAAGGATTGCACGTTTGTGTGTGAGGGGATGTGGGGAAAGTTTGCAGCTTTGTGAGTGAGGGGATTTGGGGAAGGATTGCAGGTTTGTGAGTGAAGGGGTTTGTGTGAGGATTGCTGGTTTGTGTGTGAGGGGATTTGTGGAAGGATTGCAGGCCTGTGGGTGAAGGGATTTCTGGAAGGTTTACAGGTTTGGTAGTGAGGGGATTTGTGGAAGGATTGCAGGTCTGTGTGTGAGGGGATTTTGGGCAGGATTTCAGGTGTGTGAGTGAGGATATTTGGGGAAGATTGCAGATTTGTGTGTGAGGGGATTTGGGGACGGATTGCAGGTTTGTGTGTGAGGGGATTTTGGGAAGGATTGCAGGTTTGTGAGTGAGGGGCTTTGGGGAAGGATTGCAGGTTTGTGAGTGAGGGGATTTGGGGAAGGATTGCAGGTTTGTGAGGGAGGTTGATTTTGGGAAGGATTGCAGGTTTGGGAGTGAGGGGATTTGGTGATGATTTGCAGGTTTGTGAGTGATGCGATTTTGGGAAGGATTGCAGGTTTGTGAGTGAGGGGATTTGGGGAAGGATGGCAGGTTTGTGTGTGAGAGGAGTTGGGGAAGGATTGCCGGTTAGTGGGTGAGGGATTTGGGGAAGGATTGCAGGTTTGTGAATGAGGGGATTGGGCAAGGTTTATAGGCTTGCAAGTGAGGAGGTTTGGGGAAGGAGTGCAGGTTTTGTACTGAGGGGATGTTGGGAAGAATATCCGGTTTGTGAGTCAGGGGATTTGGGGAGGGATTGCAGGTTTGTGAGTGAGGGGATTTGGGGAAGGATTGCAGGTTTGTGAGTAAGGATAGTTGGGGAAGGATTTCAGGTTCGTGAGTGAGTGGATTTGCATGAGGATTGCAGGTTTGTGAATGAGGGGATTTGGCGAAGAATTGCAGATTTGGAAGTGAGGGGATTTGGGGAAGCATTGCAGGTTTGTGAGTGAGGGGACGTTGGGAAGGATTGCAGGGTTGTGAGTGAGGGGATTTGTGGAAGGTTTGCAGGTTTGTGTGTGACGGGATTTGGGGAAGGATTGCAGGTTTGTGAGTGAGGGGATTTGGGGTTGGATTGCAGGTTTGTGAGTGAAGGGGTTTGTGTGAGGATTGCAGGTTTGTGTGTGAGGGGATTTGCGGAAGGATTGCAGTTCTGTGAGTGAGGGGATTTCGGTGAGGATTGCAGGTTTGTGATCGAGGGGAGTTGGGGAAGGATTGCAGGTTTGTGAGTGAGGGGATTTGGGGAACGTTTGAAGGTTTGTGAGTGAGGGAATTTGAGGAAGGATTGCAAGTTTCTGAGTGCGGGGATTTGGGGAAGGATTGCAGGTTTGTGAGTGAAGGGGTATGTGGAAGGATTGCACGTTTGTGTTTGTGAGGGGATTTGGGGGAGGATTGCAGGTTTGTGAGTGAGGTGATTTGGGGAATGTTTGAAGGTTTGTGAGTGAGGGAATTTGAGGAAGGATTGCAAGTTTCTGAGTGCGGGGATTTGGGGAAGGATTGCAGGTTTGTGAGTGAAGGGGTATGTGGAAGGATTGCACGTTTGTGATTGTGAGGGGATTTGGGGGAGTATTGCAGGTTTGTGAGTGAAGGGATTTCGATGAGGTTTGCAGGTTTGTGAGCGAGGGGAGTTGGGAAGGACTGCAGGTTTGTGAGTGAGGTGAGTTGGGGAATGATTGCAGGTTTGTGATTGATGGGATTTGGGGAAGGATTGGAGATTTGTGAGTGAGGGGATTTTTGGAAGGATTGCAGGTCTGTGTGTGAGTGGATTTGTGGAAGGATTGCAGGCCTGTGGGTGAGGGGATTTCTGGAAAGTTTACAGGTTTGGTAGTGAGGGGATTTGTGGAAGGATTGCAGGTCTGTGTGTGAGGGGATTTGGGGCAGGATTGCAGGTGTGTGAGTGAGGGGATTTGGGGAATGATTGCAGGTTTGTGAGTGAGGGGATTTGTGGAAGGATTGCAGGTTTGTGTGTGAGGGGATTTGGGGAAGGATTGCAGGTTTGTAAGTGAGTGGATTTGGGGAAGGATTGCAGGTTTGTGAGTGAGGGGCGTTGGGGAAGGATTGCAGGATTGTGAGTGAGGGGATTTGTTGAATGATTGCAGGTTTTTGAGTGAGGATATTTGGGGAAGGATTGCAGGTTTGTGACTGAGGCGAGTTGGGGAAGGATTGCAGGTTTGTGAGTGAGGGGATTTGGGGAAGGATTGCAGGTTTGTGTGTGAGTGAGTGGATTTGGGGAAGGATTGCAGGTATGTGGGTGAAGATATTTGGGGAAGGATTGCACGTTTGTGAGTGAGGGGATTTGGGGAAGGATTGCAGGTTTGTGAGTGAAGGGGTTTGTGTGAGGATTGCTGGTTTGTGTGTGAGGGGATTTGCGGAAGGATTGCAGGTCTTTGAGTGAGGGGATTTCGGTGAGGATTGCAGGTTTGTGATCGAGGGGAGTTGGGGAAAGATTGCAGGTTTGTGAGTGAGGGGATTTGGGGAACGATTGAAGGTTTGTGAGTGAGGGAATTTGCGGAAGGATTGCAAGTTTTTGAGTGTGGTGATTTGGGGAACGTTTGAAGGTTTGTGAGTGATGGAATTTGCGGAAGGATTGCAGGTTTCTGAGTGCGGGGATTTTGGGAAGGATTGCAGGTTTGTGAGTGAAGGGGTATCTGGAAGGATTGCACGTTTGTGATTGTGAGGGGATTTGGGGGAGGATTGCAGGTGTGTGAGTGAGGAGATTTGGGGAATGATTGCAGGTTTGTGTGTGAGGGGATTTGTGGAAGGATTGCAGGTTTGTGTGTGAGGGGATTTTGGGAAGGATTGCAGGTTTGTGAATGAGGGGCGTTGGGGAAGGATTGCAGGTTTGTGAGTGAGGGGATTTGGGGAAGGATTGCAGGTTTGTGAGGGAGGTTGATTTTGGGAAGGATTGCAGGTTTGGGAGTGAGGGGATTTGGTGATGATTTGCAGGTTTGTGAGTGATGCGATTTGGGGAAGGATTGCAGATTTGTGAGTGAGGGGATTTGGGGAAGGATGGCAGGTTTGTGTGTGAGAGGAGTTGGGGAAGGATTGCCGGTTAGTGGGTGAGGGGATTTGGGGAAGGATTGCAGGTTTGTGAATGAGGGGATTGAGCAAGGTTTATAGGCTTGCAAGTGAGGAGATTTGTGGAAGGAGTGCAGGATTTTTACTGAGGGGATGTTGGGAAGAATATCCGGTTTGTGAGTCAGGGGATTTGGGGAGGGATTGCAGGTTTGTGAGTGAGGGGAGTTGGGGAAGGATTGCAGGTTTGTGAGTGAGGATAGTTGGGGAAGGATTGCAGGTTCGTGAGTGAGTGGATTTGCATGAGGATTGCAGGTTTGTGAATGAGGGGATTTGGCGAAGGATTGCAGGTTTGGAAGTGAGGGGATTTGGTGAAGGATTGCAGGTTTGTGAGAGAGGGGACTTTGGGAAGAATTGCAGGGTTGTGAGTGAGGGGATTTGTGGAAGGTTTGCAGGTTTGTGTGTGAGGGGATTTGGGGAAGGATTGCAGGTTTGTGAGTGAGGGGATTTGGGGAAGGATTGCAGGTTTGTGAGTGAAGGGGTTTGTGTGAGGATTGCAGGTTTGTGTGTGAGGGGATTTGCGGAAGGATTGCAGGTCTGTGAGTGAGGGGATTTTGGTGAGGATTGCAGGTTTGTGATCGAGGGGATTTGGGGAAGGATTGCAGGTTTGTGAGTGAGGGGATTTGGGGAACGTTTGAAGGTTTGTGAGTGAGGGAATTTGAGGAAGGATTGCAAGTTTCTGAGTGCGGGGATTTGGGGAAGGATTGCAGGTTTGTGAGTGAAGGGGTATCTGGAAGGATTGCACGTTTGTGATTGTGAGGGGATTTGGGGGAGGATTGAAGGTTTGTGAGTGTTGGGATTTGGGGAAGGATGGCAGGTTTGTGTGTGAGAGGAGTTGGGGAAGGATTGCCGGTTAGTGGGTGAGGGATTTGGGGAAGGATTGCAGGTTTGTGAATGAGGGGATTGGGCAAGGTTTATAGGCTTGCAAGTGAGGAGATTTGGGGAAGGTGTGCAGGATTTTTACTGAGGGGATGTTGGGAAGAATATCCGGTTTGTGAGTCAGGGGATTTGGGGAGGGATTGCAGGTTTGTGAGTGAGGGGATTTGGGGAAGGATTGCAGGTTTGTGAGTAAGGATAGTTGGGGAAGGATTTCAGGTTCGTGAGTGAGTGGATTTGCATGAGGATTGCAGGTTTGTGAATGAGGGGATTTGGCGAAGGATTGCAGATTTGGAAGTTAGGGGATTTGTGGAAGCATTGCAGGTTTGTGAGCGAGGGGACTTTGGGAAGGATTGCAGGGTTGTGAGTGAGGGGATTTGTGGAAGGTTTGCAGGTTTGTGTGTGAGGGGATTTGGGGAAGGATTGCAGGTTTGTGAGTGAGGGGATTTGGGGACGGATTGCAGGTTTGTGAGTGAAGGGGTTTGTGTGAGGATTGCAGGTTTGTGTGTGAGGGGATTTGCGGAAGGTTTGCAGTTCTGTGAGTGAGGGGATTTCGGTGAGGATTGCAGGTTTGTGATCGAGGGGAGTTGGGGAAGGATTGCAGGTTTGTGAGTGAGGGGATTTGGGGAACGTTTGAAGGTTTGTGAGTGAGGGAATTTGAGGAAGGATTGCAAGTTTCTGAGTGCGGGGATTTGGGGAAGGATTGCAGGTTTGTGAGTGAAGGGTTATCTGGAAGGATTGCACGTTTGTGAATGTGAGGGGATTTGGGGGAGGATTGCAGGTTTGTGAGTGAGGTGATTTGGGGAATGTTTGAAGGTTTGTGAGTGAGGGAATTTGAGGAAGGATTGCAAGTTTCTGAGTGCGGGGATTTGGGGAAGGATTGCAGGTTTGTGAGTGAAGGGGTATGTGGAAGGATTGCACGTTTGTGATTGTGAGGGGATTTGGGGGAGGATTGCAGGTTTGTGAGTGAGGTGATTTGGGGAATGTTTGAAGGTTTGTGAGTGAGGGAATTTGAGGAAGGATTGCAAGTTTCTGAGTGCAGGGATTTGGGGAAGGATTGCAGGTTTGTGAGTGAAGGGGTATGTGGAAGGATTGCACGTTTGTGATTGTGAGGGGATTTGGGGGAGTATTGCAGGTTTGTGAGTGAAGGGATTTCGGTGAGGTTTGCAGGTTTGTGAGCGAGGGGAGTTGGGAAGGACTGCAGGTTTGTGAGTGAGGTGAGTTGGGGAAGGATTGCAGGTTTGTGATTGATGGGATTTGGGGAAGGATTGGAGACTTGTGAGTGAGGGGATTTTTGGAAGGATTGCAGGTCTGTGTGTGAGTGGATTTGTGGAAGGATTGCAGGCCTGTGGGTGAGGGGATTTCTGGAAAGTTTACAGGTTTGGTAGTGAGGGGATTTGTGGAAGGATTGCAGGTCTGTGTGTGAGGGGATTTGGGGCAGGATTGCAGGTGTGTGAGTGAGGGGATTTGGGGAATGATTGCAGGTTTGTGAGTGAGGGGATTTGTGGAAGGATTGCAGGTTTGTGTGTGAGGGGATTTGGGGAAGGATTGCAGGTTTGTAAGTGAGTGGATTTGGGGAAGGATTGCAGGTTTGTGAGTCAGGGGCGTTGGGGAAGGATTGCAGGATTGTGAGTGAGGGGATTTGTTGAATGATTGCAGGTTTTTGAGTGAGGATATTTGGGGAAGGATTGCAGGTTTGTGAGTGAGGCGAGTTGGGGAAGGATTGCAGGTATGTGGGTGAAGATATTTGGGGAAGGATTGCACGTTTGTGTGTGAGGGGATGTGGGGAAAGTTTGCAGCTTTTTGAGTGAGGGGATTTGGGGAAGGATTGCAGGTTTGTGAGTGAAGGGGTTTGTGTGAGGATTGCTGGTTTGTGTGTGAGGGGATTTGCGGAAGGATTGCAGGTCTTTGAGTGAGGGGATTTCGGTGAGGATTGCAGGTTTGTGATCGAGGGGAGTTGGGGAAAGATTGCAGGTTTGTGAGTGAGGGGATTTGGGGAACGATTGAAGGTTTGTGAGTGAGGGAATTTGCGGGAGGATTGCAAGTTTGTGAGTGTGGTGATTTGGGGAACGTTTGAAGGTTTGTGAGTGATGGAATTTGCGGAAGGATTGCAGGTTTCTGAGTGCGGGGATTTGGGGAAGGATTGCAGGTTTGTGAGTGAAGGGGTATCTGGAAAGATTGCACGTTTGTGATTGTGAGGGGATTTGGCGGAGGATTGAAGGTGTGTGAGTGAGGAGATTTGGGGAATGATTGCAGGTTTGTGAGTGAGGGGATTTGTGGAAGGATTGCAGGTTTGTGATTGAGGAGATTTGGGGAAGGATTGCAGGTTTGTGTGTGAGGGGATTTGGGGACGGATTGCAGGTTTGTGTGTGAGGGGATTTTGGGAAGGATTGCAGGTTTGTGAGTGAGGGGCGTTGGGGAAGGATTGCAGGTTTGTGAGTGAGGGGATTTGGGGAAGGATTGCAGGTTTGTGAGGGAGGTTGATTTTGGGAAGGATTGCAGGTTTGGGAGTGAGGGGATTTGGTGATGATTTGCAGGTTTATGTGTGATGCGATTTGGGGAAGGATTGCAGGTTTGTGAGTGAGGGGATTTGGGGAAGGATGGCAGGTTTGTGTGTGAGAGGAGTTGGGGAAGGATTGCCGGTTAGTGGGTGAGGGGATTTGCGGAAGGATTGCAGGTTTGTGAATGAGGGGATTGAGCAAGGTTTATAGGCTTGCAAGTGAGGAGATTTGGGGAAGGAGTGCAGGATTTTTACTGAGGGGATGTTGGGAAGAATATCCGGTTTGTGAGTCAGGGGATTCGGGGAGGGATTGCAGGTTTGTGAGTGAGGGGAGTTGGGGAAGGATTGCAGGTTTGTGAGTGAGGATAGTTGGGGAAGGATTGCAGGTTCGTGAGTGAGTGGATTTGCATGAGGATTGCAGGTTTGTGAATGAGGGGATTTGGCGAAGGATTGCAGGTTTGGAAGTGAGGGGATTTGGTGAAGGATTGCAGGTTTGTGAGTGAGGGGACTTTGGGAAGAATTGCAGGGTTGTGAGTGAGGGGATTTGTGGAAGGTTTGCAGGTTTGTGTGTGAGGGGATTTGGGGAAGGATTGCAGGTTTGTGAGTGAGGGGATTTGGGGAAGGGTTGCAGGTTTGTGAGTGAAGGGGTTTGTGTGAGGATTGCAGGTTTGTGTGTGAGGGGATTTGCGGAAGGATTGCAGGTCTGTGAGTGAGGGGATTTCGGTGAGGATTGCAGGTTTGTGATCGAGGGGAGTTGGGGAAGGATTGCAGGTTTGTGAGTGAGGGGATTTGGGGAATGTTTGAATGTTTGTGAGTGAGGGAATTTGAGGAATGATTGCTAGTTTCTGAGTGCGGGGATTTGGGGAAGGATTGCAGGTTTGTGAGTGAAGGGGTATCTGGAAGGATTGCACGTTTGTGATTGTGAGGGGATTTGGGGGAGGATTGCAGGTTTGTGAGTGAGGTGATTTGGGGAATGTTTGAAGGTTTGTGAGTGAGGGAATTTGAGGAAGGATTGCAAGTTTCTGAGTGCGGGGATTTGGGGAAGGATTGCAGGTTTGTGAGTGAAGGGGTATGTGGAAGGATTGCACGTTTGTGATTGTGAGGGGATTTGGGGGAGTATTGCAGGTTTCTGAGTGAAGGGATTTCGATGAGGTTTGCAGGTTTGTGAGCGAGGGGAGTTGGTAAGGACTGCAGGTTTGTGAGTGAGGTGAGTTGGGGAAGGATTGCAGGTTTGTGATTGATGGGATTTGGGGAAGGATTGGAGATTTGTGAGTGAGGGGAGTTTTGGAAGGATTGCAGGTCTGTGTGTGAGTGGATTTGTGGAAGGATTGCAGGCCTGTGGGTGAGGGGATTTCTGGAAAGTTTACAGGTTTGGTAGTGAGGGGATTTGTGGAAGGATTGCAGGTCTGTGTGTGAGGGGATTTGGGGCAGGATTGCAGGTGTGTGAGTGAGGGGATTTGGGGAATGATTGCAGGTTTGTGAGTGAGGGGATTTGTGGAAGGATTGCAGGTTTGTGTGTGAGGGGATTTGGGGAAGGATTGCAGGTTTGTAAGTGAGTGGATTTGGGAAGGATTGCAGGTTTGTGAATGAGGGGCGTTGGGGAAGGATTGCAGGTTTGTGAGTGAGGGGATTTGGGGAAGGTTTGCAGGTTTGTGAGTGAGGGGAGTTGGGGAAGGATTGCAGGTTTGTGAGTGATGGGATTTGGGGAAGGTTTGCAGGTTTGTGAGTGAGGGGAGTTGGGGATGGATTGCAGGTTTGTGAGTGAGTGGATTTGGGAAGGATTGCAGGTTTGTGAGTGAGGGGATTTGTTGAATGATTGCAGGTTTTTGAGTGAGGATATTTGGGGAAGGATTGCAGGTTTGTGAATGAGGCGAGTTGGGGAAGGATTGCAGGTTTGTGAGTGAGGGGATTTGGGGAAGGATTGCAACTTTGTGAGTGAGTGGATTTGGGGAAGGATTGCAGGTTTGTGAGTGAAGGGGTTTGTGTGAGGATTGCTGGTTTGTGTGTGAGGAGATTTGTGCAAGGATTGCAGGTCTTTGAGTGAGGGGATTTCGGTGAGGATTGCAGGTTTGTGATCGAGGGGAGTTGGGGAAAGATTGCAGGTTTGTGAGTGAGGGGATTTGGGGAACGATTGAAGGTTTGTGAGTGAGGGAATTTGCGGAAGGATTGCAGGTTTGTGAGTGTGGTGATTTGGGGAACGTTTGAAGGTTTGTGAGTGAGGGAATTTGCGGAAGGATTGCAGGTTTCTGAGTGCGGGGATTTGGGGAAGGATTGCAGGTTTGTGAGTGAAGGGGTATTTGGAAGGATTGCATGTTTGTGATTGTGAGGGGATTTGGGGGAGGATTGCAGGTTTGTGAGTGAAGGGATTTCGATGAGGTTTGCAGGTTTGTGAGCAAGGGGAGTTTGTAAGGACTGCAGGTTTGTGAGTGAGGTGAGTTGGGGAAGGATTACAGGTTTGTGATTGATGGGATTTGGGGAAGGATTGGAGATTTGTGAGTGAGCGATTTTTGGAAGGATTGCAGGTCTGTGTGTGAGTGGATTTGTGGAAGGATTGCAGGCCTGTGGGTGAGGGGATTTCTGGAAGGTTTACAGGTTTGGTAGTGCGGGGATTTGTGGAAGGATTGCAGGTCTGTGTGTGAGGGGATTTGGGGCAGGTTTGCAGGTGTGTGAGTGAGGAGATTTGGGGAATGATTGCAGGTTTGTGAGTGTGGGGATTTGTGGAAGGATTACAGGTTTGTGATTGAGGAGATTTGGGGAAGGATTGCAGGTTTGTGTGTGAGGGGATTTTGGGAAGGATTGCAGGTTTGTGAGTGAGGGGCGTTGGGGAAGGATTGCAGGTTTGTGAGTGAGGGGATTTGGGGAAGGTTTGCAGGTTTGTGAGTGAGGGGAGATGGGGAAGGATTGCAGGTTTGTGAGTGAGGGGATTTGGGGAAGGTTTGCAGGTTTGTGAGTGAGGAGATTTGTGGAATGATTGCAGGTTTGTGAGTGAGGATATTTGGGGAAGGATTGCACGTTTGTGTGTGAGGGGATGTGCGGAAAGTTTGCACCTTTGTGAGTGAGGCGAGTTGGGGAAGGATTGCAAGTTTGTGAGCGAGTGGATTTGAACAAAAGCAGAAACCTTTGATGAGGCTTCACTGGGAATGTGCCAATAGATTGTGAATGACTCCTCTTTTCCCGCCTTCCTGAGGAGGAGGCACTGACCGGGTCATGAGTTAATGGCTTTTGGCCCCATATGTACACTGTCCCTCCCGATAGTTTTGGCAACTGGCGTGAGTGTCAAACTAAAATCACAGGGACCAGCAGAGAAAACACCCGTCATTTCTGCCCAATTGAATCCTGACCGCCTTCCACTCCGGAATCTGAATGGCCCCTTCTCCCTTGGATCATAGTCTGCCACAGGCAAGTAATTCAGACTTCGTCTCAACACAGACTCCCCTAACTCACCCGCGTTCAGAGACCCCACTCAAAGCTTGAGGATGCTCAGAGGGTGGTCATTGAGACAACTCAGCCAGTTACCTCCTGGGGTTCTTCCCTTCCACACTGACCCCCTGACCCTCATATACTGCCCCCCCCGACCCTCAGATTCTGCCCCCCGACCCTCAGACACTGCCCCCCTGACCCTCAGAAACTGCCCCCCTGCCACTAAGACACTGCCTCCCTGACCCTCAGAAACTGCCCCCCAACCGTCAGATACTGCCCCACTGCCACTCAGACACTGCCCCCCGACCCTCAGAAACTGCACCCCTGACTCTCTGACGCTGCCCCCCCCGACCCTCAGAAACTGCCCCCTGACCCTCAGATACTGCCCCACTGACCCTCAGAAACTGTCCCCCTGACCCTCAGACACTGCCCCCCTGACCCTCAGAAACTGCCCCCCGACCCTCAGAAACTGACCCCCTGACCCTCAGAAATTGTCCCCCGACCCTCAGACACTCTATCCCTGATCCTCAGACACTGTCCCCCTGACTCTCAGAAACCGCCCCCCCGACCCTCAGAAACTGCCCCCCTGATTCTCACACACTGTCCCCCTGACCCTCGGAAACTGCCCGCCAACCCTCAGATACTGTCCCCCGACCCTCAGAAACTGTTCCCCTGACCCTCAGAAACTGCCCGCCGACCCTCAGATATTGTCCCCCTGACCCTCAGAAGCTGTCCCCCGACCCTCAGACACTCTACCCCAGACCCTCAGACACTGTCCCACTGACTCTCAGAAACCGCCCCCCTGACCATCAGAAACTGCCCCCCTGACTCTCACACACTGTCCCCCTGACCCTCGGAAACTGCCCGCCAACACTCAGATACTGTCCCCCTGACCCTCGAGCACTGTCCCCCTGACTCTCAGATACTGCCCCCCCGACCCTCAGACACTCGCCCCCTGACCCTCAGACACTGTCCCCCTGACCCTCAGGCACATTCCCCCTGACCCTCAGACGCTGTCCCCCTGACTCTCAGACACTGTCCCCCTGACCCTCAGGCACATTCCCCCTGACCCTCAGACACTGTCCCCCTGAATCTCAGAAACTGTCCCCCTGACCCTCGGACACTGTGCCCCCGGCCCTCAGACACTGGCCCCCTGACCCTCAGACACTGGCCCCCTGACCCTCGGACACTGTCCCCCTGACTCTCAGAAACTGTCCCCCTGACCCTCGGGCACTTGTCCCCCTGACCCTCAGACACTGGCCCCCTGACCCTCGGACACTGTCCCCCTGACTCTCAGACACTGGCCCCCAAACCTCAGACACTGTCCCCCTGACCCTCAGACACATTCCCCCTGACCCTCGGGCACTTGTCCCCCTGACCCTCGGACACTGTCCCCCTGACCCTCAGACACTGGCCCCCAAACCTCAGACACTGTCCCCCTGACCCTCAGACACATTCCCCCTGACCCTCGGGCACTTGTCCCCCTGACCCTCGGACACTGTCCCCCAAACCTCAGACACTGCCCCCATGACCGTCAAAAACTGTCCCCATGGCCCTTAGAAACTGCCCCCACCTCAGAAACTGCCCCCTGACCCTCAGAAACTGCCCCCCTGACCCTCAGAAATGTCCCCTGATCCTCAGAAACTGTCCCCCTGACCCTCAGAAACTGCCCCCCGACCCTCAGATACTGTCCCCAGCAGTTCTTTCAGGTTTCCGATCGCACAGTAGTCCGGTGTCAGATCCTGCAGTGACCAGGTGTCAGATCCCATGGTGATCAGGTGTCATATCGATCCCAGGGTGATCAGGTGACAGATTCCAGGATGATGGGTGATATAGCTCTCCCTCCCAGCTGGTATTGATCGATCACTGATCCATCCCTGAAACATGGAGGAACAGATGAAGACTTCTGTCACAGTCTGTCCCACCAATCAGTTCATCAGGACCCAATTCATTTCTATCACTCTGTGTCTTTCAGCTCAGTTGGAAACCCAATGGCCCGCCTTTCTGAAATCTTGGATTATCCCAAGGCTACCCTTTTCCTTGGAATGACCAGTACTTCCTGATTTGATCCCAGAACATTCTGGATTCCCTTCTCCCAGAGGTATATGCTTCTCTGAATCTGTCCTATCAACCCATTTCATTGCCTGAGAAATCTTCATCTAACCATCTCTTTGACCTTCAAATCTCAAGAAAACTCAAATTGAGCCCTATCCTGGGAGCCTAACCCTGTGTTATTGGAGCTACTCTTCACTGGGAAACCCATCTCCAGCTGTTTTCATTGTCCAAAACTGAACACATCCAACACAGCCCACAAGCTTCTCAAAGTGCAGACAGTCTTGTTCCAGAACTAGCTGAGAAGGCCTGTTGGCCCAGTAGCCTTGTCCTAGCCCCCTGCATTTCCCACCAACCCTAGAGTTCCAGTAAAACCTGACAGACCTCAAGCTCAGCCAGACCCTCTGATGAAGTGTGATCTCCTCCCACAGCTGCTCCACTTTCACCCAGGCACAGGGCAATGTGAGATTGAAACGGCAGCCTGTCCTTCGCTGGATAATCCCAGTCCAAGGTGGGGTGGGGGGGGGGTCAAACCCCACGCACCGTTAACCCTCACTGTACTGCCCCCTCTCATCAGCTTTTGCCCCCTACTTCACCCTCCTACTCATTTGCCCCTCTGCACTCTTTCCTCTGCCATCCCTCCCACTTCGCATCACCTCCCAGCTCCCACCACCCTACCCCCCACCCCCTCACCCCCAGCGACAGCCATTGACAAACCTGGAATATCCAAACAGCCTCAGCCCCTCCAATCCACCAAAAGAAGAGAATCTCCCAGGAGCACTCAGTGGGAGGCGGTGGGGGGGGGGGGGGGGGGGGGGGGGGGGCGCGGTGGTAGGAGGGGGGGCAGTGGAGGCGAAACGTGCGGATGGTGAGGGGTGTGAGGGTGAGAGTCAGGGGTCAGTTTGGTGTGGGTGAAGGTGAGAGTGGGTTTTGGGTGGGGCTGAGGCTTCAGAGGGTGAGGGTGAGGATAAGGTTGGGGTATGTGAGGGTGAGAATGGGGGTGAGATGAACAGTGAGGGTGACAATGGGGTTTGATTTGGGGATGAGTGTGGGGTGTGGGTGTGGGTGGGGGTGAGGTTTGGGGTGTGAGTGTGAAAATGGGGTGGGGGTGGGAGTGAGGTTTGGGGGGGTTGAGGGTGAGAATAGGGTGGGGGTGTGAATAGGGGTGAGGTTGGGAATGGGTTTTTTTGAGGCCTGAGGGTGAGGGTAATGTGGATGGGGGTGAGGTTTGGAGGTGAGGGTGAGAATGGGGTGAGTTGTTAATGTGGCTGAGGCTGAGGGTGATTTAATTGGAGTGTGAGGCTGGGGTAGGGGTGTGGGTGGGGGTTTAGTTTGGGGGGTTTGAGGGTGAGAATGGTATGAGGGTGTGGATGGGATGAGATTGGGGTGTGGGTTTTGGGGTGTGAGGGTGGGGTGGGAATGTGGATGGGTGTGAGCTTTGGGGGTGAGGGTGGGGTGGGGGTGTGGATGGGGATGAAGTTTGGGGGCGAGGGTGGGGTGGTGGTGATGTTGGGGGGCGGTTTTTTTGGCGTGTGAGGGTGGGGTGGGAGTGTGGATGGGTTTGAGGTTTGGGGGTGAGAGTGGCGTGGGGGTGGGGATTGGTGTGAAGTTTGGGGTGTGAGAATGGGGTTGGGGTGATGTTGGGTGTGAGGGTGATGTGGGGGTGAGGTTTGGGGGTGAGGTTTGGGGGTGAGGGTGAGGGTGGGTTTGTGGATGGGGGTGAGGTTTGGGGATGAGGACGAGGGTGGGTTTGTGGATGGGGGTGAGGTTTGGGGGTGAGGGTGGCGTTGGGGTGTGGTTGGGGGTGAGGTTTGGGGGTGAGGGTGAGGGTGGGTTTGTGGATGGCGGTGAGGTTTGGGGTGAGGGTGGTGTGGGGGTGATGTTGGGGGTGAGGGTGGTGTGGGGGTGATGTTGGGGGTGGTTTTTTTGCGGTGTGAGGGTGGGGTGGGAGTGTGGATGTGGGTGAGGTTTGGGGGGTCAGGGTGGTGTGGGGGTGTGGATTGGTGAGAAGTTTGGGATGTGAGGGTGGGGTTGGGGTGTGGTGGGGGTTGAGGTTTGGGGGTGAGGGTGCGGGTGGGGTTGTGGATGGGGGTGAGGTGTGGGGGTGAGGGTGGTGTGGGGGTGATGTTGGGGGTGGTTTTTTTGCGGTGTGAGGGTGGGGTGGGAGTGTGGATGTGGGTGAGGTTTGGGGGGTCAGGGTGGTGTGGGGGTGTGAATTGGTGTGAAGTTTGGGATGTGAGGGTGGGGTTGGGGTGTGAATGGGGGTGAGGTTTGGGTGTGAGGGTGGGGTGGGGGTGGGGATTTGTGTGAAGTTTGGGGTTTGAGAATGGGGTTGGGGTTATGTTGGGTGTGAGGGTGGTGTGGGGGTGATACTGGCGGTGAGGTTTGGGGGTGAGGGTAAGGGTGGGGTGGGGGTGTGGATTGGTGAGAAGTTTGGGATGTGAGGGTGGGTTTGGGGTGTGGTTGCGGGTGAGGTTTGGGGGTGAGGGTGAGGGTGGGGTTGTGGATGGGGGTGAGGTTTGGGGGTGAGGGTGGTGTGGGGGTGATACTGGGGGTGAAGGTGGTGTGGGGGTGATACTGGGGGTGAGGGTGGGTTTGTGGATGGGGGTGAGGTTTGGGGCTGAGGATGAGGGTGGGTTCGTGGATGGGGGTGATATTGGGGGTGAGGGTGGGGTGGGGGTGATGTTGGGGGTGAGGGTGGGGTGGGGGTGGTTTTTTTGGGGTGTGACGGTGGGGCTTCAGTGTTTTACTGCAGGTTCTCTTTTCTGAACAGGATGTGAAATGGAATGGCGTGAGGCAGAGGCTGGAATAATGTGGTCAGCTTTAAGGAAGGATAGAGTGGTGTTGGAGAGAATATGGAGGCCATTCAATGGACTGATACCAGGGTACGGAGGAGATGCTGGAGTTTAGTATAGTAAGAGGTACCTTATTGAAACATACCTGGTTCTGAGGGACCATGCCAGGGTAGACGTGGTAAGGTAGCTTCCCCTTGGGGGAGAGTCCAGGACCAGATGGAATCATCTGAGAGTAAGGGGATCACCATTGAAGGCAGAGATGAGGAGGAAACTCTTTCTTTCAGAGGATAGTGAGTCTGTGGAATTCTTTATCGCGCAGGGCTAGAGAACACAGTGTGGAGCTGGATGATCACAGCAGGCCAAGCAGCACCTTAGAAGCAGGAAAGCTGACGTTTTGGCCCTGGTCCCTGCCGAGAGCACTGTTGGGGCTGGGTCATTCAGTATATTCGAAGCTGAGAGAGAGAGAGGTTTTTAATCAGCAACAGAATCAGGGGTTATGGGGGGAAAGCAGGAAAGCACTGTTGAGGATAATCAGATCAGCTGTGCTCGCAGTGAATGGTGGAACAGATTTGATGGGCTGAATGGCCTGCTTCTGCTCCTACATCTGATGGCCTTGTGAAGTAATCTTTTGAAGGAGACAGATTCCAGCAATGCGTAACACTGCAGTGAAAACGGGGAATGTCCAATCATCCTCTCCAGTCAGGATTATATCAGGAGCAGATGAGCAGGCCAGGAAACATGTGCAGAAAAAGAAACAGAGTTAACGTTTGAGACTCCACTTACATTTTTCGCTTCAGTTCTAAAGGGATGATCTGCTGTTGTTTGCGTGAACAACCCTCAGATGTGCTGGTGGAATGGTGTTGGCTAATTTTTGGGTATTTTTGAGTGGCTTTGAAAGTTATCCCAAAGTGAACTTCTACAAACATTTCTCTTCCCTCCCACTTCCCCTCCTCCCTATTGCAGACAGAGTTCAGCCTGGGCCCATGGGAATGGTCATCTTGATACCCATCTCAACTAAACACTGATACCCAAGTTTAATCAATTCAACCATTAAACTAGAAAGTCCATGCCTGTGTCCTCAATCTTGCTTTGTCTGGAATATTATTTGACATACTTTTCATACGTGGTGATATTTTAAGATCGAAATTAAACAATATAACTTTATTTCTATGTCACATTTTCAGGTTTAGTTGTTCAAGGAGCCACGAATGATAACTGAAACGATACAGCACAGCATCATAGGTTCAATAAATTTTTATTAAAAAGGATTTGTTCTTGGGACGTGGGATTGCAGTTACCTCAAATCCAATCAATTCAGTACAATACTGTGTAAACTGTATCCGTGCTGTATAAACTGTGTCCGTGCTGTGTAAACTGTGTCCATGCTGTATAAACTGTATCCGTGCTGTATGAACTGTGTCCGTGCTGTATGAAATGTATCCGTGCTGTATGAACTGTGTCCGTGCTGTATAAACTGTATCCGTGCTGTTTAAACTGTGTCCGTGCTGTATAAACTGTATCCGTGCTGTATAAACTGTGTCCATGCTGTATAAACTGTATCCGTGCTGTATAAACTGTATCCGTGCTGTATGAACTGTATCCGTGCTGTATAAACTGTGTACGTGCTGTATGAACTGTATCCGTGCTGTATAAACTGTGTCCGTGCTGTCTGAACTGTATCCGTGCTGTATAAACTGCATCCATGCTGTATGAACTGTATCCGTGCTGTATAAACTACATCTGTGCTGTATAAACTGTATCCGTTCTGTATAAACTGTGTCCCAGCTGTATGAACTGTGTCCGTGCTTTATAAACTGTGTCCGTGCTGTATAAACTGTATCCGTGCTGTATAAACTGTGTCCGTGCTGTATAAACTGTATCCGTGCTGTATAAACTGTGTCCGTGCTGTGTAAACTGTGTCCATGCTGTATAAACTGTATCCGTGCTGTATGAACTGTGTCCGTGCTGTATGAAATGTATCCGTGCTGTATGAACTGTGTCCGTGCTGTATAAACTGTATCTGTGCTGTTTAAACTGTGTCCGTGCTGTATAAACTGTATCCGTGCTGTATAAACTGTGTCCATGCTGTATAAACTGTATCCGTGCTGTATAAACTGTATCCGTGCTGTATGAACTGTATCCGTGCTGTATAAACTGTGTCCGTGCTGTGTGAACTGTATCCGTGCTGTATAAACTGTATCCGTGCTGTATAAACTGTGTCCGTGCTGTATGAACTGTGTCCGTGCTGTATAAACTGTATCCGTGCTGTATAAACTGTATCCATGCTGTATGAACTGTATCCGTGCTGTATAAACTGTATCCATGCTGTATGAACTGTGTCCGTGCTGTATAAACTGTATCCATGCTGCATAAACTGTGTCCGTGCTGTATGAACTGTATCCATGCTGCATGAACTGTATCCATGCTGTAAGAATTGTATCCGTGTTGTATAAACTGTATCTGTGCTGTATGAACTGTATCCGTGCTGTATAAACTGTATCCATGCTGTATAAACTGTATCCGTGCTGTATAAACTGTATCCATGCTGTATGAACTGTATCCGTGCTGTATAAACTGTATCCATGCTGTATGAACTGTATCCGTGCAGTATGAACTGTATCCGTGCAGTATAAACTGTATCCGTGCTGTATAAACTGTATCCGTGCTGTATGAACTGTATCCGTGCAGTATAAACTGTATCCGTGCAGTATAAACTGTATCTGTGCTGTATAAACTCTATCCGTGCTGTATGAACTGTATCCATGCTGTATAAACTGTATCCGTGCTGTATAAACTGTATCCGTGCTGTATGAACTGTATCCGTGCTGTATGAACTGTATACGTGCTGTATAAACTGTATCCGTGCTGTATAAACTGTATCCGTGCAGTATAAACTGTATCCGTGCTGTATGAACTGTATCCGTGCTGTATGAACTGTATCCGTGCTGTATGAACTGTATCCATGCTGTAAGAATTGTATCCGTGTTGTATAAACTGTGTCCATGCTGTATAAACTGTGTCCGTGCTGTATAAACTGTATCCGTGCTATATGAACTGTGTCCATGCTGTATGAACTGTATCCGTGCTGTATGAACTGTATCCGTGCAGTATAAACTGTATCCGTGTTGTATAAACTGTGTCCGTGCTGTATAAACTGTGTCCGTGCTGTATGAACTGTATCCGTGCTGTATAAACTGTGTCCGTGCTGTATAAACTGTATCCATGCTGTATGAACTGTATCCGTGCTGTATGAACTGTATCCATGCTGTATGAACTGTATCCGTGCTGTATAAACTGTATCCGTGCTGTATAAACTGTGTCCGTGCTGTATGAACTGTATCCGTGCTGTATAAACTGTATCCGTGCTGTATAAACTGTGTCGCTGCTGTATGAACTGTATCCATGCTGTATAAACTGTATCCGTGCTGTATAAACTGTATCCGTGCTGTATAAACTGTATCCATGCTGTATGAACTGTGTCCGTGCTGTGAAAACTGTATACGTGCTTTATAAACTGTGTCCGTGCTGTATGAACTGTATCCGTGCTGTATGAACTGCATCCGTGCTGTGAAAACTGTATACGTGCTTTATAAACTGTGTCCGTGCTGTATGAACTGTATCCGTGCTGTATAAACTGTATCCGTGCTGTATGAACTGCATCCGTGCTGTGAAAACTGTATACGTGCTGTATGAACTGTATCCGTGCTGTATGAACTGTATCCCAGCTGTATAAACTGTATCCGTGCTGTATAAACTGTATCCATGCTGTATGAACTGCATCCGTGCTGTGAAAACTGTATACGTGCTTTATAAACTGTGTCCGTGCTGTATGAACTGTATCCGTGCTGTATAAACTGTATCCGTGCTGTATGAACTGCATCCGTGCTGTGAAAACTGTATACGTGCTGTATGAACTGTATCCGTGCTGTATGAACTGTATCCGTGCTGTATAAACTGTATCCGTGCTGTATGAACTGTAATTGTGCTGTATTAACTGTGTCCGTGCTCTATGAACTGTGTCCGTGCTGTATAAACTTTATCCGTGCTGTATGAACTGTATCTGTGCTGTATAAACTCTATCCGTGCTGTATGAACTGTGTCCGTGCTGTATAAACTGTGTCCGTGCTGAATAAACTGTCCGTGCTGTATGAACTGTATCCGTGCTGTATAAACTGTATCCGTGCTGTATGAACTGCATCCGTGCTGTGAAAACTGTATACATGCTTTATAAACTGTGTTCGTGCTGAATAAACTGTATCCGTGCTGCATGAACTGTGTCCGTGCTGTATAAACTGTGTCCGTGCTGTATGAACTGTATCCGTGCTGTATAAACTGTATCCGTGCTGTATGAACTGCATCCGTGCTGTGAAAACTGTATACGTGCTTTATAAACTGTGTCCCTGCTGCATGAACTGCATCCGTGCTGTATAAACTGTATCCATGCTGTAAGAATTGTATCCGTGTTGTATAAACTGTATCCGTGCATTTTAAACTGTGTCCGTGCTGTATGAACTGTAATTGTGCTGTATTAACTGTGTCCGTGCTCTATGAACTGTGTCCGTGCTGTATAAACTTTATCCGTGCTGTATGAACTGTATCTGTGCTGTATAAACTCTATCCGTGCTGTCTGAACTGTGTCCGTGCTGTATAAACTGTGTCCGTGCTGCATAAACAGTATCCCTGCTGTATGAACTGTATCCGTGCTGTATAATCTGTATCCGTGCTGTATGAACTGTATCCGTGCTGTGAAAACTGTATACGTGCTTTATAAACTGTGTCCGTGCTGTATAAACTGTATCCGTGCTGTATAAACTGTATCCATGCTTTATGAACTGTATCCGTGCTGTTTAAACTGTATCCGTGCTGTATGAACTGTATCTGTGCTGTATAAACTGTGTCCGTGCTGTAGGAACAGTGTCCGTGGTCTACAAACTGTATCCGTGCTGTATAAACTGTATCCGTGCTGTATAAACAGTGTCCGTGCTGTATGAACTGTGTCCGTGCTGTATAAACTGTATCCGTGCTGTATAAACTGTATCCGTGCTGTATAAACTGTGTCCGTGCTGTATGAACTGTATCCGTGCTGTATAAACTGTGTCCGTGCTGTAGAAACTGTGTCCGTGCTGTATACAATGTATCCGTGCTGTATAAACTGTATCCGTGCTGTATAAACAGTGTCCGTGCTGTATAAACTGTGTCCGTGCTATATGAACTGTGTCCATGGTTTATAAACTGTATCCGTGCTGTATAAACTGTGTCCGTGCTGTATGAACTGTATCCGTGCTGTATGAACTGTGTCCGTGCTGTAAAAGCTGTATCCGTGCTGTATAAACTGTGTCTGTGCTGTATGAACTGTGTCCGTGCTGTATAAACTGTGTCAGTGCTGTAAAAGCTGTATCCGTGCTGTATGAACTGTAGCCGTTTCTGTATAAACTATATCCCTGCTGTATGAACTGTTTACGTGCTGTATAAACTGTATTCATGCTGAATGAACTGTGTCCGTGCTGTATAAACTGTATCCGTGCTGTATAAACTGTATCCGTGCTGTATGAACTGTATCCGTGCTGTATGAACTGTATTAGTGCTGAATGAACTGTGTCCGTGCTGTATACACTGTATTCGTGCTGAATGAACTGTGTCCATGCTGTATAAACTGTATCCGTGCTGTATAAACTGTGTCCGTGCTGTATAAACTGTGTCCGTGCTGTATAAACTGTATCCGTGCTGTATGAACTGTGTCCGTGCTGTATAAACTGTATCCGTGCTGTATAAACTGTGTCCGTGCTGTATAAACTTCATCCATGCTGGAGGAACTGTCTCCGTGCTGTATAAACTGCATGCGTGCTGTATGAACTGTATCCATGCTGTATGAACTGTGTCCATGTTTTAAAAACTGTGTCCGTGCTGTATAAACTGTATCCGTGCTGTATGAACTGTATCCATGCTGTATGAACTGTGTCCATGCTTTATAAACTGTGTCCGTGCTGTATAAACTGTATCCATGCTGTAAGAATTGTATCCGTGTTGTATCAACTGTATCCGTGCATTTTAAACTGTGTCCGTGCTGTATAAACTGTGTCGCTGCTGTATGAACTGTGTCCGTGCTGCATAAACAGTATCCGTGCTGTATGAACTGTATCCGTGCTGTTTAAACTGTATCGGTGCTGTATGAACTGTATCCGTGCTATATAAACAGTGTCCGTGCTGTATAGACTGTATCCGTGCTGTATAAACTGTGTCCGTGCTTTATAAACAGTGTCCGTGCTGTATAAACTGTGTCCGTGCTTTATAAACAGTGTCCGTGCTGTTTAAACTGTATCCGTGCTGTATGAACTGTATCTGTGCTGTATAAACTGTGTCCGTGCTGTAGGAACAGTGTCCGTGGTCTACAAACTGTATCCGTGCTGTATAAACTGTATCCGTGCTGTATAAACAGTGTCCGTGCTGTATGAACTGTGTCCGTGCTGTATAAACTGTATCCGTGCTGTATGAACTGTATCCGTGCTGTATAAACTGTGTCCGTGCTGTATGAACTGTATCCGTGCTGTATAAACTGTGTCCGTGCTGTAGAAACTGTGTCCGTGCTGTATACAATGTATCCGTGCTGTATAAACTGTATCCGTGCTGTATAAACAGTGTCCGTGCTGTATAAACTGTGTCCGTGCTATATGAACTGTGTCCATGCTTTATAAACTGTATCCGTGCTGTATAAACTGTGTCCGTGCTGTATGAACTGTATCCGTGCTGTATGAACTGTGTCCGTGCTGTAAAAGCTGTATCCGTGCTGTATAAACTGTGTCTGTGCTGTATGAACTGTGTCCGTGCTGTATAAACTGTGTCAGTGCTGTAAAAGCTGTATCCGTGCTGTATGAACTGTAGCCGTTTCTGTATAAACTATATCCCTGCTGTATGAACTGTTTACGTGCTGTATAAACTGTATTCATGCTGAATGAACTGTGTCCGTGCTGTAAAAGCTGTATCCGTGCTGTATAAACTGTGTCTGTGCTGTATGAACTGTGTCCGTGCTGTATAAACTGTGTCAGTGCTGTAAAAGCTGTATCCGTGCTGTATGAACTGTAGCCGTTTCTGTATAAACTATATCCCTGCTGTATGAACTGTTTACGTGCTGTATAAACTGTATTCATGCTGAATGAACTGTATCCGTGCTGTATAAACTGTGTCCGTGCTGTATGAGCTGTATCCGTGCTGTATGAACTGTATCCGTGCTGTATGAACTGTATTCGTGCTGAATGAACTGTGTCCGTGCTGTATACACTGTATTCGTGCTGAATGAACTGTGTCCGTGCTGTATAAACTGTATCCATGCTGTATGAACTGTATCCGTGCTGTATAGACTGTATCCGTTCTGTATAAACTATATCCGTGCTTTGTAAACTGAGTCCGTGCTGTATGAACTGTATCCGTGCTGCAAAAACTGTATCCATGCTGTATGAACTGTATCCGTGCTGTATAGACTGTATCCGTGCTCTATAAACTATATCCATGCTGTATAGACTGTGTCCGTGCTGTATGAACTGTGTCCGTACTGTATAAACTGTATCCGTGCTGTATAAACAGTGTCAGTGCTGTATAAAGTGTATCTGAACTGTATAAACTGTGTCGTGCTGTATGAACTGAGTCCCTGTTGTCTGAACTGTATTTGTGCTGTTTAAACTGTATCCGTGCTGTATGAACTGTGTCGGTGCTGTATGAACTGTGTCCGTGCTGTATGAACTGTATCCGTGCTTTATAAACTGTATCCGTGCTGTATAAACTGTGTCCGTGTTGTATAAACTGTATCTGTGCTGAATGAACTGTATCCGTGCTGTATAAACTGTATGCGTCCTGTATAAACTGTGTCCGTGCTGTATGAACTGTATCCGTGCTGTACAAACTGTGTCCGTGCTGTATGAACTGTGTCCGTGGTGTACAAACTGTGTCCGTGCTGCATAAACAGTATCCCTGCTGTATGTACTGTATCCGTGCTGTTTAAACTGTGTGCGTGATGTATAAACTGTGTGCCTGCTGTATGAACTGCATCCGTGCTGTATAAACTGTATCCGTGCTGTGTAAACTGTGTTCGTGCTGTATGAACTGAGTGCCTGTTGTATGAACTGTATTTGTGCTGTATAAACTGTATCCGTGCTGTATAAAAACTTTATCCGTGCTGTATAAAGAGTGTCTGTGCTGTATAAACTGTATCCGTGCTGTATGAACTGTGTCGGTGCTGTATGAACTGTGTCCATGCTTTATAAACTGTATCCGTGCTGTATAAACTGTATCCGTGCTGTATAAAAACTTTATCCGTGCTGTATAAAGAGTGTCTGTGCTGTATAAACTGTATCCGTGCTGTATGAACTGTGTCGGTGCTGTATGAACTGTGTCCATGCTTTATAAACTGTATCCGTGCTGTATAAACTGTATCCGTGCTGTATGAACTGTGTCCGTGCTGTATAAGCTGCATCTGTGCTGAATGAACTGTATCCGTCCTGCATAAACTGTATCCGTGCTGTATGAACTGTGTCCGTGCTGTATAAACTGTATCCGTGCTGTACAAACTGTGTCCGTGCTGTATAAACTGCATGCGTGCTGTATGAACTGTATCAATGCTGCATGAACTGTGTCCATGCTTTATAACCTGTGTCCGTGCTGTATAAACTGTATCCATGCTGTATGATCTGTATCCGTGCTGTACAAACTCTATCCGTGCTGTATAAACTGTATCCATGCTGTATGAACTGTGTCCGTGCTGTATGAACTGTATCCATGCTGTAAGAATTGTATCCGTGTTGTATAAACTGTATCCGTGCATTTTAAACTGTGTCCGTGCTGTATAAACTGTGTCGCTGCTCTATGAACTGTATCCATGCTATATAAACTGTATCCGTGCTGTATGAACTGTATCCGTGCTGTGAAAACTGTATACGTGCTTTATAAACTGTGTCCGTGCTATATAAACTGTATCCGTGCTGTATGAACTGTATCCGTGCTGTATAAAGTGTATCCGTGCTGTATAAACTGTATCCGTGCTGTGAAAACTGTATACGTGCTTTATAAACTGTGTCCGTGCTGCATAAACAGTATCCCTGCGGTATGAACTGTATCCGTGCTGTATAAAGTGTATCCGTGCTGTATGAACTGTATCCGTGCTGTATAAACAGTGTCCGTGCTTTATAAACTGTGTCCCTACTATATAAACTGTATCCGTGCTGTATAAACTGTGTCTGTGCTGTATAAACTGTGTCCATGCTGTATAAACTGTGTCCGTGCTGTATGAACTGAGTCACTGTTGTATGAGCTGTATTTGTGCTGTATAAACTGTATCCGTGCTGTATTAACCTTATCCGTGCTGTATAAAGTGTGTCTGTGCTGTTCAAACTGTATCCATGCGGGATAAACTGTGTCCGTGCTGCATGAACTGTATCAGTGCTGCATTAACTGTATCCGTGCTGTATGAACTGTGTCAGTGCTGTATAAAGTGTATCTAAACTGTAGAAACTGTGTCCGTACTGTATAAACTGTGTCTGTGCTGTATGAACTGTGTCCGTGCTGTATAAACTGTATCCATGCTGTATAAACTGAATCCGTGCTGCATGAACTATATCTGTGCTGTATAAACTGTGTCCGTGCTGTATGAACTGTGTCCGTGGTGTACAAACTGTATCCATGCTGTATAAACAGTATCCGTGCTGTATGAACTGTATCCGTGCTGTATGAACTGTATCCGTGCTGTATGAACTGTGTCCCTGCTTTATAAACAGTGTCCGTGCTGTATAAACTGTATCCGTGCTGTTTAAACTGTATCCGTGCTGTATAAACTGCACACATGCTGTATGAACTGTATCCGTGCTGTATAGACTGTATCCGTGCTGTATAAACTGTGTCCATGCTGTATAAACTGTATCCGTGCTGTATAAACTGTATCCGTGCTGTATGAACTGTATCCGTGCTGTATGAACTGTGTCCGTGCTGTATAAACTGTATCCGTGCTGTATAAACTGTATCCGTGCTGTATACAATGTATCCGTGCTGTATAAACTGTATCCCTGCTGTATGAACTGTATCCGTGCTGTATGAACTTCATCCGTGCTGTATAAACTGTGTCCATGCTGTATAAACTGTATCCGTGCTGTATGAACTGTATCCGTGCTGTATGAAATGTATCCGTGCTGTATGAACTATAGCCGTGCTGTATAAACTGTGTCCGTGCTGTATGAAATGTATCCGTGCTGTAAGAATTGTATCCGTGTTGTATAAACTGTATCCGTGCTGTATAAACTGTGTCCGTGCTGTATAAACTGTATCCGTGCTGTATAAACTGTGTCCGTGCTGTATGAGCTGTATCCGTGCTGTATGAACTGTATCCGTGCTGTATGAACTGTATTCGTGCTGAATGAACTGTGTCCGTGCTGTATACACTGTATTCGTGCTGAATGAACTGTGTCCGTGCTGTATAAACTGTATCCATGCTGTATGAACTGTATCCGTGCTGTATAGACTGTATCCGTTCTGTATAAACTATATCCGTGCTTTGTAAACTGAGTCCGTGCTGTATGAACTGTATCCGTGCTGCAAAAACTGTATCCATGCTGTATGAACTGTATCCGTGCTGTATAGACTGTATCCGTGCTCTATAAACTATATCCATGCTGTATAGACTGTGTCCGTGCTGTATGAACTGTGTCCGTGCTGTAGGAACTGTATCCGTGCTGTATAAACTGTATCCGTGCTGTATGAACTGTAATTGTGCTGTATAAACTGTATCCGTGCTCTATGAACTGTGTCCATGCTGGATAAACTGTATCCGTGCTGTATAAACTGTATCCGTGCTGTATAAACTGAATCCGTGCTGTATGAACTATATCTGTGCTGTATTAACTGTGTCCGTGCTGTAGGAACAGTGTCCGTGGTGTATAAACTGTGTCCGTGCTGTATAAACTGTATCCGTGCTGTATGAACTGTGTCCGTGCTGTATAAACTGTGTCCGTGCTGTATAAACTGTGTCCGTGCTGTATAAACTTCATCCATGCTGGAGGAACTGTCTCCGTGCTGTATAAACTGCATGCGTGCTGTATGAACTGTATCCATGCTGTATGAACTGTGTCCATGTTTTAAAAACTGTGTCCGTGCTGTATAAACTGTATCCGTGCTGTATGAACTGTATCCATGCTGTATGAACTGTGTCCATGCTTTATAAACTGTGTCCGTGCTGTATAAACTGTATCCATGCTGTAAGAATTGTATCCGTGTTGTATCAACTGTATCCGTGCATTTTAAACTGTGTCCGTGCTGTATAAACTGTGTCGCTGCTGTATGAACTGTATCCATGCTGTAAGAATTGTATCCGTGTTGTATCAACTGTATCCGTGCATTTTAAACTGTGTCCGTGCTGTATAAACTGTGTCGCTGCTGTATGAACTGTATCCGTGCTGTATAAACTGTATCCGTGCTGTATGAACTTTATCCGTGCTGTGAAAACTGTATACGTGCTTTATAAACTGTGTCCGTGCTGCATAAACAGTATCCGTGCTGTATGAACTGTATCCGTGCTGTTTAAACTGTATCGGTGCTGTATAAACTGTATCCGTGCTATATAAACAGTGTCCGTGCTGTATAGACTGTATCCGTGCTGTATAAACTGTGTCCGTGCTTTATAAACAGTGTCCGTGCTGAATGAACTGTATCCGTGCTGTATAAACTGTGTCCGTGCTTTATAAACAGTGTCCGTGCTGTATAAACTGTATCCGTGCTGTATAAACTGTGTCCGTGCTGTATGAACTGTGTCCATGCTGTATGAACTGTGTCCGTGCTGTATAGACTGTATCCGTGCGGAATAAACTATATCCGTGCTGTATAAACTGTGTCCGTGCTGTATAAACTGTATCCGTGCTGTATAAACTCTATCCGTGCTGTATGAACTGTATCCGTGCTGTATAAACTGTATCCGTGCTGTATAAACTGTATCCGTGCTGTATAAACAGTATCCATGCTGTATGAACTGTATCCGTGCTGTATAAACTGTGTCCGTGCTGTATACAATGTATCCGTGCTGTATGAACTGTATCCATGCTGTATAAACTGTGTCAGTGCTGTATAAACTGTATCCGTGCTGCATGAACTGTATCCGTGCTGTATGAACTGTGTCCGTGCTGTATAGACTGTATCCGTGCTGTATGAACTGTGTCCGTGCTGTATAAACTCTATCCCTGCTGTATAAACTATATCCGTGCTGTATAAACTGTATCCGTGCTGTATGAACTGTGTCCGTGCTGTATAAACTGTATCCGTGCTGTATAAACTGTGTCACTGTTGTATGAACTGTATCCGTGATGTATAAACTGTATCCGTGCTGTATGACCAGTGTCCGTGCTGTTTAAACTGTGTCTGTGCTGTATAAACTGTGTCCGTGGTGTCTGAACTGTATCCGTGCTGCATTAACTGTATCCGTGCTGTATGAACTGTGTCCGTGCTGTATAAACTGTGTCCATACTGCATAAACAGCATCCCTGCTGTATGAACTGTATCCGTGCTGTATAAAGTGTATCCGTGCTGTATGAACTGTATCCGTGCTGTGAAAACTGTATACGTGCTTTAAAAACTGTGTCCGTGCTGCATAAACAGTATCCCAGCTGTATGAACTGTATCCGTGCTGTATAAAGTGTATCCGTGCTGTATGAACTGTATCCGTGCTGTGAAAACTGTATACGTGCTTTATGAACTGTGTCCGTGCTGTGTAAACTGTATCCGTGCTGTATGAACTGTATCCGTGCTGTGAAAACTGTATACGTGCTTTATAAACTGTGCCCGTGCTGCATAAACAGTATCCCTGCTGTATGAACTGTATCCGTGCTGTATAAACTGTATCCGTGCTGTATGAACTCTATCCGTGCTGTATAAACTGTGTCCGTGCTGAATGAACTGTATCCGTGCTGTATAAACTGTGTCCGTGCTGTATAAACTGTGTCCATGCTGTATAAACTGTGTCCGTGCTGTTTGAACTGTGTCCCTGCTGTATCAACTGTGTCTGTGCTGTATAAACTATGTCCGTGCTTTATAAACTGTGTCCGTACTGTATAAACTGTATCCGTGCTGTATAAACAGTGTCAGTGCTGTATAAAGTGTATCTGAACTGTATAAACTGTGTCGTGCTGTATGAACTGAGTCCCTGTTGTCTGAACTGTATTTGTGCTGTTTAAACTGTATCCGTGCTGTATGAACTGTGTCGGTGCTGTATGAACTGTGTCCGTGCTGTATGAACTGTATCCGTGCTTTATAAACTGTATCCGTGCTGTATAAACTGTGTCCGTGTTGTATAAACTGTATCTGTGCTGAATGAACTGTATCCGTGCTGTATAAACTGTATGCGTCCTGTATAAACTGTGTCCGTGCTGTATGAACTGTATCCGTGCTGTACAAACTGTGTCCGTGCTGTATGAACTGTGTCCGTGGTGTACAAACTGTGTCCGTGCTGCATAAACAGTATCCCTGCTGTATGTACTGTATCCGTGCTGTTTAAACTGTGTGCGTGATGTATAAACTGTGTGCCTGCTGTATGAACTGCATCCGTGCTGTATAAACTGTATCCGTGCTGTGTAAACTGTGTTCGTGCTGTATGAACTGAGTGCCTGTTGTATGAACTGTATTTGTGCTGTATAAACTGTATCCGTGCTGTATAAAAACTTTATCCGTGCTGTATAAAGAGTGTCTGTGCTGTATAAACTGTATCCGTGCTGTATGAACTGTGTCGGTGCTGTATGAACTGTGTCCATGCTTTATAAACTGTATCCGTGCTGTATAAACTGTATCCGTGCTGTATAAAAACTTTATCCGTGCTGTATAAAGAGTGTCTGTGCTGTATAAACTGTATCCGTGCTGTATGAACTGTGTTGGTGCTGTATGAACTGTGTCCATGCTTTATAAACTGTATCCGTGCTGTATAAACTGTGTCCGTGCTGTATAAGCTGCATCTGTGCTGAATGAACTGTATCCGTCCTGCATAAACTGTATCCGTGCTGTATGAACTGTGTCCGTGCTGTATAAACTGTATCCGTGCTGTACAAACTGTGTCCGTGCTGTATAAACTGCATGCGTGCTGTATGAACTGTATCAATGCTGCATGAACTGTGTCCATGCTTTATAACCTGTGTCCGTGCTGTATAAACTGTATCCATGCTGTATGATCTGTATCCGTGCTGTACAAACTCTATCCGTGCTGTATAAACTGTATCCATGCTGTATGAACTGTGTCCGTGCTGTATGAACTGTATCCATGCTGTAAGAATTGTATCCGTGTTGTATAAACTGTATCCGTGCATTTTAAACTGTGTCCGTGCTGTATAAACTGTGTCGCTGCTCTATGAACTGTATCCATGCTATATAAACTGTATCCGTGCTGTATGAACTGTATCCGTGCTGTGAAAACTGTATACGTGCTTTATAAACTGTGTCCGTGCTATATAAACTGTATCCGTGCTGTATGAACTGTATCCGTGCTGTATAAAGTGTATCCGTGCTGTATAAACTGTATCCGTGCTGTGAAAACTGTATACGTGCTTTATAAACTGTGTCCGTGCTGCATAAACAGTATCCCTGCGGTATGAACTGTATCCGTGCTGTATAAAGTGTATCCGTGCTGTATGAACTGTATCCGTGCTGTATAAACAGTGTCCGTGCTTTATAAACTGTGTCCCTACTATATAAACTGTATCCGTGCTGTATAAACTGTGTCTGTGCTGTATAAACTGTGTCCATGCTGTATAAACTGTGTCCGTGCTGTATGAACTGAGTCACTGTTGTATGAGCTGTATTTGTGCTGTATAAACTGTATCCGTGCTGTATTAACCTTATCCGTGCTGTATAAAGTGTGTCTGTGCTGTTCAAACTGTATCCATGCGGGATAAACTGTGTCCGTGCTGCATGAACTGTATCAGTGCTGCATTAACTGTATCCGTGCTGTATGAACTGTGTCAGTGCTGTATAAAGTGTATCTAAACTGTAGAAACTGTGTCCGTACTGTATAAACTGTGTCTGTGCTGTATGAACTGTGTCCGTGCTGTATAAACTGTATCCATGCTGTATAAACTGAATCCGTGCTGCATGAACTATATCTGTGCTGTATAAACTGTGTCCGTGCTGTATGAACTGTGTCCGTGGTGTACAAACTGTATCCATGCTGTATAAACAGTATCCGTGCTGTATGAACTGTATCCGTGCTGTATGAACTGTATCCGTGCTGTATGAACTGTGTCCCTGCTTTATAAACAGTGTCCGTGCTGTATAAACTGTATCCGTGCTGTTTAAACTGTATCCGTGCTGTATAAACTGCACACATGCTGTATGAACTGTATCCGTGCTGTATAGACTGTATCCGTGCTGTATAAACTGTGTCCATGCTGTATAAACTGTATCCGTGCTGTATAAACTGTATCCGTGCTGTATGAACTGTATCCGTGCTGTATGAACTGTGTCCGTGCTGTATAAACTGTATCCGTGCTGTATAAACTGTATCCGTGCTGTATACAATGTATCCGTGCTGTATAAACTGTATCCCTGCTGTATGAACTGTATCCGTGCTGTATGAACTTCATCCGTGCTGTATAAACTGTGTCCATGCTGTATAAACTGTATCCGTGCTGTATGAACTGTATCCGTGCTGTATGAAATGTATCCGTGCTGTATGAACTATAGCCGTGCTGTATAAACTGTGTCCGTGCTGTATGAAATGTATCCGTGCTGTAAGAATTGTATCCGTGTTGTATAAACTGTATCCGTGCTGTATAAACTGTGTCCGTGCTGTATAAACTGTATCCGTGCTGTATAAACTGTGTCCGTGCTGTATGAGCTGTATCCGTGCTGTATAAACTGTATCCGTGCTGTATAAACTGTATCCGTGCTGTATGAACTGTGTCCGTGCTGTATGAACTGTATCCGTGCTGTATAAACTGTGTCCGTGCAGTATAAACTGTATCCGTGCTGTATAAACTGTATCCATGCTTTATGAACTGTGTCCGTGGTGCAGAAACGGTATCCATGCTGTATGAACTGTGTCCGTGCTGTATACAATGTATCCGTGCTGTATAAACTGTATCCGTGCTGTATGAACTGTATCCGTCCTGCATAAACTTTATCCGTGCTGTACGAACTGTGTCCGAACTGTACAAACTGCATGTGTGCTGCATGAACTGTATCCATGCTGTATGAACTGTGTCCATGCTTTATAAACTGTATCCGTGCTGTATAAACTGTATCCGTGCTGTATGAACTGTATCCGCGCTGTAAAAACTGTATCCGTGCTGTATAAACTGTATCTGTGCTGTATGAACTGTATCCATGCTGTAAGAATTTTATCCGTGTTGTATAAACTGTATCCGTGCATTTTAAACTGTGTCCGTGCTGTATAAACTGTGTCGCGGCTGTATGAACTGTATCCGTGCTGTATAAACTGTATCCGTGCTCTATGACCTGTGTCCGTGCTGTTTAAACTGTGTCTGTGCTGTCTGAACTGTATCCGTGCTGTGTAAACTGTATCCGTGCTGTATAAACTGTGTCCGTGCTGTATGAACTGTATCCGTGCTGTGTAAACTGTATCCGTGCTTTATAAACTGTGTCCGTGCTGCATGAACTGTATCCGTGCTGTATGAACTGTGTCCGTGCTGTATCAACTGTATCCGTGCTGTATAAAATGTGTCCGTGCTGTATACAAAGTATCCGTGCTGTATAAACTGTATCCCTGTTGTATGAACTGTATCCGTGCTTTATAAACTTTATCCGTGCTGTACGAACTGTGTCCATGCTGTATAAACTGCATGCGTGCTGTATGAGCTGTATCCGTGCTGTATAAACTCTATCTGTGCTGTATAAACTGTGTTGCTGCTTATGAACTGTATCCATGCTGTATAACCTGTATCCGTGCTCTATGACCTGTGTCTGTGCTGTATAAACTGTATCCGTGCTGTATAAACTGTATCCGTGCTGTATGAACTGTATCCATGCTGTATGAACTGTATCCGTGCTGTATAAACTGTGTCCGTGCTGTATACAATGTATCCGTGCTGCATAAACTGTATCCGCGCTGTATGAACTGTATCCGTGCTGTATAAACTGTGTCCATGCTGTATAAACTGTATCCGTGCTGTATGAACTGTATCCGTGCTGTTTAAACTGTATCGGTGCTGTATGAACTGTATCCGTGCTATATAAACAGTGTCCGTGCTGTATAGACTGTATCCGTGCTGTATAAACTGTGTCCGTGCTTTATAAACAGTGTCCGTGCTGTATAAACTGTATCCGTGCTGTATAAACTGTGTCCGTGCTTTATAAACAGTGTCCGTGCTGTTTAAACTGTATCCGTGCTGTATGAACTGTATCTGTGCTGTATAAACTGTGTCCGTGCTGTAGGAACAGTGTCCGTGGTCTACAAACTGTATCCGTGCTGTATAAACTGTATCCGTGCTGTATAAACAGTGTCCGTGCTGTATGAACTGTGTCCGTGCTGTATAAACTGTATCCGTGCTGTATGAACTGTATCCGTGCTGTATAAACTGTGTCCGTGCTGTATGAACTGTATCCGTGCTGTATAAACTGTGTCCGTGCTGTAGAAACTGTGTCCGTGCTGTATACAATGTATCCGTGCTGTATAAACTGTATCCGTGCTGTATAAACAGTGTCCGTGCTGTATAAACTGTGTCCGTGCTATATGAACTGTGTCCATGGTTTATAAACTGTATCCGTGCTGTATAAACTGTGTCCGTGCTGTATGAACTGTATCCGTGCTGTATGAACTGTGTCCGTGCTGTAAAAGCTGTATCCGTGCTGTATAAACTGTGTCTGTGCTGTATGAACTGTGTCCGTGCTGTATAAACTGTGTCAGTGCTGTAAAAGCTGTATCCGTGCTGTATGAACTGTAGCCGTTTCTGTATAAACTATATCCCTGCTGTATGAACTGTTTACGTGCTGTATAAACTGTATTCATGCTGAATGAACTGTGTCCGTGCTGTAAAAGCTGTATCCGTGCTGTATAAACTGTGTCTGTGCTGTATGAACTGTGTCCGTGCTGTATAAACTGTGTCAGTGCTGTAAAAGCTGTATCCGTGCTGTATGAACTGTAGCCGTTTCTGTATAAACTATATCCCTGCTGTATGAACTGTTTACGTGCTGTATAAACTGTATTCATGCTGAATGAACTGTGTCCGTGCTGTATAAACTGTATCCGTGCTGTATAAACTGTATCCGTGCTGTATGAACTGTATCCGTGCTGTATGAACTGTATTCGTGCTGAATGAACTGTGTCCGTGCTGTATACACTGTATTCGTGCTGAATGAACTGTGTCCGTGCTGTATAAACTGTATCCATGCTGTATGAACTGTATCCGTGCTGTATAGACTGTATCCGTTCTGTATAAACTATATCCGTGCTTTGTAAACTGAGTCCGTGCTGTATGAACTGTATCCGTGCTGCAAAAACTGTATCCATGCTGTATGAACTGTATCCGTGCTGTATAGACTGTATCCGTGCTCTATAAACTATATCCATGCTGTATAGACTGTGTCCGTGCTGTATGAACTGTGTCCGTGCTGTAGGAACTGTATCCGTGCTGTATAAACTGTATCCGTGCTGTATGAACTGTAATTGTGCTGTATAAACTGTATCCGTGCTCTATGAACTGTGTCCATGCTGGATAAACTGTATCCGTGCTGTATAAACTGTATCCGTTCTGTATAAACTGAATCCGTGCTGTATGAACTATATCTGTGCTGTATTAACTGTGTCCGTGCTGTAGGAACAGTGTCCGTGGTGTATAAACTGTGTCCGTGCTGTATAAACTGTATCCGTGCTGTATGAACTGTGTCCGTGCTGTATAAACTGTGTCCGTGCTGTATAAACTGTGTCCGTGCTGTATAAACTTCATCCATGCTGGAGGAACTGTCTCCGTGCTGTATAAACTGCATGCGTGCTGTATGAACTGTATCCATGCTGTATGAACTGTGTCCATGTTTTAAAAACTGTGTCCGTGCTGTATAAACTGTATCCGTGCTGTATGAACTGTATCCATGCTGTATGAACTGTGTCCATGCTTTATAAACTGTGTCCGTGCTGTATAAACTGTATCCATGCTGTAAGAATTGTATCCGTGTTGTATCAACTGTATCCGTGCATTTTAAACTGTGTCCGTGCTGTATAAACTGTGTCGCTGCTGTATGAACTGTATCCATGCTGTAAGAATTGTATCCGTGTTGTATCAACTGTATCCGTGCATTTTAAACTGTGTCCGTGCTGTATAAACTGTGTCGCTGCTGTATGAACTGTATCCGTGCTGTATGAACTTTATCCGTGCTGTGAAAACTGTATACGTGCTTTATAAACTGTGTCCGTGCTGCATAAACAGTATCCGTGCTGTATGAACTGTATCCGTGCTGTTTAAACTGTATCGGTGCTGTATAAACTGTATCCGTGCTATATAAACAGTGTCCGTGCTGTATAGACTGTATCCGTGCTGTATAAACTGTGTCCGTGCTTTATAAACAGTGTCCGTGCTGAATGAACTGTATCCGTGCTGTATAAACTGTGTCCGTGCTTTATAAACAGTGTCCGTGCTGTATAAACTGTATCCGTGCTGTATAAACTGTGTCCGTGCTGTATGAACTGTGTCCATGCTGTATGAACTGTGTCCGTGCTGTATAGACTGTATCCGTGCGGAATAAACTATATCCGTGCTGTATAAACTGTGTCCGTGCTGTATAAACTGTATCCGTGCTGTATAAACTCTATCCGTGCTGTATGAACTGTATCCGTGCTGTATAAACTGTATCCGTGCTGTATAAACTGTATCCGTGCTGTATAAACAGTATCCATGCTGTATGAACTGTATCCGTGCTGTATAAACTGTGTCCGTGCTGTATACAATGTATCCGTGCTGTATGAACTGTATCCATGCTGTATAAACTGTGTCAGTGCTGTATAAACTGTATCCGTGCTGCATGAACTGTATCCGTGCTGTATGAACTGTGTCCGTGCTGTATAGACTGTATCCGTGCTGTATGAACTGTGTCCGTGCTGTATAAACTCTATCCCTGCTGTATAAACTATATCCGTGCTGTATAAACTGTATCCGTGCTGTATGAACTGTGTCCGTGCTGTATAAACTGTATCCGTGCTGTATAAACTGTGTCACTGTTGTATGAACTGTATCCGTGATGTATAAACTGTATCCGTGCTGTATGACCAGTGTCCGTGCTGTTTAAACTGTGTCTGTGCTGTATAAACTGTGTCCGTGGTGTCTGAACTGTATCCGTGCTGCATTAACTGTATCCGTGCTGTATGAACTGTGTCCGTGCTGTATAAACTGTGTCCATACTGCATAAACAGCATCCCTGCTGTATGAACTGTATCCGTGCTGTATAAAGTGTATCCGTGCTGTATGAACTGTATCCGTGCTGTGAAAACTGTATACGTGCTTTAAAAACTGTGTCCGTGCTGCATAAACAGTATCCCAGCTGTATGAACTGTATCCGTGCTGTATAAAGTGTATCCGTGCTGTATGAACTGTATCCGTGCTGTGAAAACTGTATACGTGCTTTATGAACTGTGTCCGTGCTGTGTAAACTGTATCCGTGCTGTATGAACTGTATCCGTGCTGTGAAAACTGTATACGTGCTTTATAAACTGTGCCCGTGCTGCATAAACAGTATCCCTGCTGTATGAACTGTATCCGTGCTGTATAAACTGTATCCGTGCTGTATGAACTCTATCCGTGCTGTATAAACTGTGTCCGTGCTGAATGAACTGTATCCATGCTGTATAAACTGTGTCCGTGCTGTATAAACTGTGTCCATGCTGTATAAACTGTGTCCGTGCTGTTTGAACTGTGTCCCTGCTGTATCAACTGTGTCTGTGCTGTATAAACTATGTCCGTGCTTTATAAACTGTGTCCGTACTGTATAAACTGTATCCGTGCTGTATAAACAGTGTCAGTGCTGTATAAAGTGTATCTGAACTGTATAAACTGTGTCGTGCTGTATGAACTGAGTCCCTGTTGTCTGAACTGTATTTGTGCTGTTTAAACTGTATCCGTGCTGTATGAACTGTGTCGGTGCTGTATGAACTGTGTCCGTGCTGTATGAACTGTATCCGTGCTTTATAAACTGTATCCGTGCTGTATAAACTGTGTCCGTGTTGTATAAACTGTATCTGTGCTGAATGAACTGTATCCGTGCTGTATAAACTGTATGCGTCCTGTATAAACTGTGTCCGTGCTGTATGAACTGTATCCGTGCTGTACAAACTGTGTCCGTGCTGTATGAACTGTGTCCGTGGTGTACAAACTGTGTCCGTGCTGCATAAACAGTATCCCTGCTGTATGTACTGTATCCGTGCTGTTTAAACTGTGTGCGTGATGTATAAACTGTGTGCCTGCTGTATGAACTGCATCCGTGCTGTATAAACTGTATCCGTGCTGTGTAAACTGTGTTCGTGCTGTATGAACTGAGTGCCTGTTGTATGAACTGTATTTGTGCTGTATAAACTGTATCCGTGCTGTATAAAAACTTTATCCGTGCTGTATAAAGAGTGTCTGTGCTGTATGAAATGTATCCGTGCTTTATAAACTGTTCCGTGCTGTATGAACTGTATCCGTGCTGTATGAACTGTGTCCATGCTTTATAAACTGTATCCGTGCTGTATGAACTATGTCCGTGCTTTATAAACTGTATCCGTGCTGTATAAACTGTGTCCATGGTGTATAACCTGTATCCGTGCTTTATGAACCGTGTTTGAGCTGTATAAACTGTGCCCGTGCTGTATGAACTGTATCCGTGCTGTATGAACTGTATCCGTGCTGTATAAACTGTGTCTGTGCTGAATAAACTGTGTCCGTGCGGGATGAACTTTATCCGTGCTGTATTAACTGTACCCGTGCTGTATAAACTCTGTCGGTGCTCTATAAACTGTGTCCGTGCTTTATGAACTGTATCCGTGCTGTATAAACTGTGTCCGTGCTGTATGAACTGTATCCGTGCTGTATAAACTGTATCCGTGCTGTATGAACTGCATCAGTCCTGTATAAACTGTATCCGTGCTGTATGAACTGTATCCGTCCTGTATAAACTGTATCCGTGCTGTATGAACTGTATCCATGCTGTATGAACTGTGTCTGTGCTGAATTACTGTATCCGTGCTTTATAAACTGTATCCATTCTGTATGAACTATATCCGTGCTGTATAAACTGTGTCCGTGCTGAATGAACTGTATCCGTCCTGTATAAACTGTATCCGTGCTTTATGAACTGTATCCGTGCTGTATAAACTGTATCCGTGCTGTATGAACTGTATCCGTCCTGTATAAACTGTATCCGTGCTGTATGAACTGTATCCGTGCTGTATAAACTGTATCCGTGCTGTATGAACTGTATCCGTGCTTTATAAACTGTATCCATTCTGTATGAACTATATCCGTGCTGTATAAACTGTGTCCGTGCTGTATGAACTGTATCCGTCCTGTATAAACTGTATCCGTGCTGTATGAACTGTATCCGTGCTGTATGAACTGTGTCCGTCCTGTATAAACTGTATCCGCGCTGTATAAACTGTATCTGTGCTGTATGAACTGTATCCGCGCTTTATAAACTGTATCCGTGCTGTGTGAACTGTGTCCATGCTTTATAAACTGTATCCGTGCTGTATAAACTGTGGCCGTTCTGTATAAACTGTGTCCGTGCTGTATGAACTGTACCCGTGCTGTATATACTGTATCCGTGCTGTAGAAACTGTGTCCGCGCTGTATGAACTGTCTCCGTGCTGTATAAACTCTGTCCGTGCTGTATGAACTGTCTCCGTGCTGTATAAACTGTATCCGTGCTGTATGAACTGTATCTGTGCTGTATCAACTGTGTCCGTGCTGTATAAACTCTATCCGTGCTGTATATACTGTGTCCGCCCTATATGATCTGTCTCCGTGCTGTATAAACTGTGTCCGTGCTGTATAAACTGTATCCGTGCCTTATGAACTCTATCCATGTTGTATAAACAGTGTCCGCGCTGTATGAACTGTATCCGTGCTGTATCAACTGTGTCCGTCCTGTATAAACTGTATCCATGCTGTATGAACTGTGTCCGCGCTGTATTAACTGTATCCGTGCTGTATAAACTGTGTCTGTCCTGTATGAACTGTATCCGTGCTGTATAAACTGTGTCCGTGCTGTATAAACTATACCCGTGCTGTATAAACTGTGTCCGTGCTGTATAAACTATATCCGTGCTGTATAAACTGTGTCCGTGCTGTATAAACTGTGTCCGTGCTGTATGAACTGTATCCGTGCTGTATGAACTGTGTCCGTGGTGTATAAACTGTGTCCGTGCTGTATAAACTGTGTCCGTGGTGTATGAACTGTGTCCGTGGTGTATAAACTGTGTCCGTGGTGTATAAACTGTATCCGTGCTGTATAAACTGTGTCCGTGCTGTATAAACTGTATCCGTGCTGTATGAACTGTGTCCGTGCTGTATAAACTGTGTCCGTGCTGTATAAACTATATCCGTGCTGTATAAACTGTGTCCGTGCTGTATAAACTGTGTCCGTGCTGTATGAACTGTATCCGTGCTGTATAAACTGTATCCGTGCTGTATGAACTGCATCAGTCCTGTATAAACTGTATCCGTGCTGTATGAACTGTATCCGTCCTGTATAAACTGTATCCGTGCTGTATGAACTGTATCCATGCTGTATGAACTGTGTCTGTGCTGAATTACTGTATCCGTGCTTTATAAACTGTATCCATTCTGTATGAACTATATCCGTGCTGTATAAACTGTGTCCGTGCTGAATGAACTGTATCCGTCCTGTATAAACTGTATCCGTGCTTTATGAACTGTATCCGTGCTGTATAAACTGTATCCGTGCTGTATGAACTGTATCCGTCCTGTATAAACTGTATCCGTGCTGTATGAACTGTATCCGTGCTGTATAAACTGTATCCGTGCTGTATGAACTGTATCCGTGCTTTATAAACTGTATCCATTCTGTATGAACTATATCCGTGCTGTATAAACTGTGTCCGTGCTGTATGAACTGTATCCGTCCTGTATAAACTGTATCCGTGCTGTATGAACTGTATCCGTGCTGTATGAACTGTGTCCGTCCTGTATAAACTGTATCCGCGCTGTATAAACTGTATCTGTGCTGTATGAACTGTATCCGCGCTTTATAAACTGTATCCGTGCTGTGTGAACTGTGTCCATGCTTTATAAACTGTATCCGTGCTGTATAAACTGTGGCCGTTCTGTATAAACTGTGTCCGTGCTGTATGAACTGTACCCGTGCTGTATATACTGTATCCGTGCTGTAGAAACTGTGTCCGCGCTGTATGAACTGTCTCCGTGCTGTATAAACTCTGTCCGTGCTGTATGAACTGTCTCCGTGCTGTATAAACTGTATCCGTGCTGTATGAACTGTATCTGTGCTGTATCAACTGTGTCCGTGCTGTATAAACTCTATCCGTGCTGTATATACTGTGTCCGCCCTATATGATCTGTCTCCGTGCTGTATAAACTGTGTCCGTGCTGTATAAACTGTATCCGTGCCTTATGAACTCTATCCATGTTGTATAAACAGTGTCCGCGCTGTATGAACTGTATCCGTGCTGTATCAACTGTGTCCGTCCTGTATAAACTGTATCCATGCTGTATGAACTGTGTCCGCGCTGTATTAACTGTATCCGTGCTGTATAAACTGTGTCTGTCCTGTATGAACTGTATCCGTGCTGTATAAACTGTGTCCGTGCTGTATAAACTATACCCGTGCTGTATAAACTGTGTCCGTGCTGTATAAACTATATCCGTGCTGTATAAACTGTGTCCGTGCTGTATAAACTGTGTCCGTGCTGTATGAACTGTATCCGTGCTGTATGAACTGTGTCCGTGGTGTATAAACTGTGTCCGTGCTGTATAAACTGTGTCCGTGGTGTATGAACTGTGTCCGTGGTGTATAAACTGTGTCCGTGGTGTATAAACTGTATCCGTGCTGTATAAACTGTGTCCGTGCTGTATAAACTGTATCCGTGCTGTATGAACTGTGTCCGTGCTGTATAAACTGTGTCCGTGCTGTATAAACTATATCCGTGCTGTATAAACTGTGTCCGTGGTGTATAAACTGTGTCCGTGGTGTATAAACTGTATCCGTGCTGTATAAACTGTGTCCGTGGTGTATAAACTGTGTCCGTGGTGTATGAACTGTGTCCGTGGTGTATAAACTGTGTCCGTGGTGTATAAACTGTGTCCGTGCTGTATGAACTGTCTCCGTGGATGAAATGACTTCAAGATTTTTATCCTCATCAGTGCCTTTGACTTGAGGCCATAAGGCACAGCGATCCCAGAGCTGTGTTCATGCATTCGCATTGTGTCCCTTGTTGGTATCTGCTATTACATTGCACACATTTTCTTTAAATCCCTTCATTTCATATGTGCATGTTGTCATTGGCTGTTCACCTGAGTCATCGTTTTTCTTTGGGTTTCATTCCCACGATGCCTTTGTTAATTTTTTTGTCATTGGTCGGTGCTGCAGACCTCTGGGTATCATGATTGGTCTGTGCTCATACCAGATGGTGAGTTCACATCTTCCTGATGAGCTGTTTGTCGCTGAGGAACAGCTTGTGCTTTTCTGCAAATGTGTCTGTGTTTGCGATGGTGTATCTGGTCCTTCATTCCCACCATGTTTAATCCCTAAGGAGATCCTAAAGTTCCAACTTGGATTGGTTTGTTCAAAGTGTTGAATGTTTTGACCCTGACCTGCTGCCCAATGCTTAGCTCTGGAAATACGTGAGCAGTCATGTTGAACTGAGATGTGGCTTTCTGTCATTTCACCTTCATGTCGTCACATGCACCTTTTGCTACTTCTGGCTCCATGTGGTCGACCGGTTGGCAAGGTTAGATCACATGGTGTTCAGGGAGTGGCAGCCATTTGGATGCAAAATTGGATTGAAGGTAGGAGATAGAGGCTGGTGGTGGAACGCTGCTTTTCAGGCTGGAGGCGTGTGACCAGTGGTGTGCTGCAAGGATCGGTGCTGGGTCCACAGCTTTTTGTCATTTATATACATGATTTGGATGTGAATATAGGAGGAATGGTTAGTAAGTTTGCAGATGACACCAGAATAGGTGTGGTAGTGGTTAGTGAAGAAGGTTATCTCAGAGTACAGTGGGACATTAATCAGCTGGACAGATGGGTTGAGGAGTGGCAGATAAGAGTTTAATTTAGATAAATATGAGGGGTAGCATTTTGGAAAGGCAAGTCAGGGTAGGACTTATACACTTAATGGCTGAGTCCTGGGAGGTGTTGCTGAACAAAGAGACCTTGTAGTACAGGTTGACAGTTCCTCAAAGGCAGACTCACAGGTAGACAGGGCGGTGAGGAAGGTGTTCAGTAAGCTTCCCTTTATTGGTCAGTGCATTGAGTGCAGGATTTGGGAGGGCCATGTTGCAGCTGTACAGGACATCGGTGAGGGCCACTTCTGGAATACTGTGTTCAGTTTTGCCCTTTCTGCTAGAGGAAGGATGTTGTTAAATTTGAAAGGATTCAGAAAAGATTTACGAGGATGTTGCCGGGGCTGGACGGTTTGAGCTACAGGGAGAGGCTGGATAGACGGGGGCTATTTTCCCTGTAGACACCAATAGAGTGTCTGGAGGACAGGGCACAGAGAGTGTATTATCCTGACCATTAGAAACATTTCTCTTTGTTTCATTCACATTCACCAGGTTTGCACTAGACAGACTGTTTGGACAGTGAAGGGGACACTGGTACAGTCAAACGTGTCAGATCTTAAGGTGCTGGAAACAAACATATTATCATCTCAGTTGAAACACATTCTTATGTTCTCTCCCTGTGTGTGTTAATCATTTACATCTCTAAAATGTGTGAATGAAATGATGTGAAATAAAAGCCCATAAAGCCACAACCTGGACTTAATTCTGAGCTAATTGCATACAATGTACAAACTCAACCTCTCGAAATCTCACTCATTCAAACCCCAGGTGGAGGTGAGACTGAGAGCCCTTGATATCAAGGCTGTACTTGATGGAGTGTGGCATCAAGGAGCCCTGGAAAACTGGCATCAATGGGTATCAGGGGCAGACTCTTTGCTGGTTGCAGTCATATCTGGCCTATCGGAAGATGGTTGTATTTGGAGGTCAGCCATCTCTGCAGGAGTTCCTCAGGGGAGTGTCTTAGGCCCAACCACCTTCGGCTGCTCCATCAATGACCTTCCCTCCATCATAAGGTCAGAAGTGGGCTGTTCGCCGATGATTGCGCCGTGTTCAGCATCACTCGCAACTCCTCAGATACTGAAGCAGTCTGTGTCTAAATACTGCAAGATCTGGCTCGGGCTGACAATTGGCAAGTGACGTTCACACCACGCAAACCCCACGCAGTGACCATCTGAGGGTCCTACTCAGGAGGGCTCTTCACCGGACCTCCTCTCAGGAAACAAGGTCAGGCAAGCAAGTGAAGTGTTAGTTGGAGGGCGCTCTGGGTCCAGTGACAATAACTCTCTCGGTTATAACACAGTAATGGAAATAGATAGGGCAGGTCCATAGGTTAAGGTGCTAAACTGGAGCAGGGCCAATTTTGGGCCATTAGTCTCAATCCAGCAGAGGTTGACTGAGTAAGTCTGCTTGAAGGAAAAGGAATGAGTGGGGCAAATGTGAGGCTTTTAAAAGTGTCATATCAAGAGTCCAGGGACGGTATGTCCCTGTTAGGGTGAAGGGAAAAGCTGGCAGGTTTAGGGATCCCTGGCTGACAAGAGATTTTGAGGCTCTGGTCAGGAAAAAGAAGGAGGCATACATTAGCCGGAAGCTATCAGGCTCAAGTAAATCCCAAGATGGCTACAAAAAGTGTAGGAGCACACTTAAGAAGGTAATCAGAAGAGCAAAAACAGGGAATGAGATGGATCTGGCAGATAAGGGTAAAGATAATCCCAAAAGGTTCTGTAGTTTTACTAAGAGTAAAATGGTGGCTAGGGAGAGAATAGGTCCCTTTACAGATCAGCATAGCCGTCTATGTGTGTTGGAGACACAGGAGATGGGGGAGATTTTTAGTGAATATTTCTCCTCACTATTTATTGAGGACAGAATTATGGACGCTAAGGAGATGAGGGTAACGAGTGGGGATGTTTTGGATTGCATACACATTGCCAGAGAGGAGGTGTTTGCAGCCTTTAACCACATTTAGGTGGATAAATCCCCTGGTCCTGAACAAGTCCGTCCTCGGATGTTGTGGGAGGCTCGGGAAGACATTGCAGAGGCCCTGGCAGAAATTTTTCCTTCACCTTCAGCCACTGCTGAAGTTCTGGAAAACTGGAGGGTGGCTAATGTTGTTTCATTGTTTAAGAAAGAGAGCAAAGACCAGCCAGGGAATTACAGGCCATTGAGCCTAACGTCAGTGATAGGCACATTATTGGAGAGGAGACTGAGGGACAGGATCAATCTATATTTGGATAGTCAAGGTCTGATTAGGGATAGTCAGCGTGGATTTGTACGCAGGAAATCATGTCTGACAAATCTTTTAGAGTTTTCCAAAGAGGTAACCAACAGGATAGATGAGGGTAGGACAGTGGGTGTTGTCTATTTAGACTTTAGTAAGGCCTTTGACAAGGTCTCACACAGCAGGCTGGTCATGAAGGTTAGATCTCATAGGATCCAGGGAGAGCTAGCCAGTTGGATTCAAAGTTCACTGGATGGTAGGAAGCTAAGGAAAATGGTTGCAGATTGTCACTCGGCCTGGAGGCCTGTGACTGGTGGTGTGCCGCAGGGGTCGGCGTTGGGGCCTTTGTTATTTGTTATTTACATAAATGATCTGATTGTGAATGCACAAGGCATGATTAGTAAGTTTGTGGATGATACAAAATTAGGAGATATTGTTGACAGTGATGAAGATTATCAAAAATTACAGTGGGAGCTTGATCAGGTGGGGAAGTGGGCTGACGAATGGCAAATGCAATCCAATACAGATAAGTGTGAGGAACAGAAACAAAGTTGCTGGAAAAGCTCAGCAGGTCTGGCAGCATCTGTGAAGGAGAAAACAGTTAACGTTTTGGGTCTGGTGACCCTTCCTCAGAACTGATGGTGGTTAGGAATACATCAGTTTATGCGCAGAAAACAGGGAAGTGGTTGGGGTAGGGAGTAACCGATAGGATAGAGCCCAAAGAGAGAGAAAGACAGTTGGACAGACAAAGGAGTTGCTAACGATCAGGCTGGGAGGGTGTGTAGTTGTTAATGGGGACTGTTAGTGACTAACAACAGGGGGTGTGTAGTGGCAGGATATGTGGTAACAAGGCCTGGTGTGTGGGGTGGGGGGCTGGGACATGCGAGAGTTTAGGCTCTAAAATTGAACTCAGTGTTGAGTCCGGAGGGCTGTACGGTCCCCAAGTGGAAAAAGAGGTGTTCCTCCAGCTCACGCTGAGTTTCACTAGAACACTGTAGCAAGCCAGAGATGTTAGCCAGGAAGCAAAGTGGTGCATTGAAGTGGCAGGCAACAGGTAGTTCAGGGTCTTTTTTGCGAGCAAAATGTGGATGTTCTGTGAAGCGGTCGCTAAGTCTATGCTTTGTTTTCCCAATATAGAGGAGACCACATTGTGAGCAGCGAATACAGTAGACTAGATTCTGGGAAGTACAGGTAAAGTGTTGCTTCACCTGGAAGGTATGTTTGGGCCCTTGGATACTGGGGAGGGAGGGGGTAAATGCCCAGGTGTTGCATCTTCGCCAGTTACAGGGGCAAGTACTGTAGGGCTGTGGGGAGTTGTTGGGGGTGAAGGAGGTGTGGATTAGAGTGTCCCGGAGGGAATGGTCCCTGTGGAAGCTGGACGAGGGGAAGGAATATGTGTCTCGAGGTGGTGGCATCTCACTGGAGGTGGCGGAAATGACATCTGATGATCTTCTGGATGTAGATGCTGGTGGGATGGTAGGTAAAGATAAGAGGGACCCTATCACCATTGCGGGAGAGAAGGGGTGAGGACGGAAGTGCAGAAAATGGGTCGGACCTGGTGTGAGGTTTGGATTGGCATGTGGGTATGAGGGTTGAGTTGGGGGTGTGGGGTTGGGGATTGGGTTGGGGGTGTAGGGGTGGTGGTTGGGTTGGGGGTGTGGGTGTGAGGGTTATGTTGGAGTGTGGGGTTGGGGGTTGGGCGTGGGGATTGGGTTGGGAGTGTGGGTGTGAAGTTTGGGTTGGGAGTGTGGGTGTGGGGATGGGGTTGGAGGTGTGGGTGAGAGGGAAGGGTTAGGGTTAGGGTTAGGGTTAGGGTGGGTGTGGGGGTTTGGTTGGGTGTGTGGGTGTGTCGGTTGGGTTGGGAGTTGGGTTGAGGGTGTAGTTCTGGGGGTGGGGTTGAGGGTGTGGGTGAGAGGGAAGGGTTAGGGTTAGGGTTAGGGTGGGTGTGGGGGTTTGGTTGGGTGTGTCGGTGTGTGGGTTGGGTTGGGAGTTGGGTTGAGGGTGTAGTTGTGGGGGTGGGGTTGAGGGTGTGGGTGAGAGGGAAGGGTTAGGGTTAGGGTTAGGGTGGGTGTGGGAGTTTGGTTGGGTGTGTCGGTTGGGTTGGGAGTGTGGGTGTGGGGGTTTGGTTGCGAGTGTGGGTCTGGAGGTTGGGTTGGGAGTGTGGGTGTGGGTGTGGGGGTAGGATTGGGAGTGTGGGTGTGAGTGTGGGGTAGGGTTGCAGTTGTGTGTGGGGGTGGGGGTGGGGTTGATGTTGAGGGTGAGTGTGTAGGAGTTGAGCTGGGAACGTGGGTTTGGGTGTGGGGGTAGAGTTGAAGCCATGTGGCTGGGTTTGGGGGTGGAGTTGAAGGTGTGTATGTGGGTGTGTGTGGGGGTTTGGGTTGGGAGTGTGGGTGTAGGTGTGTGGGTTGGGTTGTGAGTGTGTGTGGGTGTGGGGGTGGAGGTAGGGTTGAGGGCATAATTGGAGGTTGGGTTTGGAGTAAGGCTGTGGGTGTGGGGTTGAGGGTGTGGGTGTGGGGTTGGGTAGGGAATGTGGGTGTGGCGTTTGGTTTGGGAGTGTGGATATGGGTGTGGGTGAGGGGGATGGGTTTGGGTTCGGGTTCGGGTTAGGGTTAGGGTTCAGGTTAGGGTTCGGGTTAGGGTTCGGGTTCGGGTTAGGGTTCGGGTTAGGGTTCGGGTTAGGGTTCGGGTTAGGGTGGGTGTGAGGGTTTGGTTGAGTATGTGGGTGTGTAAGTTGGGTTGGGAGTGTGGGTGTGGGGGTATGGTTGGGAGTGTGGGTGTGGGTGTGGGGGTTGGAGTGTGGGCGTGTCTGTGGGTGTGGAGTTGAGGATGTAGGGGTGGGGTTGAGTGTGTGGGTGTCGGTGTGGTGTTTGGAATCTGTGTGTGGGCGTGGCATTGGGGTTGTGGATGTCGGGGTGGGGTTGGGGTTGAGGGTGTGGGTTGCGTACTGGTACGAGGATGGGGGTGAGGCGAGTGTACACATTGTCAGTGCAGGGTGCTGTGACCAGGGGACCAGTGGGCACCATGTCTGTGGTCTCGCTAGTCCAGCAGTCGCAGGTTAAACATGAGACAGCAACAAACACAGGATCTGGCAGGTCCCCGCTCGGACGTTGCACTCTGTCTCGGCTGATGACAGATCTCAGCAAATCAGCTTCGTCCATCCAGGCCGAAAGGAGAGGGGCATCCGCTGCCAGCCATTCTGACACAGCATGATCCCAGTCAGAGCCACACTGAACTTTTCATTCAGTTCCAAATGAATTCAATCACCAATACTCACCCTCAATCACCATCAATACTTGCCCTAAATCACAATCAATACTCACCCTCAATCACCTTCAATACTTACCCTCAGTCATCATCAATGCTCACCCTCACTCACCATCAATACTCACCCTCAATCACCATCAATATTTACCCTCAATCACCATCAATGCTCACCCTCACTCACCATCAATACTCACCCTCAATCGCCATCAATGCTCACCCTCATTCACCATCAATACTCACCCTCAGTCATCATCAATGTTCACCCTCAATCACCATCAATACTCACCCCCAATCACAATCAATACTCACCCTTAGTCACCAACAATACTCACCCCCAATCACCGTCAATGAACACCCTCAGTCACCATCAATGATCAGCCACAGTGGTCGAGAACGCCCTAGACCACATCTCCCGCATTTCCCGCAACACGTCCCTCACATCCCGCCCCCGCCACAACTGCCTTCAGAGGATCCCCCTCGTTCTCACACACCACCCCACCAACCTCCGGATACAACGCATCATCCTCTGACACTTCCGCCATCTACAATCCGACCCCACCACCCAAGACATTTTTCCGTCCCCACCCTTGTCCGCCTCCCGGAGAGACCAATCTCTCCGTGACTCCCTTGTCCGCTCCACACTGCCCTCCAACCCCACCACACCCGGCACCTTCCCCTGCAACCGCAGGCAGTGCTACACTTGCCCCCACACCTCCTCCCTCACCCCCATCCCAGGCCCCAGGATGACTTTCCATATTAAACAGATGTTCACCTGCACATCTGCCAATGTGGTATACTGTATCCATTGTACCCGTTGTGGCTTCCTCTACACTGGGGAAACCAAGCGGAGGCTTGGGGACCGCTTTGTAGAACACCTCCACTTGGTTTGCAATAAACAACTGCACCTCCCAGTCGCGAACCATTTTAACTCCCGCTCCCATTCCTCAGATGACATGTCCATCATGGGCATCCTGCAGTGCCACAATGATGCCACCCGAAGATTGCAGGAACAGCAACTCATATTCCGCTTGGGAACCCTGCAGCCCAATGGTATCAATGTGGACTTCACAAGATTCAAAATCTCCCCTTTCCCCACTGCATCCCAAAACCAGCCCAGTTCGTCCCCTCCCCCACTGCACCACACAACCAGCCCAGCTCATCCCCTCCCCCCACTGCATCCCAAAACCAGTCCAACCTGTCTCCGCCCCCCAACCTGTTCTTCCTCTCACCCATCCCTTCCTCCCACCTCAAGCTGCACCTCCATTTCCTACCTACTACCTCATCCCGCCTCCTTGACCTGTCTGTCTTCCCTGGACTGACCTATCCCTTCCCTACCTCCCCACCTATACTCTCCTCTCTACCTATCTTCTTTTCTCTCCATCTTTGGTCCGCCTCCCCCTCTCTCCCTATTTATTCCAGAACCCTCTCCTGATTCCCCTCTCTGATGAAGGGTCTAGACCCGAAACGTCAGCTTTTGTGCCCCTGAGATGCTGCTTGGCCTGCTGTGTTCATCCAGCTTCACACTTTGTTATCTAGGTGATACTTGGGGCATGGTCACAGTGGAGACATTGGATTTTCTCAATCTGACCACCTTCAATGATCACATCTTCCTCTGCTGTAAGATAAGGAATGACTGTAAGACAATGGGACATAGCAGTAAAAGTAGGCCATTCAGCCCATTGAGTATGCTCTGCCATTCAATGAGATCCTGAATGATCTGTTCATTATCAACTACACTTCCCTGCTTTTATATTCGGTGCCTTGAACAATGAAGGCAAATGCCCAGTGTTCCTGTCCTGCCACTTTCAGGGATCTGTGGACGAGTGCCCCAAGATCCTTCTCTTTCTCTAAGCGTCCTGGCATCCATTAAGTACTCCCCTTGTCTTGTTACCTCTTCCACATTTATTGGGGTTAAATTCCACCTGTCACTCATCTGACCAATCCACTTATATCTTCCTGCAAACTTAGACTTTCGTCCTCACAGCCAGCCATTGTGTCATCTGCTAACTAGGCTACAGTATATTCACGTCCCTTAAATCTCAGGCCCCCTGTGACAGGCAGGGTACTCGCAATTTACTTGTAACCACAAAGTGTTTACCTCCAGTCAAGACTCTTCTGATAATCGCAGCCTACACCAAAGTTAAATGAGAACTGGGCTATATTCGGGCCAGTGGCAGAAACATTCACACCCACAGTACTGGGAAATGAAACCAGCTCGGGTTCCGTTACCTTCACCTCCACCTCCTGGTTAAGCCCCAGGCTATCGACAGGATGATAATTAACCAGAACCTGAATTGGACTCACCACATAAACACAGCAGCTACAAGAGCAGGTCAGAAGCTGGGAATCCTGCAGCAAGTAACTCATCTCCTGACTCCCCAAAGCCTGTTCACCATCTACAAGGCACACGTCAGGAGTGCGATGGAATACTCCCTCCACTGAACTATTAGGGACATAGTGATAGATGTATAATGAAAGGAGTTGGATGAAGCTAGAACATTTTCTAAGTGCATTGTTTCTCTAGGAAGAGGAATCTGACTGTGGAGATAATGGAGGGAAGGGATAGTGTGAAAATTGATGGATAGGTTGCCCTCGGAAAGCTGTCCATACTTAGAGTGGATTGGTTACATTGCTGTTGAGGGAGAAAGTGGGATGAAGACAGCAGAGGGTTACCTTCATCTTTACAAATACAGGAAGATGCCAATGGATTGGAATGGCCTTTTTTCTTCGTGGAAGGTGCACATTGCTGGTTAGACCAACATTTGATGCCAATTCCTACCTGTCTCTGATCTGACCGACTTCCTCAGCTTTTGAGTTTTCAGTAAAGAATCACCCCCATTTCTGTGGGTCTGGAGTCACATGAATGCAGATTTCCTACCTTAAACAGCACTTGTGAACAAGATGAGTTTTTCTGAGAATTGATGATCTGTTACTGAGACTCGGTTTAGATTCCAGTTTTGATAACAAATGAAGTTCCACATCTGCCATGTGGCTCAGTGGTTAGCATTCTGCCTCACAGCGCCAGGGACCCAGGTTCAATTCCAGCCTTGGGTGACTGTGTGAAGTTTGCACGTTGTCCCTGTGTCTGCGTGGGTTTTTAAAGGTACTCTGGCTTCCTCCCACAGTCGAAAGATGCGCAGGTTATGCAGATTGGCTATTGTAAATTGTCCCATTGTGCTGAGGGATGTGCAGGCTAGGTGGGTTAGCCATGGGGAAACGCAGGGTTAGAGTAGGGGGGCTGGGGCTGGGTCGGGTGCTCTTCAGAGGGTCAGTGTGGACTCAATGGGCTGACTGACCTGTTTCCACATTATACGGATTCTACATCTCCACAACGCTAGCCTGGGGTCTGGATTACTAACCTGGTACCATTACATCCACCATCTTCCCTCAAAGTAGCAAAGGTGAAGCCTTCATGCAAGAAGGTGGAGGACATTGCTGGCAACTGAAGGCTACAGCAACTATCGGCAGTTTGACATCAGCAGGGATTGGGCTTCTATAAATAAAAATTGAAGGGGAAATGATACCAATAGGCACTTAGAGATTTGAATTAGGTTGGGAGAGTCTGCAGAGACTTGTAAAGGGAAGATTGGGAGTGAGTATAACTGAATGGGAACAACAGAGAAGGTGATGAATTGAATGTGATGGATGTTTGCTTCTTGTTTAAGATAATATTTGACAATGAGCCACATTAAAAGCAAGTGAAAAACAAACGGATCTCATGGAATTAGAAGGACAGTGTTAACTTGGGAAAAGGTATCAAGACAGAAACAATGAGTTATTATGAAAGTGGTTATTATTTATGTCTGGTGTTCCTCAAGGATCAATGCCAAGATCACTGCTTATCTCCATATGCACTAATAATTTGGATCTTGGAATACAGAGAAGAATTTTAAAAGTTACCTCTGATTCCAAACCTTGGAGAGTGACAAACAGTGAGAACGATACCGTAATATGAGAGGGATAAGCTTCTGTCCAAGAAGCACACCATCCCGAATTGCAAATATATCACCAGGTCAAAGTCCTGGAATAACAAGGTGTGGAGCTGGATGAACACAGCAGGCCAAGCAGCATCAGAGGAGCAGGAAGGCTTGACGTTTCAAGTCGGGACCCTTTTTCAGAAAACATTTGCTCAGTAACAGTACCGTGCGTGACCCCAGTCTCACAGGCAGCAGAAAGCAGCTGACCACCCACTCAAGCTCTGTAGCACTGCCAGCTCAGTTTAGATAATGCACAGAAATCTCTGGTGTAGGGTTTGAGCTCAGACCTCAAGGCTCTGAGGCAGAGAAGATACTTTTTTTTCTATATTTTGTGGGATATGGACATCGAAGGCTGGGCCCAGCATTTATTGCCCATCCTAGCTACCTTTGAGAAGGTGGTGAGCTGCAGTCCATGTGCTGTGGGTTGACCTGAAATGCCCTGAGGGAGAGAGGAAATTTGGGATTTTAAGCCAGTGGCAGTGCAGGAACGGCAATGCATTTCCAAGTTAGGATGGGGAGCGGCTTGGAGGGGAATTTGCAGGGGGTGGTGTTCCCGTGTGTCTGCTGTCCTTGCCCTTCTAGATGGAAGTGGTTGTGTGTTTGGAAGGTGCTGTCTGAGGAGCTTTGGTGAATTTCTGCAGTGCATCTTGTAGATAGTACACGCTGCTGCGACTGAGCATTGGTGACGAGGCGAGGGGGTGCTTATGGATGTGGTGCCAATCAAGTGGGGGCTGATTTGTCATGGAATCATCATAGAATCATTACAGTGTGGAAACAGGCCATTTGGCCCAACAAGTCCACACCAACTTTCCAAAGAGCAACCCACCCAAACTCATCCCCTGACCCTATCCCTTGTAACCCTGTATTTTTCCCATGACTAATCCACCTAACCTACACAACCGTGGGCACTATGAGCAATATAGCATGGCCAGTACACCTAGTCTGCACATCTTTGAGCAGTGGGAGGAAACTGGAGCACCCAGAGGAAACGCACACAGACAGTCAAGGCTGGAATCAAACACAGTTACCTGGTGCTAACCACTGAGCCACCATGCCATCCTGGATGATGTCAAGCTTCTTGAGTGTTGTTGGGGCTGCACCCATCCAGGCAAGTGGGGAGTGTTCCATCACACTCCTGACTTGTGCCTTGTAGATGGTGGACAGGCTTTGGGGAGTCAGGAGGTGAGTTACTCACTGCAGTATTCCCAGCTTCAGACCTGCTCTTACAGCCCCTGTGTTAATGTGGTGAGTCCAGTTGTGTTTCTAGTCAATGATAACTTCCAGGATGTTGATAGTGGGGGATTCAGTAATGGTAACACCATTGAATGTCAAGGGGCAGTGGCTAGATTGTCTCTTATTGGTGGTGGTCATAGCCTGGCATTTGTGTGGCGCAAATGTCACTTGTCAGCCCAAGACAACAAAGTGTGTAGCTGGATGAACACAGCAGGCCAAGCAGCGTCTTAGGAGCACAAAACCTGATGTTTCGGACCAAGACCCTTCATCAGAAAAGGGGGATGGGGAGAGGGTTCTTAAATAAATAGGGAGAGAGGGGGAGGCAGGCCCAAGATGGATAGAGGAGAAGCTAGGTGGAGAGGAGAGTATTGGTGGGGAGGTGGGGAGGAGATAGGTCAGTCTGGGGAAGATGGACAGGTCAAGGGAGCGGAATGAGGTTAGTAGGTAGGAAATAGAGGTGCGGCTTGAGGTGGGAGGAAGGGATGGGTGAGAGGAAGAACAGGTTAGGGAGGCAGAGACAGGCTGGACTGGTTTTGGGATGCAGCGGGGGAAGGGGAGATTTTGAAGCTTGTGAATTCCACATTGATACCATTGGGCTGCAGGGTTCCCAAGTGGAATATGAGTTGCTGTTCCTGCAACCGTCGGGTGGCATCATTATAGCACTGCAGGAGGCCCAGGTTGGACATGTCGTCTAAGGAATGGGTGGGGGAGTTAAAATGATTCACGACAGGGGGGGGTGCAATTGTTTAGATTAGATTCGATTCGATTCCCTACAGTGTGGAAACAGGCCCTTTGGCCCAACAAGTCCCCACTGCCCCTTGAAGCATCCCACCCAGACCCATCCCCCTATAACCCACACACCCCTGAACTCTACAGGCAATTTAGCATGGCCAATCCACCTACCCTGCACATCTTTGGACTGTGGGAGGAAGCTGGAGCACCCGGAGGACACCTGTGCAAACTCCCCACAGGCAGTCGCCTGAGGTGGGAATCGAACCTGGGTCCCTGGTGCTCTGAGGCTACAGTGCTAACCACTGAGCTACCGTGCCGCCCCTGCGATATTGCATTTATTGCGAACTAAGCATAGGTGTTCTGCAAAGCGGTCCCCAAGCCTCCACTTGTTTTCCCCAATGTAGAGGAAGCCACACCGGGTACAATGGATACAATATACCACATTGGCAGATGTGCAGGTGAACATCTGCTTAATATGGAAAGTCATCCTGGGGCCTGGGATGGGGGAGAGGGAGGAGGTGTGGGGGCAGGTGTAGCACTTCCTGTGGTTGCAGGGGAAGGTGCCGGGTGTGGTGTGGGATGTGTGGAGCGTACAAGGGAGTCTCGGAGAGAGTGGTCTCTCCAGAAGACAGACAAGGGTGGGGATGGAAAAATGTCTTGGGTGGTGGGGTCGGATTGTAGATGGCGGAAGTGTCGGAGGATGATGCGTTGTATCCGGAGGTTGGCGGGGTGGTATGTGAGGACCAGGGGGATTCTGTTTTGGCGGTTATTGCGGGGATGGGGTGTGAGGGATGAGTTGCTGGAAACGTCAGTTTTTGTGCTCCTAAGATGCTGCTTGGCCTTATGTGCTCATCCAGCTCCACACTTCATTATCTCGGATTCTGCAGCATCTGCAGTTCCTACTATGTCTAATCACACTTGTCAGCCCAAGTTTGGATATTGTCCACGTCTTGTGGCATTTGGATACGGACTGTTTCAGTATCCGAGGAGCCATGAATGGAGCTGAACATTGTGTCATCATTGGCGAACATTCCTACTACTGATCTTATGATGGAGGGAAGGTCATTGACAAAGCAGCTGATGGTAGTTGGGCCGAGGACACTCCCCTGAGGAAATCCTGCAGAGATGTCCTGGAGCTGAGATGATTGACCTCCAATAACCACAACCATCTTCATATGTGCCAGGTATGACTCCAACCAGTGGAGAGTTTGCCCCCTGATGCCCATTGATTCCAGCTTTGCCAGGGCTCCTTGAAGCCACACTCGGTCCAATGCAGCCTTGATATCAAAAGTTGTCACTCTCACCTCCCCTCTGGAATTCACCTCTTTTGTCCATGTTTGAACCAAGGCTGTAATGAGGTCAGGAGCTGTGTGGCCCTGGTGGAACCCAAACTGGGCATCACTGAGCAGGTCATTGCTCAGCAGGTGCTGCTGGATAGCTCTGTTACTGACACCTTCCATCGTTTTACTGATGGTCAAGGGGAGATTGATGGGGCAGTAATTGGTTGGGCTGGCTCCCATAGACCAGAACAGATTCCATGTCCAACTCTGAGGACCCCTCCATATGGCTCAGTATCAAGGCTCTGACTATTGATAAAATGGGGGAAAAATATCCAATAGAACTGGTAAACAAAAATTGAGTTTACTGATTTGATCACAATTCTGATCCTTCAAATCTAACCTGCAGTGCTTAAAGCTGGCTCTTTAATTGTTATGCAACAAGGTATAAAAGCTTCCCAGACACAGGGCTAAATTATCCCACTCAATTTCACCCAACATGATCCCAATGGAGCCGAGCCACTTCCTGCTCACTCTGTACAGTCCCATTGGAACCAAATCCTTCCCAATAACTCACCACCCTAGGTGGTCCCAATGGACCCAACCCCTTCCCATTCACTCTCACCGCGTACAATCCCAATGGAACCAAATCATTCCCATCCACTCTCACCACGTACAATCCCAATGGAACCAAATCATTCCCATTCACTCTCACCGCACACAATCCCAATGGACCCAACCCCTTCCCATTCGCTCTCACCGCATACAATCCCAGTGGACCCAACCCCTTCCCATTCACTCTCACCGCATACAATCCCAATGGCATCAAATCCTTCCCATTCACTCTCGCCGCATACAATCCCAATGGACCCAACCCCTTCCCAGTCACTCTCACTGCATACAATACCAATGGACCCAACCCCTTACCATTCACTCTCACCGCAGACAATCCCAATGGACCCAAATCCTTCCCATTCACTGTCACCGCATACAATCCCAATGGACCCAACCCCTTCCCATTCACTCTCACCGCGTACAATCCCAATGGACCCAAATCCTTCCCATTCACTCTCACTGCATACAATCCCAATGGAATCAAATCCTTCCCAGTCACTCTCACCGCAGACAATCCCAATGGACCCAAATCCTTCCCATTCACTGTCACCGCATACAATCCCAATGGACCCAACCCCTTCCCATTCACTCTCACCGCGTACAATCCCAATGGACCCAAATCCTTCCCATTCGCTCTCACTGCATACAATCCCAATGGAATCAAATCCTTTCCAATGACTCACCCCCCCCTACGTGGTCCCATTGGACCCAACCCCTTCTCATTCGCTCTCACCGCATACAATCCCAATGGAGCCAAATGACTGAACCTGTTCTGCTGCAGCTTTATAACTGGCTAGACTGAATGGGAGCTGATATTTGGGCCATACTTTAAGATCACGAAAGTGGAATCCCTCTCTTTTTAAAAATCTTTGGCCGGATCCACCCTGATGCAGAGACAGAGGTCCTGACAATACAGAATGTGACCCAGCATCAGGAGTCATCCCCACAACGTATCGGCTTTAATCTGGAAACAATTTCTTAAGAAACCCTCAGTTCTCCAGATACTATCGTGTTGATGCCCCCTCATGTCTACACACGCGTACACACATTTCAAACTCTCATATACAGACACTTACCTACACTGGTATATGTCTCTCTCACACACACACACAAACATTCTCATATACATACACCCCTTTTATACACAGTCTCCTGTACACAAACTGATAACTCTCCTACAAACCCGGCCAGTGATCTCACACACACACAAACCAGAAAGTGCTGCAAACACCAGGAGGTCTGAGGGAGGAAACCGCTAACAAACCAGGCGTCAGCTCTGACTTTGACCGAGTGGGCACCTCTAGCAAACGTGTGCCTAGGTACAGTTTGGATTTTGTCGGGGCTGTGGGGTGTGGGGGTTGGGTACAGTCTGGCCCCGCTGTGGGTAACCTCCCCCTCCCATGCCGCCTCCTCGCGGTTTCTAATTTCGGTTCTACTGATTGCAACTGACGATACAGCTGCAGTCAGAGGTAACCGTGCGGGTAAGCGGGGTACTAGGTACACCTTCCCCCTTTCTCCTGAGCTTTATACATGGTGCATCCCAGCCAGACCCATAACATAACCGAGATAACAAAGTGTGGAGCTGGATGAACACAGCAGGCCAAGCAGCATCTCAGGAGCACAAAAGCTGACGTTTCGGGTCGAGACCCTTCAATCAGAGCATATAACCTACACGGGGGGGGGGGGGGGGGGGGAGAGAGATAATGGGAACTGCAGATTCCAAGATAATAAAATGTGAGGCTGGATGAACACAGCAGGCCAAGCTTTTGTGCTCCTGAGATGCTGCTTGGCCTGCTGTGTTCATCCAGCCTCACATTTTATTATCATATAACCTACACGGGCACAGTTTAGCACGGCCAATCCACCCCAACCTGCACATCTTTGGACTGAGGGAAGGAAATCCGCGCAGACCCCGGGGAGAACGGTACAAACTCCACTCCGAGGGTGGAGTTAAACTCTGTGCCTGGCGCTGGGAGGCACTGTGCCGCTCCAAGCCTCTCCTCAACATCGCCGAGCAGAGCTAGGGGAAGGGAAAGGGGGCTGTAGAGAGAGTCCGCAGTTCCCATTATCTCTGTAGAGAGAGACGCACCCGAACGGAGAGGCGGAGATTACAAAAGGAAAACGGGAAAGAGTTCAAATCCCAGCTCAGTCGCTGGGTCAGGCGCATTGAGAAACAACACCTCAGAGCAGTTAAATAGAATAATCTGTTTATTATACACTTTCATAAAATTGTTTGTATAGTAAGCTATAGGTACAAATTAGCTATTTCTTTTTTAAAAAAAGCCCTCAAATCGCTGACAGAATTACACCGAGGGAAATCTCCGCTAGCACGAAGTGCCAGACCCTCACCCTGTATAAGCCATCCACAAATACCACCCCCCCCTCCACGGAGAGAGCGCCCACCCCTCCGAACATAGTCCCCTCCCCCTGAAAGTCAACATGCAGGCAAGTCCAGCCCGGACACACATTCTCAGGGTGAGGCATTTCCAAAGGAATGGGACGCGATCCTGGTATTCCGCAGGATCCCAACTGTTTCACACCCTCCCACCCCCCGCCTCACTGGCAGGGGGCACGTTTCACATTAAACACCCCCCGCAAACCACGCAAGACTTTGTCGCAGTTTCCATCAAAATTCCCACCCCCTCCTTCAACTTAACAACCGACACTAGGTCCAGCTCAGGCTCCTTTCCGAGGGGGTGGGGGGGCGGTGTTGTTGGTCACAGCCTGGAGCTGCACAGTTTGTACCGGGGGGGGGGGGGGGGGGGGGTTCAGCCCCCGTTGTCTCTCAGTGTCTCTCTCCCCCACCCCCAAACGGGTGCCGCAGTCTTTGGAGAGTTTCAGCTCTTTGTCAAACACACAGAGAGCCTCAATGTCTGGGTGTCCCCCCCACCCACACACAGTGATGGGGGGGGGGAATGGTGGGGTGAGCGTGTCCCTCAGGCACAGCTCCCCATGGCCTTGACCAGCGAGTCCTCGGGTAGTTGCCTGAAGAGGCCCCGGAGGGTCTCCAGCTCCCGGCTCAGGTACTCGACCCTCTTGCGGAGCCTCTCGTTGTCGCTGCTGAGCTCGATGACCCGGTGCTGGGTCTCCACGTTCCGGAGCTTGGCCTTGTCCCGGCTCTTCCTCACCGCGATGTTGTTCCTCTCCCTCCTCAGGCGGTACTCCAGGCTGGACTTATCCACCGGCTTCCTGCCCTTGGCGAGGCCCTGCCTCCCGGGGCTGCCCTGGGGAGTGGCCGGGGGGGTGGGCTGCCCCGGGGCTAGCTGCACCGAGGTCTGGCCGCATTGAGCGACCTGCTGCTGCAGGGCGAATCCCGGTCCTGCCCTCGGCCGGAGGGCTTCCTCCTGCTCCCGGGGCTCCTGCTTCACTACCACCGGCCTCAGGCCGCACGCCCCCTCCGCCTTGCCGTCCAGGTAGCCGTGCAACGGGCTGAAGGGCGGCCCTGCTCTCCCACTGCCGAATGGCCGGCCCCCCTTGGCGCCGCCGCCGTGCTGGCTGAAGAGATCGGCGAGGAACTCGTCGTTGAAGGCGGCGGGGTCGATGTACGCGCTGATATCGATGGAGTGCTCGTGCTCCGCCATCTCTCCGAGCTCCGGGCCCCGGTAAGGCAGCGCTCCCGGCCCCGGCACCGGCACCCGCGGCTCCGCCTCGTAGAAATTCCCCTGCTCCATGGCTCGGCACAGAAACTGCCGCGACTGAGCTCCGGGGTTACCGGGGGCTCACCGTCTCCCCCACCCCCCCGATAGCAGTGTCCCTGTCTCCCCCTCACCCTCACTGTCTGTGTGTCACTGTCTCTGACCCTCTCCCTGTCTCCCCCTCACTGTCTGTGTGTGTGTGTCACTGTCTCTGACCCTCACTGTGTGTGTGTGTGTGTGTGTCTCTGACCCTCTCCCTGTCTCCCCCCGACCCTCAGTGTGTGTCACTGTCTCTGACCCTCTCCCTGTCTCCCCCCGACCCTCAGTGTGTGTCACTGTCTCTGACCCTATTCCCCAGACGCTTACGGTCCCTGTTTGAGGGAAAGCCTGTTTTTTCCCCCCCCCGGTACACGGCGCTAACTCTGTAATATCTACCAGTCTCTCTCCCACTCCCTGTCACACTCTCTCCATTTATACTCTCTCCGGGTTCCCGCCCTCCGCCCCTGGGCGGGGACGAATGCGGATTCACCCCACGTCATGCCTCTCACCTTTCGCCCTCTTTCAACCCCCACAGATAGGGGCAGAATCCTGCCCCCCTCCCCGCCCTGGGGGTAAACTATCTCCATTCTAACACCAACTGAACGGACAGACCGCTTGCCTTATCACTGATGGATCTCACAGTAACATACAAGAGGGACCGAATGGTCTGCAGTTTCTGGGGGGAGGGCACTTTAAACCCCTCCCTCTTGGACTTTAACCCCACCGCCCCACTCCTCGGGGCAGCCGCCTGATCACGAGATCCCCATTCACACCGGGGACGGGGGACACCTGCTCACCCATACAGTCACAGGTATCTTCAGAGAAACTTCAGCACCCCTCACCCCAAACCCCTCACCCCAAGCCCCAAGCCCCTCTCTCAAACCCCTCACCCTCACCCCAAACCCCCTCCCTAAACCCCTAACCCTTTCCCGAAAGCCCTCACCCTAACCCGAACCCACTTCCCCTCATGGAACTCCCTCACCCAAACCCCCAAGCTACTCATACAAAACCCCTCTCCCCAAACCCCTCACCCTCACCCCAAACTCCTTCACCCGATCCCAAGCCCCTCACCCAAAACCCCTCACCCCAAACTCCTCACCTTCACCCCAAACCCCTCACACAAAACTCATCACCCGAACCCCCAAGCTCTTCACACAAAACCCCTCTCCCCAAACCCCTCACCTGCACCCGAAACCCCTCACCCGAAGCCCCTAGCCCCTCTCTCCAAACCCCTCACCCTAACCCTAAACCCCTCCATCCAAAACCCCTCACCCCAAACCCCTCACCTCTTCCTGAAACACCTCAGCTGAAACCCCAAGCCCCTCACCCCAAACTCCTCTCCTGAAACCCCTCTCCTGAAACCCCTCACCTGAAATCCCTCACCGCAAACCGTCATTCCAAATCCAAAGCCCCTCACCCCCATCTCTTTCCCCCAAGCCCCTCACCCCTAACCCCTAAACCCTCACCACTAACCCCTCACCCCGAACGTTTCCCCGAAACCCCTCACCCCAAACCCCTAAACTCTCACCCACTAACCCCTCACCCCTAACCCCAAACCCTCACCACTAACCCCTCACCTCTAACATTTCCCCCAACCCCTCACCCCTACCCATTTCCCCAAACCCCTCACCCCAAACACCTCACCCTTTTCCCCTCACCCCTAACTCTTTCCCCTCTAACCCCTCAGCCCCCCAAAACTCTCATCCCCTGTTCCAAACACAGAAACTACAACATTCAACAGATCCCACAGATCTCAGCACAGCAGCTTGCAATAAACAAGCTGCTGTTTGGGGTAAGACAGGGTCTGAGGGTCTGCCCTGAGATGGATTCCCCACCCCTAAAACCCCCTCCTCCTGTTCTCTGTCTCTCGGTTATGTACATTCTGAGAGCAGACTGGAGCAGTTCAAGATGAAATGAAGCTCTCTCAGGAAACAGGGGATGAGAATCATTACCAATTGTTTTAATAGTGTGCTTACTAACTGGTGTAATAATCTGCTTTTAATGAGGGGCTAAGAGATGTCCCGAATGTTATTGCAAGAAGTTCTGAATTAGACATTAAAATACAACATTCCAAAGAATGTTTGATAAGGAAAGTGTTACAGGAAGGGAATGTGAGACTCGAGGAAGTGAGCACTTCATCAAGATGTTAAACGCAATCCTGGCAGAAACACAGTCGGTCCTAAGACTCTGTATCATTCACCAGGGCAGGGTGTAGACAATCTGGTTTACAACCACACCAACACACGATCATTCCATTGCCCTTTTACTCACTTCCTATCTATATTTGCTTTTCTTTATAAGTTCCTGTGTCACATTAATAAAGATAGCAAAGGTGCTTGGTAATATTAATACCCAAATCAGCATATTAGCATCTAGTATTATTTAACTGGAGCTGCTTGGGGTTAGAAACAAAACAAAACTCCCTCTACTTTTAAACTGAAATTAAACCGTTCCCATTAAACTCTCCCAGACCAATTACAGCACAGGGTTAGATACAGATTATAGCCACAGGTACAGATATACACTGGCTCACTGGTTAGCACTGTTGCCTCTCAGCACCAGGGACCCGGGTTTGATTCCACCCTCAGGTGACTGTCTGTGTGGACTCTGCCCGTTCTCCCTGTCTCTGCGCAGGTTTCCTGCGGGTGCTCCAGTTTCCTCCCACAGCCAAGAAATATGCAGGCGATGTGGATTGGCCGCGGTTCATGTGGGATTACAGGGATAGAATGGGTGTGAGTGGGATGCTCTTTAGAGGGCCGGTGCACTCAATGGGCCAAATCGCTTCTTTCTGCACTGTAGGCATTCTATTAATCTGAAGCTCCCTCTGTTCTTTTAAACTGAAAACGAAACTCCCTCTACACTGTCCCCATCAAACACCCTCAGGACAGGGACAGCATGGGGTTAGATACAGTGTAAAGCTCACTCTACACTGTTCCCATCAAACACTCCCAGGGCAGGGACAGCACAGGGTTAGACACAGAGTAAAGCTCCCTCTACACTGCCCCCCATCAAACACTCCCAGCACAGGGACAGCACAGGGTTAGATACAGAGTAAAGCTCCCTTTCTATATGATTCTCTAACCCTGTCCCAGTTGCTGAGTTAGGTTATTTGATGATTTCTGACACATTTACAGACAGGGCCATGACCCTGTGGAACACTGTTACACATTTTAGTCAATCTTTTACCAACAACAGTTCCATTCCCCTTGTCCAGAATTGTAATCATTTTCTTTCATTCTGTAGCAGATAATTGGGCATAAAGTCACAAACAGTCAAATCTAATCTGGGTTTCAGACGATACCTTGAGAGGTTTATTAACATCATCTGGATTCCACAGGTTAGATTACAGCCTTGGAGTTACTCGCTATACACTCTAACTTTATGGAGTACTCTATCTCCCCGGTGTCACAGAGTTCTCCCCTGTCAGCCTCTCCCTGCTGTTGCTGATGGATTTTGGGGCATGTTGCTCAGGAGGCTCCTGGGTTGAGTCCTGGTCTGGGCTGATGGGGTCAAGCCCCTTTGACATTCAGTGTCCAGGATCTGCATGGGTCACAGACAGCATATAAACACTGAGTGAGAGGACAGGGCCTGGACAGACACTGTCGCTTTTGGGATTTGAAGAGAATCTGAATTTATTAAAAGCAGTGAAGAGTGCTGCTGGGTCAGTGAGAGTCCGATTGTAATGCAGCTGCCCAGGCAGACTCCCCATTTGTCACTCACAGCCTCTGGGGGACAGAATAACCAGAGTGACACTATGCTGGGACAAGCTCTGTGACTTCCATTCCATTGCTGGAGATGTTGTCCAGCATTTAAAATGCCAAAGGGGCTATACCACAAAATGTATAAACTACTTACAGAATAAGAGCATATGGTCTTCAAATTAAAATGCTGCTATTCAGAAAGAAAATGAGGAAATATGTCCTGTGATAAAGGGGAGTGCAAAACTGGAACTCTATTCCCCAAACACTGTGAATATTGGGGGTCAACGGTCAGTAATATTTTCTTTTGGGGAAATGTGAAGGAATGTGGAGCATAGGGAAGTGCCTGACAATCAGCTCTGCCTGGTTGGCTAGCATGGTCTGCTCGAATAGCCTTTGTCTGCTTGTGTGTGATGGCATCTTATGGAGAGGGACTTTGTTTCTGCTTAGACACACTGATGCTCTGTCTCCCTGCCCAGATGGTCAAGAGGCTCTAAGAAATTGGCAAAGCCAAGTTGGGAACGATAGCAAGTACAGCAAAGTTTACCAGGCTGATTCCTGGGAAGGCAGGACTGACATATGAGGAGAGATTGAGTTGGTCAGGATTGTATTCACTGGAGTTTAGAAGAACAAGGGGGATCTCACAGAAACCTATAAAATTCTAGCAGCACTCAACAGATTAGTTACAGGAAGGATGTCCCCAATGGCGGGGAGTCCAGAACCAAGGATCAATAGTTTAAGGATAAGGGTAAATCTTTTAGTACTGAGATGAGGAGAAATGTCTTCACCCAGAGAGTGGAGATCCTGTGGAACTCACAACCACACAAAGTGGTTGATGTCAAAACATTGTTCTTATGTGCTGGAGGTGGATATAGCGTAGCGAGCAATGCCCTCACCCTGTGAATGAATAAAATAAAAGTTTATGTGGCTAAAGAGATCAAAGTATATGGGGGGAAGGTGGAATTAGAATATTGAGCTTGATGATTAGCTGTGATCATACTGAATGGTATAGTAGGCTTGAGGGACTGAATGGCCTCTTCCTGCTCCTTTCTTCTCTGTTTTGGTGCACTAAGGTTCTGGTGTGGGCATCTAAAGGTATTGTGATCTTTCTTAGAAACATACAACCATAGAAGATAGGAGCAGGAGGAGGCCATTCAGCCCTTCAGTCATGCTCTGCCATTCATCACAATCATGGCTGATCATCCAACTCAATAGCCTGATCCTGTTTTCCCTCCATAACCTTTGATCATTGCCCTAAGTGCTATATCTAGCCGCCTCTTGAATACAGATGTTTTGGCAGAAAGAAAGGAGTCAAATGACATCAAACCAAAGTCATTATTGAGGACAATTAGGAATTGGCAATAAACGCCAGCCTTTCCAACAACATCCCTGTCCCCCCATTCCGGACACAGCCAATATGATACAATATGGAAGAATGTCATGGGATCAATCAATGCTTGGATGGCCTTTTGATGGACCTTTCCGAATCTCCCTCAAGTCTCCTGCCTTTTCCCCAGTTTCCTGAAAATTTCCTGCTTCAGATATTTATCCAATGTGTTTTGAAGGTTCTTGTTGAAACTGTTTTTCCATGTTTTCAGCAGTGACTTCAGTTCATATAAACTCTTTGGCCAATTGTCACACAGCTGTGTTGTCAGGATATCGAGCTACCTGCCATTGGAAGGACCTTTGCTCTGATTTTATTTCAATGATTACATTGATAAGAAACTCAGCTGGGCTCACCACATAAACACGGGGGCTACAAGAGCACATCAGAGACTAGGAACACTGTGGTGAGTAACTCACTACCTGACTCTCCACAAGCTGTTCACCATCGACAAGGCACAAGTCAGGAGAGTGATGGATTACTCCCCACTTGCCTGGATGGGGGCAGCTCCAACAATACTCAGGAAGGTTGATACCATCCAGGACAAAACAGACCCCGCTTGATTGACACCATGTCCACAAACACTGCTCCCTCAACCACTGATGCTCAGTACACACTGCAGCTATTATCTACACGGCGCACCGCAGAAATTCATCAAAGACCCTCAGACAGCACCTTCCGAACCCACAACCACTTCCATCTAGAAGGACAAGGGCAGCAGATACATGGGAACAACACCCCCTGCAAGCTCCCCTCCAAGCCACTCACTACCCTGCCTTGGAAATACATCACCGTTCCCTCAGTGTCACTGGGTCAAAATCCCTCCCTAATGGCATTGTGGGTCTATCTACAGCACGTGGACTGCAGCGGTTCAAGAAGGCAGCTTTGCCCCACCTTCTCAAGGGCAATGATGGGCAATAAATGCTGGGCCCAGCCAGAGACACCAGTGTAGAGTATAAAGGAAATACTGCGTTGTTTCAATGAGGCCATGAGAGGTTTTGCCTGCCCTGTGTGTATCCAGGCAGGTTATCAGTGCAGCACTGCCTCTCTTATGAGGTTATCAGTTAAGGTTATGTCCCGAAGTAACAGCTAAATTTTGAGAGTCAGGTTCAAGGATTTGGACTTCGTGCTGAATAGTGGGGGTGGTGGTGATAGTAAGGTGAAGTGTTGGAGAGGGGACAGAGGACAGGCTGGACCATAAGAGACCCTGTGGCAAGGGCAGTTAAGAGAAATTAGAAGAAATAGACTATTCCTACGAAAGCAACATGGTCTTACTGAACACAAATAGGACATTGAACATGGGAATTCCCTGAAGCATCTACAAGTTAACACAAAATGCAGTCTAATAACGTCCCAATTATAACCCCTCAGCCAGCAGGTTTCTGCGTGTTTGTAACATGCTGCTGACAAATCAGTAACTGCAGGGACATTAAGTGTCAGCTCAGATACCCTCACCCCCTCCCAAAACAAAAACACAGGAAAACAACTGTGCAACAGAGGGGCCAGCTGGATACAACAAACATTAACAACAGCAGATTGATATTAGTAGGATAACAGGTAGACACATCGTGGGCTGAAGGGCCTGGACTGTGCTGTACTGTTGTATGTTTCTTTTAGCACCATCCAATGATAACTGTGATCTAAACAGCCTGCACACTGTGTTTGAAGAATGAAATGTTTTGTTGCAGGGATTGGTGAAAGTCTGAAACCAATACAGGGAATGCTGGAGAGTGCCAGCAGGTCTGGCAGCCTCTTGTGGAGAGAGAAACAGAGTGAACCTGTCAGGTCCAGTATAACTATTCTATTTTATAAATGACTAACAGAATGACCCAGCACAGGAGAACGTCAGTCAGTCCACTGTGCCCATACTGTAGAGGACATACCTGTTCAATTAAGTCCATTCCTCTCATATTTCCCCATAAATCTTCATATTATTTTTAAAAGTGTTTATTCAGTTCCCATTGCAGATTATCACTGAATCAGCCTCCCACCTCCCTTTCAGGCAGCACGTTCCAGATCACCACAACTTACTGGCTAAAACATTTCTCATCTTCCCTCAGGCTTTGCTGTAATCTCCCTGCCACTCCCCTCAAAGTCTCCTGTTCCCATTATCCACAAGCCCTTCCCTTGTCATCTAGATTTGACTCATCAACTTTTTATTTGTACATTAAATCCAAGTTGATACCCACTCAAAACATTCCTTACCAGCCTGCCCAGCCTCATAACATCCCCTCAATGTGCCCAGCCTCATAACATCCCCTCAATGTGCCCAGCCTCATAACCTCCCTCGACGTGCTCCAACCCCACTGTCCTATCCCAGAGACATTACTTTTAACATAAACTGATTTCCCTCCTGTTTCCATAAAGACAACCAATCCTTTTCACCATCCAAATCCCCCACACCTTCCCCCTCTTCATCCAGATCCCCCTCCTCCTCTCCATCCAGATCCCTCTCTCCTTCCAAATCCCCCACACCTTCCCCCTCTCCATCCAGAACCCACTCCCCCTCCCCCTCTTCATCCAGATCCCCCTCCTCCTTTCCATCCAGATCCCTCTCTCCTTCCAAATCCCCCACACCTTCCCCCTCTCCATCCAGATCCCACTCCCCCTCCCCCTCTTCATCCAGCTCCCCCACACCCTCTCCATCCAGATCCACAACCACCTCCCCCTCTCCATCCAGATCCCCCTCTCCTTCCATTTCCCCCACACTCTCCCCCTCTCCATCCAGATCCCCCTCCCCCTCCCCCTCTTCATCCAGCTCCCCCACACCCTCTCCATCCAGATCCACAACCACCTCCCCCTCTCCATTCAGATTTGCTGTCCCTCTACATCCAGATTCCCCAACTCCTCCCCCTCTCCCTCCACATCGCCTCCCCCTCCCCCCTCCATCCAGACTCCACAAACTCCCTACATCCAGATTTCCCTACTCTGTCCAAGCAGGAACCCCTCCCTCTCAGGACCCCCTTTTACCCCACTCCCCCTCTCCATTAGGACCCTGGTCCCCCCTTTCCATCCAGACTCCAGTCCTCTCTCCATCCAGACCTCCTTGCTCTCTCCATTGACAGTTCACTGCTTTGGTTCATCTCCAAATGAGGAATGTGGAATGCGATGTCACAGAGAGAGACAGAAATGCAGAAGGAAAGATGGAGGAGAATTAAAGAGAAAAACAAACACAAAGACCAGAAAGGACGTGTAAAAGAAATCAAACTTGAGGTAGAACAGAGAGCTATCACTCAGCACGAGATTACACTTAATGACATTTATGAATCATGATTTAAATGCATACATAATAACCACACACAAGTAATTACATACATTGAAACTGAATTAGAGCGCATACAATTGCATGTAATTGCCTATCATAGACTCCCTATGTGCAGAAAGAGGCCATTTGGCCCATCATTGTTACCATTGATTCTCCAAAGAGCATCCTACACTATCCCCAAAACTCTGTGTTTACCCTGGCACCTAGTCTGCACATCCCTGAGCACTCTGGGCATTTTAGCATGGCCAATCCACCCTAACCTGCAGATTGTTGGACTATGGGAGGAAACCAGAGCATCTGGTGGAAACCCACACAGACACAGGGAGAATGTGCAAACTCCATACTGAGAATTGCTTGAGGGTGAAATTGAATCCTGGTCCCTGGTGCCGTGAGGCGGCAGTGCTAACCCAACGACACATACTGACTGCAATTGGAGGTCAATCAACTTGGTGAAAGATGCCCTTTCGTCTGCCCGAAACTTCTTGGGTCTTCCAGGTGAAGAATTGGCCTCAACCAAGTGTTGCATCTGATCTGTCCTGACCAGTACCACAGGAAGGTGACACTTTCAAGTTGCTGTTTCAGACCTTCCACCTGGTGTTCTCCCAATGTGCAGTTTGTTCACTGACTGACTGAAGGCTACATTCAGATTCACCTCCGTTCAGAACAAATATGTACATCAGCTTCAACTTCAACAGAGAGAAGGAATGACACTCTGATTGCAACAGACCTCACCGCAGGAATCAGGAATTGTAACTAGATTGGAAAGTTGCAAATGTTCCTCTGAGATGGGAGATGCACAATGCTGCAGGTTTATCAGTTTAACAATAAACCTGCAGAAGCCACAGAAATTGATCAGAACCAGAGGCTGTGAATGACATGAGTTACAGTGGGATGTTCAACATCTCAATATAGAGATCACCTTGCTGCATTTTGTTTGCTTTTCTCTAGCGGTGTGGCAAGATTCTCATGAGACAGCGACAAGTTCCCAATTGACGCTCATTATTGCTTATTAAAGAACTTGTTAACATACCAATGTGCTATCAGTTGCAGTCTTATCAAACTACCATCAGGAAAACTCTACATGGAAATCAATGGGTTCTTAGTATGTTCAATTCACTGCCAGCTCCAAAAAACCTCTACGTTGGGCACCAGGAACCAGCATCTCTGGCACGCTCCATAGGCATTGACCACCCCACACACCCCTCATCCTCAGACAATGGAATTCAACATGTGCCAACCTCTCTGAACCCTCGTGGCACATCCCCAATGCTTCAATTTTGCACCTCAGGCCACACCAGCAACTATCACTCTAATATCACAGCAAAGACATTTCAGACACCTAGCTCACAGACTGGACCAGAATTCATCTCGATGAGCTTGCTGTCATTACACTTACTCAGAACACAACACTTACTGGGTCAGGAGATGCCTAAACGAACAGCATCAGAAAGATCAGAAAGTGAATACACCTCCTCCCACCCACCCTCCTGCAAAAATTCCATCCCCTATTCCCAATTCCTCCGCCTCCGCCGCATCTGCTCCCACGATAAGACATTCCACTCCCGCACATCCGATGTCCAAGTTCTTTAAGGACCGCAACTTTCCCCCCACGGTGATCGAGAACGCCCTTGACCGCGTCTCCCGCATTTCCCGCGACACATCCCTCACACCCCGCCCCCGCCACAACCGCCCCAAGAGGATCCCCCTCGTTCTCACACACCACCCTACCAACCTCCGGATACAACGCATTATCCTCCGACACTTCCGCCATTTACAATCCGACCCCACCACCCAAAACATTTTTCCATCCCCTCCCCTGTCTGCTTTCCGGAGAGACCACTCTCTCCGTGACTCCCTTGTTCGCTCCACACTGCCCTCCAACCCCACCACACCCGGCACCTTCCCCTGCAACCGCAGGAAATGCTACACTTGTCCCCACACCTCCTCCCTCACCCCCATCCCAGGCCCCAAGATGACATTCCACATCAAGCAGAGGTTCACCTGCACATCTGCCAATGTGGTATACTGCATCCACTGTACCCGGTGCGGCTTCCTCTACTTTGGGGAAACCAAGCGGAGGCTTGGGGACCGCTTTGCAGAACACCTCCGCTCAGTTCGCAACAAACAACTGTACCTCCCAGTCGCAAACCATTTCCACTCCCCCTCCCATTCTCTTGATGACATGTCCATCATGGGCCTCCTGCACTGCCACAATGATGCCACCCGAAGGTTGCAGGAACAGCAACTCATATTCCGCCTGGGAACCCTGCAGGCCAATGGTATCAATGTGGACTTCACCAGTTTCAAAATCTCCCCTTCCCCTACTGCATCCCTAAACCAGCCCAGTTCATCCCCTCCCCCCACTGCACCACACAACCAGCCCAGCTCTTCCCCCCCACCCACTGCATCCCAAAACCAGTCCAACCTGTCTCTGCCTCCCTAACCGGTTCTTCCTCTCACCCATCCCTTCCTCCCACCCCAAGCCGCACCCCCAGCTACCTACTAACCTCATCCCACCTCCTTGACCTGTCCGTCTTCCCTGGACTGACCTATCCCCTCCCTACCTCCCCACCTACACTCTCTCCACCTATCTTCTTTACTCTCCATCTTCGGTCCGCCTCCCCCTCTCTCCCTATTTATTCCAGTTCCCTCCCCCCATCCCCCTCTCTGATGAAGGGTCTAGGCCCGAAACGTCAGCTTTTGTGCTCCTGAGATGCTGCTTGGCCTGCTGTGTTCATCCAGCTTCACATTTTATTATCTAAGCATCAGAAAGATACTGCACGCCCTGACACACATCACACTACCCTACGTCAGAAACACATTGGAACTCACCTCAAGACTCCTACCACCGCTGGGCATCAGAGTGGGACACAAGCCCATATCGACCCTACCACAAGTGCTCACCTGAACTAAAGACCCACTCCCCACCATGGACAGGACCAATGTCATCTACAAGATCCCCTGCAGGGACTGAGAAACACTACATCGGACAAACAGGAAGGAAACTAACAACAAGAGCACATGAACACCAAATGGCTACAAAAAGACACGACCAATACTCACTCATCTCAATCCACGTGGACAAGGAGAACCACAACTTTGACTGGGATACCACCAAGATCCTGGGACAGGTTAGGCAGGGACAAGCACGAGTATTCCTGGAAGCATGGCACTCTCTACGAAGCAGGCTATTAATAAACACATTGAACTTGACCCCATATACATTCCACTATGGGGGAAAACCTGGAAGTGAGGCAATCCATCACAACAGACATCAGAGGTTTAAAAACCAGGCGGGAAAACACAGCGACACTTCATCAGAGGCTGCACTGAGGATGTTACCCAGCACGGTAACGAAACGTCTGTAGAACAACAAACCAGCTCGGCGAGCCAACTAACCTTAACACCCACAACCCGAGCTACAGATCTACTCCAAAACCTTAGAAACACTTACTCACTCTGAGCCTATATGGATGCTCATAGCGTCCCTGCCTTGCCTTTTTACGCATAGCCATAACACCATAAGACATAGGAGCAGAATTAGACCATTCAGCCCATCAGGTCTGCTCCACCATTCAATCATGGTTGATGTGTTTCTAAATCCCATTCTCATACCTTCTTCCTGTAACCCTTTATTCCGCTTACTAACCAAGAGCCTATCTATCTCTGTCTTAAATACAGTCAATGACTCGCTCTCCATATAACTCTGTGGCAATGAGTTCCAGAGTCACCGCCCTCTGGCTGAAAAATATTATCCTTCACCTCTGTTCTAAAGAGTCATCTCTTCATTCTGAGGCTGTACCTAGTCTCTCCTACTAGTGACAACACCTTCTCCACATCCATACTACCCACGCCTCTCTGTATTTTGTAAGTTTCAATCAGATTCTTCCCATATCCTTCTAAACTCCATCAAGTACAGACCCATAGTCCTCATCCATTCCTCATATAACACGTCCTTCATCCCTGGAATCATTCTTGTAAACATCCTCTGGATTCCTCCAACTCCAGCACATTCTTCCTTAGATACAGGGCAGTAAACTGCTCACAATATTCCAAATGAAGTCTGAGTCGAGCCACGTGCAGACTTAACTACTGCCAAGTTGCCTTGTGCTTCAGATTTCCAAAGCCTTACCCTGTTCAGAACATATTCTATCCATTTATTCTTCCTACCAAAATGCGTAACCTCACACTTTCCCATATTGTATTCCATTTGCTACTTCTTTACCTATTTGCATAGCCTGTCCAAGTCCTTCTGCAGCCTCCCTGCATCCTCAAAATGTACCTGTCCATCCACCCATCTTTATGTCATCTGCAAACTTAGCAATAGCACCCTCAGTTCCTTTGTCCAGATATTAATGTATAACGTGAATAGTTGTGGTCCAACACAGACCCTGCAGAACTCCACTAGTCGCAATCTGTCATAAGATCCCTTGATCCCCACTCTCTGCTTTCTGCCAGTCAGCCAATCATCTATCCGTGCCAGTACCTTGTCCCTAGCGTTGTCATCTTGTTCGGCAGCCATCTGAACAGCACTTTGTGAAAGGCCTTCGGAAATCCAAGTGGGTCACGTTCACTGGCTCTCCTTTGTCTAACTTGTTCGTTACCTCCTTAAAGAATTCTACCACATTTATCAGGGATGGCCTCCCCTTGATGAAGCCATGCTGACTCAGCCCTATTTTACCTTGCATTTCCAAATACTCTGTAATCTCATCCTTAATAATAAACTCTTAAATCTTATCAATGACTAAGCTCAGGCTTACTGGCCTGGAGTTTCCTATCTTCTGCCCCCTCCCTTCTTAAACAGGAATATTATATTAGCTTCACCAGGCTCATATTACTATGGCCTGGCCATGTCATTACAGCACAGTCAGTAAAAGGCAGTGTCATATAGCAGTCCTGGATCTGCTTGATGTAAGCAAAGTCAGGATCCTCTCCTTATGTAGGGTAAGGAGCTGAATGACTGGCAGCACACAATCCACCTTGACTCTTTTTACCCTACTGTGATTTGCTTCTGGAATCAGAATTTGGCAGGCATTAGGGAAGATTAAAGTAGGTGGAACAGCTTTTACTTGTTGGTATAACAAAAACAGTCTATGTCCAAGTGCAGCATATCCTTGAAAATATCCAAAGTTGGAAGTTACAGGTTATAGCCCAAAAGGTTTGTGTGGCATCAGATAAGCTTTCAGAGCGCAGCCCCTTGGTCAGGTGCGGTGTACTCCTTAAACTGTGTGATTTCAAATAAACCTGTTGGATTATGACCTGGTGTTGTGTGACTTCTGACTTTATCCACCCCAGCCCAACACCAGCATCTCCAGGCTTGGGGTGAAAAGTGGCCAATGGTTTTAAATCACATTGCCATTCGTGGGAGCTTGCTACGTACATATAGGTTGTTGCGTTTGTTCCATTACAGAAGTGGCTGGACTAGAAACGTAGTTCAATGACTGTGAAATACTTTGACAAGCGATGTGTCGCTACACAAATGCAGGTGTCTTTGTTAGTGTCCCCATGTGCTGGAACGTGTCTCCACTAATGGGCGGGACAATCTTGTGCACGCCTCGTCTCTGATTGGTTACATCATTCACCAATCGGGCATAGGTCCTCTCTGATGAAGGGTCTAGGCCCGAAACGTCAGCTTTTGTGCTCCTGAGATGCTGCTTGGCCTGCTGTGTTCATCCAGCCTCACATTTTATTATCTTGGAATCTCCAGCATCTGCAGTTCCCATTATCTCTGATGGGTTCTTTCCGGTTGCGGCAGATGATTAGCTCCAGGCGCTGACGATCAGAGCGGGCGGCACGCCAACGCAATACCGGTCGTCTATTGGCCCACCCCGTCAACCGCGTTGCCACTTGATTGGCTTCTAGTACTGTCCATTATAGCATCATGACATCATTGCAGAATACCGGGTACGTATTGTCTAGAGAGGTTATCAATCAAGAAGGGGATTGCGTCAGCCGAACAATGTGCGCTTCTGATTGGTCCTCTCCAGAAAGACCGGCCGTAGGGGGTGGGATCACCGGCATCGAACGGCGGCGGTATCGGCGGCGGGTAAGGCCTGGGACTGCAGGCGGGACGGGAACCGGGGGAGGGAGCGCAGGGATTGTCCGAAGGCCCGGGGTCCAGTAAATTGGAATAATAATGAAGGGGAGGAGTCCCACCGTCGCTCACGCTCGCAGCCCCACCCCCGCCCCCCATCACCCTCCCCTCCCCCTTACCCTCCGCCCACTCACCCTCCCTTACCCCCACCCCCCTTACCCTCCCCCCACTCACCCCCCTTACCCCCCACCCCCCTTACCCTCCGCCCACTCACCCTCCCTTACCCCCACCCCCCTTACCCTCCCCCCACTCACCCCCCTTACCCCCACCCCCCTTACCCTCCCCCCACTCACCCTCCCTTACCCCCACCCCCCCTTACCCTCCCCCCACTCACCCCCCTTACCCCCACCCCCCTTACCCCCACCCCCCTTACCCTCCCCCCACTCACCCTCCCTTACCCCCACCCCCCTTACCCTCCCACCACTCACCCTCCCCTCCCCCTCACCCCCCACCCCTCCCCCTCACCCCCCACCACCCTCACACTCCCTCCCCCCATCGCCCCCACCCCCCCTCACCCTCCCCTCCCCCCTTACCCTCCTCCCTTACCCTCCTCCCCACACCCCCTCACCAACACCTCACAACCTCCAACCCCCCTCCCAGCATCCACCTCACGCCCCCTTCCCAACACTGCCCCCCACAAACACCCACCTCACACCCCTCCCCCCCCAACCTCACAGCCCCCCTTCACCCCACCCCCCCAAATAGTCCCCTCCACCCTACAACCCACAGACCAACTCAAACACCCCCCTCCATCCCACACCCACCCAAACACCCCCATCCACCTCACACCCCCCCAACACCTCCATCCACCTCCCCCCCCCCCACCAAACATCCCACACTGCCCCAAACACCCCCCCACCTCACATCTTCCCAAACACCCCCCCAGCACGTCCCCTCCCACCTCATATCCCCTCCACCCAACACCCTGTCCAAACATCCCCCCCATCTCTCACTCCCCCCAGCACATCCCACCTCCACCTCACCCAACCCCCACCACATCCACCCAACACTTCACATCCCCTCCATCTTACAACCCCCCAAACACCCCACACCCCACCGCATACCCCCTACAGCCCACACCTCCTCCAAACACCCCACTCGACCCTACATCCCCTGACACCTCACACCCCTCCAAACACCCCCTTCCACCTCATACCCCCCCCCCAAACAACCCCTCCACCCCACACGCCCCACCGCATTCTCCCTCCTCATGACCCATCCACTCCACACTCCCCCCCCCCCCCCCCCAACACGACATCCCCCCCAATACCTCTCAACCCCACCACCACACACCCCCCTCCATCTCTCACTCCCCCCAAACACCCCCCTCCATCTCTCACTCTCCCCAAACACCCCCCTCCATCTCTCACTCCCCCCAAACACCCCCCTCCACCTCACATCCCCCCCCCCCCCCTCCCTCTTCCCTCAACACAGACAGTGTTGGGAGTCTGGATGATGCTGTCTGGGAGGTTAGTTGGGGGTGGGTAACCTCAAACTTTTAAAAAATACTTGAATGAGCACTTGAAATGTCATAAAATTCAAGGGTCCTGGCCAAGTGCTGAAAAGTGGGATTTCTGTGCATTTATGGAGTCAGTGTTGATAGAGACACAATAGGCTGAACGGCCTTTTCTGTACTGTGAGATTCTGAGGAGTTGCTGGAGAAACTCAGCAGTTCGGTAGCGAGAGAAACAGTTTTGAGTCTCGTAGAACCTGTCAATTCTGGGCAAGTTATTATGGAGCACGTGCCATTTACTAGCACCGTCAACAACCCTTTCGATTACTGTGATAATTGAGAGTGGACTGGGCAGTCATTGGCAGGTTTGGCTTTATACTTTTTTTGTACAAGGAAATTTTTCACACTATTGGGTAGATGCCAGTGTTGTAATTGTACTGAGCAGCTTGGCTAGGATAGTTCTGGACAAGTGTTCAGCACTATTGTTAGATAATTGTCAGAGCCCATAGCCTTTGCTGAATCCAGCGCCCCCGCCAATGTTTCTTGATACCATGTGGAGTGAATCAAATTGACTGAAGACTGGCACTCCTGGCTGAAGATAGTTGGATAACAAAGTGTGAAGCTGGATGCCAAGCAGCGTCTCAGGAGCACAAAAGCTGACATTTCGGGCCTAGACCCTTCATCAGAGAGGGGGATGGGGAGAGGGTTCTGAAATAAATTGGGAGAGAGGGGGAGGGGGACCAAAGATGGATAGAGGAGAAGATAGTATCAGAGATAATGGGAACTGCAGATGCAGGAGATTCCAAGATAATAAAATGTGAGGCTGGATGAACACAGCAGGCCAAGCAGCATCTCAGGAGCACAAAAGCTGACGTTTCGGGCCTAGACCCTTCATCAGAGAGGGGGATGGGGGGAGGGAACTGGAATAAATAGGGAGAGAGGGGGAGGCGGACCGAAGATGGAGAGTAAAGAAGATAGGTGGAGAAGGTGAGATTACAAGAGAGTTGCAATGGGAGAGAGATTCCCTGAGGTTGGTACCTATCTTCTTTACTCTCCATCTTCGGTCCGCCTCCCCCTCTCTCCCTATTTATTCCAGTTCCCTCCCCCCATCCCCCTCTCTGATGAAGGGTCTAGGCCCGAAACGTCAGCTTTTGTGCTCCTGAGATGCTGCTTGGCCTGCTGTGTTCATCCAGCCTCACATTTTATTATCTTGGAATCTCCAGCATCTGCAGTTCCCATTATCTCTGATACTATTTTAACCTCACTGCGAAGCCTCTTCCAGGGATGCCTAACCTGAAGAAGTTACCCTCCTCCCTCCGGACCAACCTCAGGGAATCTCTCTCCCATTGCAACTCTCTTGTAATCTCACCTTCTCCACCTATCTTCTTTACTCTCCATCTTCGGTCCGCCTCCCCCTCTCTCCCTATTTATTCCAGTTCCCTCCCCCCATCCCCCTCTCTGATGAAGGGTCTAGGCCCGAAACGTCAGCTTTTGTGCTCCTGAGATGCTGCTTGGCCTGCTGTGTTCATCCAGCCTCACATTTTATTATCTTATTATAGAGGAGAAGATAGGTGGGGAGGGGGTAGGTCAGTCTGGGGAGGACGGACAGGTCAAGGAGGCGGGATGAGATTGGTAGGTGGGAAATGGAGGTGTAGCTTGAGGTGGGAGGAGGGGATAGGTGAGAGGAAGAACAGGTTAGGGAGGCGGGGACGAGTTTGGCTGGTTTTGGGATGCATTGGGGGGGGGGGAACGAGCTGGGCTGCCCTCCACCCGCAAAAATTCCATATCCTATTCCCAATTCCTTTGCCTCCTCCACGTTTGCTCCCAGGATGAGGCATTCCACTCCTGCACATCCCAGATGGCTGCGATCTTCAAGGACCGCAACTCCACCCCCCCCCCCCCCCCGCAGTGGTCGAGAACGCCCTTGACTGTGTCTCCTGCATTTCCTGCAACACATCCCTCACACCCTGCCCCCGCAATAACCGTCAAAAGACACTCCCCCTCATACTCACACACCACCCCACCAACCTCCGGATCCAAGGCTTCAACCTCTGACACTTCCACCAGCTGCCTTCCCGAGAGAACACTGTCTCTGCGACTCCCTTGTCCGCTCCACACTGCCCTCCAACCCCACCACACTCAGCACCTTCCTCTGCAACCGCAGGAAGTGCTACACTTGCCCACACACCTCCCTCCCCTCCCACCCCCATCCCAGGCCCCAAGATGACTTTCCATTTTAAGCAGATATCCACTTGCACATCTGCCAATGTGGTATACTGTAACCATTGTACCCTGTGTGGCGTCCTCAACATTGGGGAAACCAAGCGGAGGCTTGGGGACCGCTTTGCAGAACACCTCCGCTCCGTTCGCAATAACCAACTGCACCTCCCAGTCGCAAACCGTTTTAACTCCCCCTCCCCTTCGTCAGACGACATGTCCATCCTGGGCCTCCTGCAGTGCCACAATGATGCCACCCGAAGGTTGCAGGCACAGCAACTCATATTCCGCTTGGGAATCCTGCAGCCCAACGGCATCAATGTGGACTGCACAAGCTTCAAATTCTCCCCTTCCCCCACTGCATCCCAAAACCAGTCCAGCTCGTCCCCTCCCCCCACTGCATCACAAAACCAGCTCAGCTCGTCCCCGCTTCCCAAACCTGTTCTTCCTCTCACCTATCCCTTCCTCCCACGTCAAGCCGCACCTCCATCTCCTACCTACTAACCTCATCCCACCTCCTTGACCTGTCCGCCTTCCCCGGACTGACCTATCCCCTCCCTACCTCCCCATCTCTACTCTCCTCTCCACCTTCTCCTCTATCCATCTTCGGTCCGCCTCCTCCTCCCCCCCCCCCCCCCCCCCCCCCCCGCCTATTTATTTCAGAACCCTCTCCCCATCCCCCTCTCTGATGAAGGGTCTAGGCCCGAAACGTCAGCTTTTGTGCTCCTAAGATGCTGCTTGGCCTACTGTGTTCATCCAGCTCCACACTTTGTTATCTTGGATTCTCCAGCGTCTGCAGTTCCCATTATCTCTGAAGATAGTTGGAGCCAGTTTTTTTATTTTTCTGTGCTGGGCTTCCTTACCATTGAGGATATTTGCGGAGACTCAAGTTTGTATTAGTTGTTGATCACTGGTTTTGGCAAGACTGCCGCGCTTAGATCTGATCTGTTGGTTGTGGAATCACTTAGCCCTCTATATTATTTGCTGGTTATGATGTTTGGCAAATAAGTAGCTTTGATCTGTTGCAGTTAAGAGTCAACTTTATTGCTGTGGGTCTGGAATCACATGTAAGCCAGCCAAAGAAGATTTATTTCCCCTCCTAGGATTTGTTATCAAGAAGAGTTAGCGTTCTTGGTGTGAAAGGGTTCAGAGGGTATGAGAAGAAATCAGGAGGAAGGTATTGTGTTGGATGATCAGTCATGATCAGGTTGAACAGTGGAGCAGGCTTGAAGGGCTAAATGGCCTACTGTTGCTCTTATTTTCTATTATCAAGGGCATTTATGATTTAGATGGGTTTAGAAACAACAGATCAAGTGGTTACATGGACACCATTAGGCCAGCATTCTTCTAACTGAATTCAAATCTCATCATCTGCCATGATGAGTTTTTAGCTCATGTTTGCAGAACATTAGCTGATAGCCCTTGATTATCAGCCCTGTGACATTACCACTGCATCGTTGCCCCCTCTTATAGGGAACTTAGCTTTGCCCTGGCTTGTTATTTTTAAAACTTTTCCCAACCATTGCAGTTAACAACGAAGTTTTTAAATGTTGTTGGACAGGTTGAGAGAGCTGTTAATAAATAGTAGTCTCCTAGAATTTATTCATGGTGAACCTTTATAAGACACTAGTTAGATCTCCGGTGGGATATTGTGTACAATTCTAGGTGTCACGCTTTTTAGCAAGGATGTGATTGTGTTGGTGAAAGTATAGAAACAATTTCCGACGATGGTTCCAGGGTGCTAAGCTTCACTTACGAAGATAAACTGGAGAGGTTGGAATTGTCTTTCTTGGAGAGAAGGCTGAGCAGAGACTTGATTGAAGTTTTCAAAATCATGAGAGATTTTGATAGAGATGAAAGGGTAAAGCCTTTGTCATTCATAAAAGCATCAAAATGAGAGGGCACAGTTTTTGCCAAAGAAGCAAATGAGAGGTAATATAGAATACCTCTTCATGCAGTGAGTAATCTGGTCTGGAATACATTTGCCTGATTGTGTGTGTGTGGAGGCAGGTTCAACTGAGGACTTCAAAATGGCTTTGGATGATTCTTTAAACCGTGTGCTGTGTTGTGGGAAGGGATGGGAGAATAGAGGCATGTCATAATGCTCATTAGGAAAGCTGGTGGAGAGATAGGCTGAATGGTCTCATTCTGCATTATTATTAAGGATCACTGTTTCGGGAGACTGTGATTTGAGTAAGCTCTAAAGTTAGGTGGGAAGTAATCTCTGAGGAGCGCTCAGTCAGGTGACAGATGAGGTGTTAGATGTAGGGAAGTAAGACCACTTGTTTTAGGCCATTCAGCTAATCGAGCCTGCCCTGCCATTCAGTGACATCATGGCTGATATGATGATCCTCAACGCCACTTTCCTGCCTATTCTCTCAGTCCTTAATTTCCATACTGAGTAAATATCTGTATACCCCAGCCTTGAATGTAAATAACAACCCAGCCTCGATAGCCCTCTAAGGTAAAAAGTTCCACAGATTCAGTATTCTCTCAGAAGAAGCTTCTCTTCATCTGTTCCTTAAATGTGTGACCCCTTATTCCGAGATAATGCCAGCAAATGGTTGATGAGAACGTTTTTTAAAAAACGGAGACAGTTCTTATTGATGGTGTTCTGTTTTGGCCATCCTCGACAGTTTATTCACTTAGGGAATGTGAGTGTCACTGGCTCGGCCAGCGTTTGTTTTCCTTGAGGAGGTGGTGGTGAGCTGTTTTCTTGTACAACTACAGTCTGTACAGTGGGTTAACCCATGGTACAGTTAGGGAGGGACTTCCAGGATTTTGATCCAGTGACATTGATTGGAACGGCGATATATTTCCAAGTCAGGACTGTGGGTGGGAAGGGAGTGGTGTTTGGAGGGGAGCTTGCAGGTGTATCTGCTCCTGTTACCTTTGTAGATGGAAGTGGTTGTGGGTTTGTAAGGTGCAGTTTAAGGAGTGTTGGTGAATTTCTGCCGTGAATCTTGTAGCCAGTATACACTGCTGCTGCTACTGAGTGTCAGTTCGAAATCTATTATGTTTAGCAAGGTGACAATGCTGCACAACACACTAAGGTATTATCAATACGAAGGTGAGACTTTATCTCCACAAAGGCTGTGTAGTGGCCACTCTTATTGATGCTGATAAGGACCATGAAGTCAAGTGGTTTTCCGTCTTATTTCCCTTACCATCTGCCAAAAACACAGCCTAGCAGCTATGTCCTTACGCCTTGACCAGCTTGATCGATAGTGCTGCTGCTGAGCCACTCTTGGTGGTGAATATTGAAATCCCCACCCACAGTACATTTTGCACCATTGCCATCCTCAGTGCTTCCTCCAAACGTTGTTCAACATGGAGGAGTACGGATTCATCAGTGGAAGGAGGATGAAACGTGGTAACCAACAAGAAGTTTCCTTGCCCATGTTTAGTGTGATGCCATGAGATTTTACGTTGAGGACTCTAAGGGCAACAACCTGACTGTATAGCACTGTGCTGGGTATGGCCTGAAAATAAGATAGGTCATACCGAGAGATGGTGATGGTGGTGTCTGGGATTTTGTCATTAAGGTATGATTCTGAGTATGACTGTGTCATGCTGTTGGTTAAATAGTCTGTGAGACAGTTCTTCCAATTTTGGCACTACCCCCAGATGTTAGTGAGGAGGAATTTGTAGGGGTGTCAGTTGTTTCCAGTGCCAGGTAGTCGATCTGGTTTCATTCCTTTTTTAGAGATTTTCTTGTGATTGAATTTGAGTAAATTGTGTAGTTGACCTATAGGCCAGACCAGGTAAGAATGGCAGATTTCCCTCCCTGAAGGACTTTAGTCAACTGTCAGTCGACAGTGGTTTCATGGTCATCATTAGACATTTAGTTACAGATATTCTTTTGTTTTTACTGAATTCACATTCCGCCATCTGCCATTGGGGATTCAAGCCTAGCTCCCCTGTCCCTGGATTACTAAGCCAGCGATTAATGTCAGTCTGCCATTGCTGACCCACACAGGTGCAGCAAGTAATTTGAAAGGAAACTGGAATCATTGCGTGATTGCAAGTGGTTTGGTGTGTAAGCGTAAGGAGGTCTTGCTGCAGTTGTAAAAGTATTTTCCTTTGGCCATAAGCTGTATTAAGACTGACAAATACTGGATTGATGTTCACGTGTTCAAGACCATTGACCAATAAACATGCCATCTATTTAATCATCTCCTCAGTTGTTGCACCAAATGATGCTTCTGCCCCAGAGAGAGCTCTGCCAGCACCAGGAAAGACCCTGGGTGAACCCCAGTACAGCTTTGTGATCATGGGATTGAAAATTGTTTTCCAGCTCCTTCACCTTTTTAAGCAATCTGGTTCTTGCCTAGCCGGCTGATAACTTTGTAACACTTTCTAGACATGAACGATTACAATTTTGGTCTCTTTACCCAAGGAAAGATATACATAATACATTCAAAATAGGTTACAGGCTGGAATCTAGTCAAGGGTGAGAGTGGCTAAAACCCAGTCTTTGTAGTTTATAAATTAATTAGTGTGTGAAAACTCAGTGTCATCCCAATGTATGCTGTCAAGACTGTGGATTACTAGCACTGTCCAATTCACAAGAGGCTGTGACTAATAAACTGGGACAAGTTCAGGGTTGTGATTTATTGACGATACAAGAACGATGCATTCTGGTTCAGAAACAGTCCAGTGTGCAGATCTAATCCAGAGAGGACGAGTGATTCAAGCCTGCTGTGCATTTGAACATCAAATGACATCAAATTCTTGAGAATGATATTACGTTTTTAAACTTGCCCTAAGATTAGATTGAAGCCTTGAAGTGCTTGGTGTTGAGCTCAGAGCCGGGGGATGGTGAGACAAAGGGTCGGGATAGGCTGGTTTATCTGCAAACTGAGACTGCTGTCTTTATCCTTGATGCTTGCTGATGGAAACAGTAGCTGGGTGTTGCATCATTACTGAATGTTCAGTGAAAAAGTTGTGTTGATAGATACCTGGCTAGTGGTTAGAGGGCATTATAATGCTATCAGTGTGTACACTGTGCTCACTCAGCTTGCTATCTCTATACCTTTGACTGTACCACACTTGTGTTCCCGCAGTTTTGTGTTCCGCATGGCACATGTTACTTAATGTGGCTCCCAGCAGCAATGACACAGGTATAAGCAGCATCACAATTTTTGAGGTGTGTTTCAGGTTGTAATGCTTGCTCCTTTGGAACAGGAAATTGTGACCCAGATCCTGAGCTTATCACCTTGATTGCACATTGGAGGCTGTGTGGAGTCCGTGCTTCAATGGCCTTAAACCATGGAATTAGAATTAACTTTATTGTCACATGTACTCACAGGTACGGTGAAATGTTTACAAGTAGCCACTTACCGTGCCATCTCGGGTACAAATTTACCTAGGTACAGATTCTTAAGGAAAAAATTAGCAAAATAAAGAAATAAAACAATTAACATTACAGACCTTCATGCTGCCTTTGGCTACAAAATCATAGGAATAAATTAGAATAAGAAATAAAAAAGTCTGGAAAAACCCAGTCTGCATTGGCCTTAGCCTGGAATTTGCGCTTCCGTGCTGGGTTCCTTTTGAGGCTGGGAGTCTGCACTGACTTCATTCAAGCTTCAAGGATGGGAGGTAAAACCAGAAAGAAAAACATGGGGGTAAGAAAAGAAACAGAAGGAGTGGAAGAGGTCTGGGTGAGGAGGCCTAGTCTGCCGTCATTTTGGATGTGACTCTTCCACTAGGCAGATTGTAGGGTTGATATCCTGAGCAATTAGTGAGATCTAGTGTTGTTACTATATTGGTCAAAGTTATAGCTTAGAACATCATCTGTTGAACTTTGAAAACGTAAGTACTGTTTTTGCTTAAGGAGAGGACATTTAGAGGTAGGGTGAAATAGTGATGGTTCCAGGAATGTTTACTGATAGGATCATTTAATATGAGTGGTGCTGGATGAGAAATGGAGTGAACTATATTAATGGGTTTGGTGTGTTTCTGTACTATAGTTGATAAATTCAAACTCAAACTTCTTTAAGGGTCTAGGCCTGAAACATCAGCTTTCCTGCTCCTCTGATGCTGCTTGGCCTCCTGTGTTCATCCAGCTCTACACCTTGTTAGCTCAGATTCTCCAGCATTGGTAGTTCCTACTACGTCTTACTTGGAATTTTTTTATTATTTGTTCGCAGGATGTGGGTATTGTTGTAATTGTAATGAGGTCAACTGGGGGACCTCATAGAATGAGTTCCCTGATTGGGGGCTGTTGATCTGGTCCAATCAGGGAGCCCTGGCTGAGAGGTATAAACAGGGGTGTCAGACATCCTGTTTGCTCTGAGACCTGGCTCGAGGAAGCCAGACCAGTGTCAAGTGGTATGCACATGTAATTAGAGGGTGACTTGGTGAGGCATTACTGGACTCTGTGGAATTATTTCAGTAGCGAGGAGAGAAAAAAATACACACCTAAAGAAATTTGCTCAGAACTGTTGTCTTTGAGTTGAGTTGAGGTAAGTATTTCCAGCATCATCCCATTATTTGGGAAACTCGACTTATTTGATCCTGCTTTTGAAGACTGGACCCAGTATGTGGAAACAATGTGTAATTCTTTTCCAAGCAAATGACGTTGGAGTCGCTGAAAAGCAACTAATAATTCTCCTGACTGCTTGTGGACCCACAGCTTCTTTGGTTGTTAGAAGCCTAACTTTACCCTGAGGTACCAGATACTAGAACTTGCAAGAGATGACAGATCTAGTTATGGAATATTTATGACCCTAAGCCACCCCTAATTCTGAGATGCTATTGGTTTTACTCGCTAATTCAGGAACCAGGGAAATCTGTGTCGGGATTTTTGACTAGGTCACTAGTCATGACACTAGGCATGACACTTTGGTTTAATCCTTAATGAGATGCTGAGAGACAGTTTGGTATGTTGTATTAATGATGTAAACATGTAAAAGTGCATACTATCTGATGTCCAGTCGGCTTTCAGACAGGTACTACAATGGCTTTATCATTAGAAAATGCAGCATTTGCAGTATATGAGTTGCAGGGTATGTCAATGCAAGTCCGACTGAGCTTGGGAAATGCCTCTTGAGTGAAGGCAGTTGCATAGCCTCACCCAGTTCATATCCTGAACAGAAGGACTCAAGGTCACTCGACGACAAAACCCCAAAACAAAGCCAAGCCTCGGCCACACAGTTAAAAATTTCTTCAGGTTTCAGCCTGGTAAGCCATTGCAGTTGTGGCCAGTAACTGGACTCAAAACAGTAGAAGAGGCCCACTAGACCTAAATTGAGTAAGAGGACTCATAGGACAGTATTGACAAAAGTGCACACCCTGGAAAGCCTATCTACATCTGGGTTAGAACAGTTAAATTGCTTAGCAATGTCCAAATCAGTGACACAAAATAAACATCTGTTTAAATGGTCACTCAGTTCTAATGGAGGTTGATACTGACATGCCTGTGTCAGTGATTGTAGAACCAGTCTTTAACAAAATTTGCTCTGGACTCCAATCCTTGATTTTGCATAAGACCTCGCCTAGACTGAAAACCTGTACTGGGGAACCTTTACAGTTTAAGCTTCTTGTATGAGAAACAGCTAGTTCAGTTACCAGTGATTGTAGTAAAAGCCTCAGGCCCAAACTTGATGGGGTGATGTTGGTTGAGAAATATTCATCTGGCTCAACATTTTTCAATTAGAAAATGGCTGCCTGAGTGAAGCCCTAATTAAATGCCTGGAAGTTTCTCAGGAAGCTCTAGGGACTATCAAAGGATCCAAGGCGGCCTTGCCTGATGACCAGGAAATAATTCCATGTTTTTGCAACACCTGCTCAGTGCCATTTGCCTTATGGATGAAAGTAGAGGCAGTAATCAGGAGGCTGGAAAGTGAAGTGGTTATCAAACCAGTCCAGTTTGTGCGATTGGCCAGCACCTGCCGTACCGATTAGTAAAGCCTGATGGATAGATTCATCTTTGTGGGGATTTTAAACAAACAGTAAACTGCTTCATACAGCTGGATAAATAGCCAAACTGTTGCATAGAGGACTTGTACGAAGCTGGATATGAGCCATGCATACCGGCAATTGCGAGTGGGTGAGGATTTCCAGAAGTATGTACAGTTAATAACCATAAGGATATATAAGACTGCCATTTGGGGTATCATTAGCCTGTGCCATTTCTCAGTGGATGATGGAGAACATTTTACAAGATCTAACCCAAGGCACCATTTATCTGGGTGATGTGCTAACAAAGGGGAGACCAATAAAAAGCACATAGAGAACATGGACATAGTAGTTAGACATTTCTCCAAGGCGGGTATACACCTTAGGAGGGAAAACTCTGTTCAAGGCACCCCAAGTGACCCACTTGATCTACAGAGTCAACAGATGGGGTTACACCAGTTGGAAGATAAAGTGAGAACAATCAAACGTGCCCCAGCTTTCATATCTGTACAGGAGCTTAGCTCTTTCCTTGGGTTGCTGAATAACTATGAGAAGTCCTTCTGTAACCTGGCCTCTATCCTGGTACCCTTACATCTGCTATTGAAAAACAGTCAGCCTTGGAAGTAGTCTTGCAGCCAAACTGGAATCTTTAGGGAGGTGAAAAAGTAGCTGTCATCTAAGGTTGGCACACTGCAATCCCGAGCGAGATCTGGTGCCTCCCCGTACAGTACCAGGGTAGTGTTTGCTCACAGATGGTCGAGTGGAGAGGAATCACAATCGTGTATGTTTCCTCGAATTGGCTGTTGCAGAGTGCAAATACATCCAGATGGAGAAGGAAGGCTTGGTGGTCATCTTTGGCATGAGAATGTTCCATCAGTAACTTTATGGATATAAATTCTCAATAGCAACAGACTACAAACCCCTGATAGAGGGGCTACAGAAAGAGGACAAGGCCATGGTGCCATAGCTTCAGGTCAATTTCAGTGGTGGGCTGTAATTCTAAGTGAATACAATTACAAGTTGGAGTACCATCTGGGAGGCCAAATAGCAAATGCAGGCATCTTGAGCTGCCTCCTGCAGACAGATACATCAGTCCCAGCAAAACTGAAACAGATGGTGGTGATGGGGACAAAAGTCCAACACAGCCAGAATTGAGACCTTTCCGGGCACTGTAAAATCACATCCTTTTAGAAGATGCCGTTTTATTATGGGGAGCAAGAATGATTATCCCATGCAAAGATCACGGCCGGATACTGGCTGAACTCCACCAGGGTAAAACAGTATTAGGAATGCTGATGCTGGACGCAAGACTCCTCAAAGCGAGAGAAGCAGTTTACTTCAGGGAACAAAGTATGCTGATGAAGCCACAGAAATGGCCCTACATATGTAAGAGACATGGTTGAAGGGAGGTCAAATCTAATGACATACAAAATTCAGCTAGATGAGGTGGTTCTGAACCAGAGCGTGGACTGCATGACAGCTGCCAACTTGTAAACACAGCAGGAGCAAAATATACTCTGCCGCTTGAACAGCTGGGAAGGCTGTCAAAGCCCACAGCCTCTCCTCTTCCGTCCAGTGTCAGAGGAACCTTGGAGTCTGAGATGGACAAGCCAGATGTTGCAGCTTCGACAGCGTTACTACCTGAAGAACAGGATGTAATTTTTCCGAGATGTCTGGGTGCAAGTGGTGGGCTACAGTCCTGTACATGCTGCCCGTTTCTGAGGCTGAGTTGGACGAACCAGACCCAGCGTGAAAATGCCCTAGGAGAGAATGAAAACAGGTCTACGTCCTTGAACCTGGGGTAGGGACATAGTGATTGTAACAAAGGGGTCAGGCAGGTGGACCTCAAACAATGAGTTCCCTGATTTGGACCAGATTAATTGCCCCTTCAGGGAGCCTTGGCTGGCAGGTATAAACAGGAGCGAGAGGGGTTCTGTTCATTCTGAGAGCTGGTTCCGAGGAAGCCAGACCAGTGTCTGGTACTATGTACACAAATAAAGAGTGGCTTGGTGTGATACCAGCCTCTCTGGAGTTATTTCAGGCATCACTGGTTAGGCAAGCATATTTATTGCCCAGAGTGCATCTGAGTGTGAATCAAATTGCTGTGGGTCTGGAATCACAGGCCAGTACGGGTAGGAACATTTGTGTCCTAAAGCTTCATACTCCTCTTTAGGCACTTAATTCCCAATTTTTATTGGATTCAAATTCCACCAGATGTCATGGTAAGATTTGAACACCGATGCCCAGAACATTATCTGGATCTCTGGATTAATAGTCTAGCAGTAAAACCTCTAGGTCATCTACCTTATATGAATGTGAATACCTTATTTTGGTACCACTGATAACCTTTAGAATAGTGTAGATTTTGAAAGATTTGCAGGTGGTGGCCTAATCAAGGGCCTATGATTATATCCTACTCTGCATGTTTATAAGCCTCCAGGACCCTGGGTATGCTTTGTGTTTCATTTCCACTGGGAGCTAGTGCTGTTTTGATTGTATGCTAACTGTAAATCTTAGTGCTTGTCATTTATTTGCCGTGATGACCATGGGACTGAAGGATGAATACTGTAATCATTCCAATAATCTACTTGATGGTCGTATATTTCTAACGATGATGTGTCCTTTGCTATCTGTTTCGCAGTGTCACAGCTGAAGCACCACAAGTGACCAGCCTTGACCTTTTGCTCTTTATAATCTGGTTTTTTGTTTAAATCAATATGTAGACAGCCATCTCTCTTCCTGTGCCCGCCTGTCTGTCTCTCTCTGTCCGTCTGTCTGCCTGTCTCTCTCTCTCGCTCTCCCATGGTGGGATTTGAACCCAGGTCTCGCAGAAGTCTTGTAGTAATGTCTGCTGAATAGTGGAGCAGTCTCAGTGAGCTGAAGGGACTACTTCTGCTCCAGCATCTTGTGATTTTCCTCAGACCATCGTTGATCCAGCTAAGAAAACATCTAATCCTATTAAACTATCAAATAAAACTATATTGTGAACAGTTCCAATAATAGCAAATGGGTGTGGTTTACATCATTTCATGGAATCTATTTGGATATGATAAGACACACACCTCCCAGGGCAAGTGGGACTTGAATCTGGACCTCCTGATTCCGAGGTAGCAGTATTCCAACTGTACCCAGTCAGCCTCTTTCCCTGTTATCAGTGTCGGAAGGAAACACTACAACAATTTCTCCCAAGTAACGTTCTTGCTTTTGGAAGATGGCTTGAGGCAGGGAGGTAATGGTGAAGCATTATCTCAGTTGAGTATTTAAGGAGCTTGTGCAAAGTTTGGGTCAAAGGGAGTTCACTGCTGCAGTGGGTAGAGGAATAGTGGTTGGGCTGTGCATTGTAGGAATTAGCAGCACAACAGGAGACCACTCAGCCCTTCAAGTATATACCAACTAGCAAGTAGCCATTTGGCCTAACCCCACTTTCCAGTTCCTGCTCTGTAGGGTATCCTACATTTTTTTTAATGTTATGAGGATGCCTGTTTCTATTACCCTTTCACCCCTTTCTGAGTGAACTGTGTTCTCAACCCAGTTCTCTCCTGCTGCTTCATTAATGCCTTTCCTTCTGACATAAGGGTAGGAGTGAGAATGTTTTCTGACATTAACAATATTTAATTCCACTCTTGATTCTTCTAACAATGGTGCTGCCCATGGCTCAGGGAGTCTAGAATGGGGAGGGGGGAAAGCAATCTCCAGATAAGGGACTGAGATGAGAAGAAATTACTTCTCCCAAAAGGGTTATTGTGAGTCAGTGGAATTCCTACCACAGAGAGTTGTGGGGTCTCCATTACTGAATACATTCAAGGTCAAAATAGAGGTTAGAGATCTTGGAATCAGTGATGGGGGAGGTGGGAAAGTGATGTTGAAGCTCAGTGTGCCAAATGGTTTACTCCTGCCCCTTTTTTATGTTCTTGTGTTCTGATGGCAACCCACAGGGGAACCAGAATACTATTCACCAACACCAAAAACCAGCATCAGTTTTAACCACTAGAACAGTTGAAAAGCAGACTGAAAGTGTGCCTGCTAGTCTTCGTGTTTTGCGTTTTTATGTAATTCCAGTTATGTACTGCAGTGTAAATCCCTGGAAAGAGCTGGCTCTGCAATGTATTGTAAGTCAAGTCACCCTAGACCCAGAGGGCCACCTTCTGTGCTTGAGGTATTTGAGTATTTAGGGCAACTTTCTCATCAGGAGCCTCATTAATCGGGTCAGCATGCCTCAGATGAGGGGCAAGGTAATCTTAGGCATTGTGGGAATCTGCATTGCAATTCAGCCATCCAGCCAACTGAGCTAAACCAGTTGTTGACAGGAACTATATATTAGCTGGTGTTGTAGGACATTGCAATCAGGGGAAAATTAAAATAAATTGTTGAGAATGCAGTGAAACAGTTAGACACTAACAACTTGTCTGTGACATGGAGAGGTAAGAGATGTTTTCTGGAGCAGGAATGTTTTGAGTTTTGACTTGCTACTCTCAGCTCCTTGAGGTTTATTGTTTTTGTTGTGCTGTTTCCTATAATGGAGAAAGATTGCTGAGAATTCTACCTTGTTCACAGAGTAAAAACAAACATCTTTTCCAGTGAGCACAACAGTAGTGACTTAGATTTATGTCAGGCCTTAAATGTGATCACAAGATGCTTAACAACAGTGACACCAGGTAGAAAACCAGTTCTGGGCGTGACAAGTAATGAGGTTCTGTCTGGCACCCTGGTGAACATTGGGACTTTCCATTACAACGTTAGAAAAAATCAAGCTAGGGATTATCCCAGTGGTTTGACCAATGTCGATCCTTCAATTCATCATCATGAAAAACAGATTAACCACTCATTTATCTCTTTGCTGTCCTTGTGGATCTTTGTCAAATAATTGTCTGATAATCTCTCTCTGTAAGATCTCTAGGCTAGTTTATCGTATTCAAGGAGCTATGTGAATGCAAGTTGATGCTCCCCTTTTCAAGCGTTAACAACTTGTCATTGTAAGAATAAGTTATTTGCGTTAAATGCATGGGCTATGGAGATTTAAAAACTCCATTCACAACTGATGGTGAATGCTGGTTTAAACAATAATCTTGAGGCATATACTGTGCTGCTGGTTTGCTGTTTTTGCAAGTCAGTGCTATTTTGTAAAATTCTTTATCCTTGGAATTCAAATCCCATGCACAGTAAGAGCTTACGCCAGGGATTTTGGTAGAGTGCAATAACGGAGTGTGGTGCAGTACCAGCTGTATCCATTTTACAGCCTTCTTTGCACTGTGCAGTTCCCAAGTATTCGGGTCTGGGCATGAGACAGTGTCAAAGCTGCATAACTCCTTTCCAATTGGAAAATGTACTGCCAGACTGAAATATTGTTTTTCTTAAGTTGTTTTTAATCTTCCCTTTCCTGTACTCCCAGTTATATAATATCTTGTTTAGTAATCATACCTTGAACCTTATTAAACATCCATAGGTCCTTCACAGGAGCATTACCAGAAGAAGAAAGTATTTTCTGAGTCACTTAGGGAAATGCTAGACCAGGTAGCGTGGTCATCGTGGTGAATTTAAAGTAGCATCCTGGTAGAGAGGTGGAGAGGTTTAGGGAGAGAATAGCAGTGATTTAAGGAGTCAGGCAATGCAGTCAGCAATGTGAAGCAATGCACTTTGAGGGCGGCTGCTGTAATAGACTGGTTTTGGCTGTTGGTTGTGCCCTGAAACACTGCTAGACCAGCCTTTATGTCACCCAGTACAGGGTGTCAATTGCCTTGTGCTGATCATGTTGAGTGACAGCTTGAGGCTCAGGGCGCAACGTTGAGATTGAAAAGAGTCGAAGAGATGATGATAAAAATGGGGAGAAGTTGATTAGGTGGTTCCCAGCTTGAGGTTTTGAAGCTTCTAGACTGTGGGAGGGAAGGGCTGCCTGAGGGAGAGGAGCAGTTTGAGGTCCTGGGAAGAAACAAGTTGGAGTCTTGATTTCGACATCACATGGCTGCATGGGCTGGAAGCTTATGTAAGTGTTGAACCTGAAAACTTGCAGACAGAGCAGCATTAATAGAAGTGAATAGTGTTAACACATTCTAAATGGTGCTTTCAGAGAACTGATCCCAGTGACTGATATTATTGGGGTATTAGAATGCTCATTTCTGTGGCATCTTGCTTAACGCCAGGTTGTCCTAGAGAGGGTTTAGAGCTGAGATATTTCTGTTGGGTTGTATGAAATGTGGTAGATGACATAAGTGACAACCTTTCAGGAGTCAGTGGTCCCAGAGGACTGGATGATGGCTAATGTAATGCTCTGTTTAAGAAGGGAACGAGGCAGGCCAGTTAGCTCGATCTTGGTCGTTGGTCAGATTTTAGAGTCCAGTATTAAGGATGAAATTGTACAGTACTTGGAAGTGCTTGGTAAAGTAGGGCTTCATTGGAGCGAGGTCATACCTGTCCAATCTGTTAGAATTCTTTTGAGGTAATGAGCAAGTTAGACAAAGTATAGCCAGTGAACATGATCTATTTGGATTTCCAGAAGGAAGCTGCTAATTAAGATAAGTGCCTGTGGAGTTAGGGGCAAGGCACTGGCATGGATAGAAGGTTGGCTGATTGGCACAAGGCAGGGGGTGGGGATAAAGGGGTCTTTCTCAGGGTGGCAGCCAGTCACTGGGGTCCATGTTGGGACTTTAACTAATCGCATTATATATTAATGATCTGGACAAAGGAACTGAGGGCATTATTCTAAATTTGCAGGTGATACAAAGATAGATGGAGGGACAGGTACGTTTTGAGGAAGCAGAACGCTGCAGGACAGGCTAGGAGAGTAGACAGAGAAGTGGCAGATGTAATACAATGTGGGAAGGTGTGAGATCATGCACTTTGGTAGGAAGAATAGAGTGTTAATGAATTTGTAAATGTGGAAGGGTATCAGAAATCTGAAGCACTAAGGGACTTGGTCCTAGTGCAGAAATCTGGTCAACATTCAGGTTCAGTAGGTAGTTAGGCAAATGCAATGTTAGCATTGCTTTCAAGAGGATTAGAATACAAGAATAGGGGTGTACTGCTGAGGCTGTATAAGGCTCTGTACAGGTTGCATTTGGAATATTGTGAGCATTTGTGGGACCTGAGTCTAGGGAAGGATGTGCTGGTGTTGAAGGGAGTCCAGAGGAGGTTTACAAGATTGATCTTGGGAATGAAGATCTTGTCGTATAAGGAGCGGTTGAGGACTCGATTGGAGTTGAGAAGGATGAGGGGAAATCTGATTGAAACTTGCAGAATACTGAGAGGCCTAGATAGAGTGGATGTAGAGAAAGTGTTTGCACTGGTAAGAGAGATGAGGACCTGAGAACACAATCTCAGAGTGAAGGGCTGACCTTTTACAACTGAGATGAATAATTTCTTCAATCAGCTGGTGGTTAATCTGTGGACTTGTTGCTGCTGACGGTTGTGGAGGCCAATTCATTGTGTATTTTAAACAGAGATAATTTCCTGATTGTTAAGGGGAACAAGGGTTACAGGCAGAAGGCAAGAGAAGGGGTTTGAGAAACATATCAACCATGATTGAATGGCAGAGCAGATTCGATGGGCCAAATGCCCAATTCTGCTCCTCTGTCTTCTGGTCCTATGTTTTATTGTTTTGCGTTTGTGAAGGGGTACATGTTGGCCTGGACATGGGAAAATGTCCTGGGACAAATTGGAATGTTTTGTTAACATTTCGGGTCCAGTGACCCTCCTTCAGAACAGGCAGCTGAACCCCATGTTAAAACCTGATTTGGACAGAGTTAGTGACTGTCCATTGCCTTAGTAAAATTGGGTTCACCAAGAGTTTATTTGTGCATTAATCATCCAGTGATTTGTGACAAGCCAGCTGGGAAGTCGCTGTTATTCCTCCCCCAGCACCCCTGCCAACTCCAGTCCCCAGCAAAACAAATCAGCTGTAGGACATCCACCACTGTAACTGAGGCAAAGTGGGCAGTTACTACACAGCTGTCTCCCAGCGTAGAACCATACCCCGTTGGACATGATCGGTATCCTGATGTTGAGTTGGCGTTTGCAGGGGAGAAGGGAAGGAAATTGGCAGGGAATGAGGAAGCAGGGTTAACGTGAAGGAGATTTTGTCCCGGTTTGTTCTCCTGATTTAGTAATTCCTCCTCCTCCTCCTAATTGGAACTGTCGGCATCATGTTGAGACCTGGTTTGTTGTTGGATCTCACTCCCAGACTGTGGTTTGGAATGATTAGTTTTGATTTATTGAAGATATTCCTTCCCAAATATTGAAAAGCAGTACAACTTTTGCCGTAGTTTTGAAAATACATTGTTTGCCGTCCCTTTGTCACTGGCGCAAGACTTAGTTCTGAGAGTAACTGGTAACTCAATCCCAGCGTACAGTCATTGAAAGCTGTACCTGGCTTGGTGATATTTCATTGTGAAAAGATATTGGAGTCACTGGTTCTGGCATTGTCTGCCTGACTAAACATTTAGTGGGCAGAGTGATTATTGACTCTAACTTAGATAACACAGTGTGGAGCTGGAGGAACACAGCAGGCCTGGCAGCATCAGAGGAACAGGAAAGTTGACGTTTTGGTTCGGGACCCTTCTTCAGAAATACTTTCTGCCCCTCTGATACCTCCTGGCCTGCTGTGTTCCTCCAGCTCCACAGTGTGTTACTTCTGATTCTAACTGATTTGTTTTGTTATTAGTGCACCACCTAGCTGTACCCACCATGTCTGTACCAACTATGATGCTATTCTAAACTAATCCCACCTGCCTGCACATGGCCTGTATCCCTCTCTTCCCTGCCTGTTCATATCTGTCTAAATTCTTCTTAATCATTACTATTGCATCTGTTCCTAACACCACCTCTGGCAGCACGTTCCAGGTACCTATACCCTCTGTATTTTTTTTAAAAATTGCCTCATACATCTCATTAGAACATCGAACATTACAGCACAGTACAGGCCCTTCGGCCCTCGATGTTGTGCCGACCTGTCATACCGATCTCAAGCCCATCTAACCTACACTATTCCATGTACATCCATATGCTTATCCAATGACGACTTAAATGTACCTAAAGTTGGCGAATCTACTACCGTTGCAGGCAAAGCGTTCCATTCCCTTACTACTCTGAGTAAAGAAACCACCTCTGACATCTGTTCTATATCTTTCACTCCTTAATTTAAAGCTATGCCCCCTCGTGCTCGCTGTCACCATCCTAGGAAAAAGGCTCTCCCTATCCACCCTATCTAACCCTCTGATTATTTTATATGTTTCAATTAAGTCACCTCTCAACCTTCTTCTCTCTAACGAAAACAGCCTCGAGTCCCTCAGCCTTTCCTCGTAAGACCTTCCCTCCATACCAGGCAACATCCTAGTAAATCTCCTCTGCACCCTTTCCAAAGCTTCCACATCCTTCTTATAATGCGGTGCCCAGAACTACGCAATACTCCAAGTGCGGCCGCACCAGAGTTTTGTACAGCTGCAGCATAACCTCTTGGTTCCGGAACTCGATCCCTCTATTAATAAAAGCTGAAACATTGTATGCCTTAACAGCTCTGTCAACCTGGGTGGCAACTTTCAAGGATCTGTGTACATGGACACCGAGATCTCTCTGCTCACCTACCCTACCAAGAATCTTACCATTAGCCCAGTACTTTGCCTTCTGGTTACTCCTAACAAATCTCCTTTCAACTTTCTCCTTCTCATCTTAAACCAGTGCCCTTTCCCTGCTCCACCCTGGGGAATAACACTCAGACTGTCCTGTCTGCACGTTTCTCTATCTTTGCGTTGCTACTATCAGGTCGCCCCTCAGCCTCTGACAGTCTAGTGAAAATAATGCAAGTATGTCTAATGTCTCCTTGTAACCTGTACACTCCAATCCAGGCGACATCCTGGTAAATCTCTTTTTTACATGCTGTTCAAAGCCTCCACATTCTCCTTACAGTGTGGCGACCAGAACTGCACATACTGCTCCAATTGTGATCTAACTAAAATTGTATACAACTGCAGCATGATATGGCAACACTTTATACTCAGTTCTCAAACCGATGAAGGCAAGCAAGACTTCTTTACCACCTTACTCACTTGTGGTGCCGCTTTCAAGGAGCTATGGACTTGTATCCTGACATCCCTCTGAATATCAATGCCCCCATGAGTCCTGCCATTAACTGTATATTTCCCTGTTCCATTTGACCTCCCAAAATGCATCACCTCACACTTGTCCGGATTAAACTCCATCTGCCATTTGTCTGCCCAACTTTCCAACTGATCTGTGACCTGCTATATACTTTGACAACCTTCCTCAATAGCCACAACTCCACCAATTTTTGTGCCATCTACAAAGTTACAAATCAGACCCACCTGCATTTTCATCCGCAGCAGCAAGCCCGGCAGCATCAGAGAGAAGAAAGCAGAGTTAATGTTTCGAGTCCACTGATCGATGAAATTCTGTTGGAGTCACAACAACAAGGATCACTGGACCCGAAAAGCTGTTTTCTCCTCCACAGATGCTGCCAGACCTGCTGAGCTTTTCCAGCAACTTTGTTTTTGTTCCTGATTTACAGCATCCACAGGTCTTTTGGGTTTTATTCAGTTGAAGAGTCACTGGACTTGACACGTTAATTCTCCTTTCTTTCCTCTGTTGCTGACCGATCCACTGAGTTTCTCCAGTAGTTTCAGTTATTGTTTCATAATTCCAGTAGCTGTGGTTCTTAGTTTTATGTTTTCATCCAAATTATTTATATACCTTACAAATAAGAGGTCCCGACACTGATCCTTGCAGAACATTACTGGTAACAGACCTGTAGTCAGAAGAACACCTCTCCATCCCTCTGTCTTCTATGAGCAAGCCTATTTTGTACCCAGCTGTCAAACTCACTGTGGATCCCATGTGACTTACTCTTCTGAACCAGCCTACCATGAGGGACCTTGTCAAATGCTTTAATAAACTGCAAGTCGACAACCCACTGCCCTATCCTCATCAATCATTTTCATCACTTCCTCAAAAGAACTGAGTCAGATTTGTGATACAAGATCTCTCCTGCACAAAGCCACATTGACTATTCCTAATAAAGCCATTCTTTATCAAACGTGAGTAAATCCTGTCCCTAAGAATCTTTTCCAAAATTTCCCTACCACTGACATAAGGATCACCAACCTATCATTTCCTAGTTTATTCCTGTTACCTTTCTTAAATAATGGAACAACAACATTGGCAATTCTATAGTCTTCTGGAATCTTGCTATTCGCTTAAGAGATCTCTGTCAAAGCCCCATCAATTTCCTCCCTTGGCCCCTCAATATCCTGAGATAGATCCCATTGGGCTCTGGGGACTTTTCTGTTAATGGTTGTCTAGATGTTAAACACCACAACCTTAATATTGGCATGTTCTAGAGTGTCAACACACCCCTTCCTAACCTTACAATCATTCATGCCCTTCTTGGTGACTATCAATGCAAAGTACTCATTAAGGACCTCACCCACATCCTCTGGCTCCATGCATAAATTCTCTCCTATGTCTTTGAGTGGGCCTGCCCTTTTTCTAGTTACCCTCTTGCTCCTTATGTAGGTAAAAAATATTTGCCAAAGACATTTCATGGCTCCTTTTGGCCCTCTTAATCCTTTCTTTATGTTCTTTCCTACTACGTTCCTCAAGGGCTTTGTCTGATTCCAGTTTCCTAAACCTTTATGTATACTTCCTTTTTTTCTTTTTGACTAAACTTTCAATATGTATTGTCATCTTGAGTTCCCAAATCTTGCCATCCTTATCTCTCATCCTCACAGGAACGTACTGGTCCTAAACTCCAATCAGCTGGCCTTTGAAAACCTCCCACATGTCAGATGTGGATTTACCCTCAAACTGCAACGCCCCCATCTAATTCCTCCTTCCTAATGTTATTGTAACTAACCTTCTCCCAGTCTTATCACTTTCACCTGAGGACCAGTCTTATCACTTTCACCTGAGGACCAGTCTTATCCTTATCCATAATTGTCTTAAAACTTACAGAAATATGATCACTGTTTCCAAAATGCTCCCCCACTGAATCTTTGATCACCTGACCAGGTTCATTCCTCAGTTTAGTTATGATCCCTTGCCTTGTTGGACTATCTACACTCTGTTTCAAGAAACCCTGCTGGATGCACTTAACAAATGCTGCTGCTCCTAAGGCGCTGGCACAAAGGGAACCCCAGTCAACATTAAAATCACCAGCTTCAATAACTGCATCTTTTAACATCTTTCCATGATCTGCCTACATATCTTTTCTATCTGCTGCTGGCTGTAGTATAACCCCATCACAGTGATTGCACCTTTTATTATCCTAGAGTTGTGTGCGTGTGACCTGGCTGGATGTGCCCTCCCATATGTTCTTTTAATGTGTGTTACTCCTGAGATATACTACCCCTTGGGTATGTTCTGCAGAACAATGTTGGGTTCGTCGCTGGTGTTACTTCTACCTTAGATTCAGCTATATTGTATCAATTTTTAATTAAATAATTTTTGTTTTAAATCTTTTTTGATTATTCCCTGTTTGATACAGCAGGATCTGTTGCCCTGGAACCTGGATTGGGAAGAGATCCCTGAAAACATTAGTAAACCGGTTGGAATTTTGAAAAAACTTGCACTTTTCATGCTAATGTTTTCATGTCTTCCACAAAGCCCACATCTTGATCAATCTTTGAAGGTGACAGGATATAATGGGAGATGATTAGCGAAATAAGTGGGATCTTTCAGATTTTTATAAGTAGAACCATTGGTTACAAAAGCAGGGACATTTTTCTGCACCTTTTATAAAACTCTGGTTAGGTGCCAGTTGGAATATTGCACCTAGTTCAGGTCACTGCACTTTAGGAAGGATGTGAGGCTACTTGAGAGGGTGGAGTGGAGATTTATCAGAATGGTTCCAGGGATGAAGGATTTTAGTGACAAAGTTTGGTTGGAAAAACTGAGATTGTTCTCATTGGAGCACAGGGGTTTGAAGTGGGATTTGACTAAGGAAACAGGATTCTAGTGCTGCACTAGTGTCCCAACCTCTGGGCCAGGAGACCTGGGTTCAAATCCCACCTGCTCCAGAATGAGTAATAATATCACTGAACAGGTTAAGTAGAAACTACTTTTGTTTTACAAAGTTGTAACAAGTTTTGTCAAGAGAGATGAGGAATTGCTGTTCCATTAGCTAATGATACAAGGTTGGGGGACACAGATTTAGGATTGTGTGCAGGAGACATATGAGAAAGAATTGTTAAAGTTTCACTGATTTATTTCATATTATTCATTTGGGAGCGCTGTTTTAATAAGAATCAATCCTGTTCTTCCTTTGACTTTTTCACCTCATGCTCATCATTTATTGATGTCTGGATGCTTTTACCCCATTCCCAGGCTCCCCATTCTGCTCTGAAGTAAGTTTGAAAGCACAACTGTGGTCTGTAATACAGCGTTCACTCAATTGGCTGGCAAATTGACACAGTGCAAAGTCCACCAGTTGTAATTAGTCTCAGCACTATCTGCTGTAACCATCAACAGTTTCTGCGAATCACTAGACCTGGGCCTCTATAAACAAACTGAAATCTGTGCATGTGTGAAGCGAGGAAATGCTGTTAACATGTTGGTTGGTTAGCTTTTCTTGAGTTGAGAGCCAGGTAACCCCAGTTTCTCCCCAACCCGAGAGATTGCATTGCACAGATTACTAAACACATGGGGCCAAAAATGGGATGATTCTGTCTCTGTTTGTCTCATTGCTATCACCCTGCTGAAGTATCCACAGACCAGGTGCATGTCATTTCCAAATGACAACATGTTTATAGCAACACTAATTGAATGAAAGATTCCAAAGCTTTTCAAAGACGAAAACTATAAATGAAACAATGTCTGTAAAAGTAGAACCTGTTGTAGAAATCCAATTCCATTTGAAATTGTGTCAGTTTCTGTGCTGTTACCTATAATCCTACTTTTGTTTCTAGGTTCTGTGGACCTGCTACGCATCACCTTACACCTGGGAGCGTGTCTCCCTCCTTATAAACTCACCGTGAAGAGAGTCCACATCATAAAAGTGACTGACCCAAATGAGTGCACGTCCTGCCATTTCCGCTCATCCCAAAGAGAACACGGGTCAGAATGGAGTGAGCAGAATGCAGCTACAGGGTAATGACAGTGGCAGCGTACAGCAAGTCCCGCAAATCCATCCACTCAGCCCCTCGGGGGCTGGCAAGGCCATGGCACCCAGCAAACAGAACAAGAAGAGTGTGAGCTACAACAAGGAGAGCGAAGAGTACCGACAGCGTCGGGAACGCAACAACATGGCTGTGAGGAAGAGCCGATTAAAGAGTAAGCAGAAAGCTCAGGACACGCAGCAGAGAGTCAATGAGCTGAAGGAGGAGAATGAGCGGCTGGAAGCAAAAATCAAGCTGCTCAGCAAGGAGCTGAGCGTCTTAAAGGATTTGTTTCTCGAGCATGCCCATAATTTCTCTGACAGTGGGCACCCACCATTTACTGAAAACACTGGCTCTGGGCAGGAGGCTAACAGCCTAGGGCAGTAGACAGGGAAGTGGGTGTCAACTGTGCCCAGATTTTTGCAGAAAGGGGTTTTTCTTTGAATTGTCTATTTTAATTTAAATTTTTAAAATCATATATTTCTGCTATTGGTAAGAGCATTACGTTCAGTGATCCTGTGTTTGGAGAGTATTCAGAGTTCTTAGAGTGGAGAAAAGCAGCAGTTTACAAAATGGACGCCGCAGAAACTAAAAGTGCCCTCAAACAGCTACTGATGTCACCAGTGCTGATTCAGTGCAGGAAATGCTCCATCTAGCTGCTGGGGTCTCTCCCCAACCCCTTTGCTCCTCTCTTCAGTTCTCTGTCTGTTGACGTTGAGCTGTGATCTTGTAGAAAAGACTGTGGGTTTCCACTATCAAACTTGCTAAGCGGCAGTTTCACTGTGTTTATTTCATTTGGTTCGGGGCGTAGAGTGCTGGAATGTCAAGGTCTGGCAGCGAGCATGGGCCTGTTGACTTGAGAAATGTTGTTTAAACAGTTAGTAGCAATACCCAGCAGAGTCAGAAATGTAGATGCACATTAACATTGTGGGTAGTCCATTTATCACACGCTCAGGATTTGAATTGGTTGCAGGGGGGTTTGGGAGATTTTGAAGTCTGACAGAGACAGGTGGGATTTGGTGTGGTTCCTGCCTGAAACACTAGCCTTGCTATTATTTTTCTGTCTGGTTTGCTGGCTGTTTGGTTTTCCCTTCAGTTTCAGAAGGCAGCACTGTTGCTTACTTTAGAGGAGTGCACTAATTCTGTTCCAGAGAATCTCATGAGGGCAATTTCAGAATTTGTGTTCAGTTTTATAAAGTAGATAACAGAACAAGGGAAGTAGTTTTGAGCCAATTTACACAGTTTAAATGTTGCCTCCTCCTTGGGACTGCCTCTATTGCCTTGTTTCCATCCAGATCAACATTCCAGAGTCTGGAATTAATCACAGCTTCTGATCACAGTCTCCTGCTCAGCAGCCCTTCACCCTCGTTTCCTGCCTGTCTCTATTCTTTTTGTTGCTGGGAATCACTGTGCCCCTTTCTCATCCACCTCACCTTCCCCCATTGCTGCTCTTCACTGGCCTCATTCATGACTATGAGGTAGCAACAAGGGAGATCCCATTGGATTGGAATCTGTCATTTTTGTGCAGTTACCTGGCATTGCACTGTAGCTGCTGACAAACTGTGCCTGTGATAGACTGCTCGAGCCTCGATCTCCATCTCCCATTACATTACATTCACAATTATTTGCAAGGTTGCATTGTGGAGTGTTCCCAGATGTTGCATGTATGGAACACTGTTTATAGAAATTCTTTGCACATTTGCCTTAGCCCTTCTATTTAATAGAATATTCTGGCTGCTGAATTGCAAGTGGCAGGTCTCAGAATATAATCCTCTTGCACATCTCTCTCATTTATTGCCTGCTGTGTAACTCTCACTAAAAGAATCAGCACAAATGTCTCAATACACAGATTTTATGCACACATTATGATTTCTTTAAACTGCATTGGCCCAGTAATATCCTGCAAACAACAATGAGGTGAATGAGTTGTCTTGGTTGAGGTGAGAGACCCCTGATTTTCTGTGAATAATATCAGAGAATTCTTTCACATCAATCACTGATAAAGTGGGCCTCCATTTTTAACATTTTATCTACACCTTTCGAACTTGGAACTGCTACCATCTAGAAAAATGAGAGCAGTAAATACATTGCTGCAGTACACAGTAATATTCAGAAAATATACACTCCATTTATTCCAAAGGCAGTGCTCAAAGCTGAGCATGGTTTCAGTTGGACTTTGAACAGCTGAAGCATGACATTCAGTCCTCTTGTTCTTGTCTCAAGTTGTAAAAGTCAGCATTTCAATCACCTGTTTCAATATTTCCTTTATCTACTCATTACATTTTAATGAGCTTTACCATTCCTAATTGTTTCCAGCTTTCCATCATTTTGAGAATCTCCTGTTCTTTTCATTTTAGGTTTAATTAAAGTGGATGAGCTGATGATTCAGACTAATTTCGCTCTGCTTCCAGTGCTGCCTACCTTTGTGTCATGATCAAATCTGTTGATATAGCCTTCTACCCCCATCATCAAACCCTGCTCTGATTGCAGTGAAGAGTTGAGGCCACTAGTCCCTGCAGGAAGAGCTCATCAGCTTCCTTCCAATCATAGTATATTGTCAATCCACCCTACTCCAGCTGACGGCCAATTTCCCAACCAGGTCAATATTGAAATCTTCAATTTCATGAGCTCCAACTTCAGCTGGGTCTCTTATGAGCAACCTTATCAAATGTCTTCAAGATTACATTGCCTGTAGACATTAACCTTCATGTACTTTAGAACGACCTCTTCAAGCAGCTAAATCAGGTCAGTCAGGTATGACTGTCCATTTCAAATCCTTGGTGGTTCTGTCAGATTAGCTGTTCCGTGTGATTTCAATCACATTGCCTCGAATTCTAGACTTGAGTAATTTCCCGATAGCCGCTGTCAGGAAACTCTGGGCTGGAATTCCTTGGCTTCTATTCTTCTTTCCCAAATAGCAGAGCGACTTGTGCAAGTTTCCAATCCAAGGGAAAATTGGAGAACACTTTTCAAGGTTATAATTGGGGCAAAAAGAAAGAAAATAGATACAAAGGAATATACTTCATAGAATGTCTGTTCTCCTTTCAATTAGAAGTCAGATTTTTAAAAAAATCTAGTGTACTAATTTTCCAGCATGTTTATAAATCAATTTTTCAAGTTGTAATTCAAAACAGCAAAGGATATTGGAGAGTTGAGGGGTTAAATGCTGTGATCTTGCTGAATGTGCCACAGTATTTTTGTTTCTAGAATGAATGACTTACGAAATTAGCAGTGACATTATTGCATTTTTTAAGAAAGTCCAACTTTAAGATGGAACACACTTTATCTATAATAATAGGAAGATGTGTTTTCTAATGTACTGATGAAATATTTGTGTGTCTCTGTATGGGGCCCTATGATAAAGTTATGTTGCTATATAGGAAATTCTTTTTAAATCTTGTTGAAAAGGTAAACCCTGTACATTTTCTGCTGCATTAAGGGGAATCTTATGGTTGTTGAAAAATGACATTTTGTAAAGACAGTTATTGAATAAGTATTATGCATTTTATAAATGTCCTGCCTATTTTCAGCTTGCTGATTTAGTTTCTCTTCAGTTGTGGAGTGAGCAGAGCCCAATGCTGTTCATTGATGAGTTGTTTGATGATGGAGACAAATGTTTTCTTTACACTAAGTGGAATGAATGTTGTAGAAGAAGATATTCTCCCCCTCAAAAAACACAATTTCCTCTAAATTCACTGACATTTGCAAGAGCGCAGCCATCAATGTACTAAAACTCCTTTTTATCGAGTTTTGAGAAGATTTGTAGCTCAGGTTGAGGTTCTAGATGTGAGTTTGCTCGCTGAGCTGGAAGGTTAGTTTTCAGATGTTTCATCACCATCCTAGGTAACATCATCAGTGAGCATCCGACAAAGGCGCTGGTGTTATGTCCCGCTTTCTATTTGTCTGACAGATAAAATACAGGCCGGTCCCTGTGCTCATGCTGTGTACTATGTTGAAGTTCAGAGTGTGCCGAATGGATATGACTGGATTTGCCAGGATTGGAATTCTACATACAGCCTTCGCATGCCCTTACTGTACCTGACTGCAGCAGGAATCCTGGGAGACAGTGATGGATGTAGTTAGAGGGCAGCGGACAGAAAGGATCAGGCCATGCTGAAAGGTTGGTCAAGTTAAGAGGAGGGCTGTGTTGTTCAAGGATCGCAAGGGCTGCACAGGAGAAACCTACCAACCACAGCACAGTGTTAACAGCTGAAGATAGAGGAAGTAGTGGGGCCCAGGAGAATGTGTCCTGTGTATCAAAGCGTCAGTTTGTTTTTTTGGCGATAGGTCATTTTTAGATTTGAACACGTAGAAGGAGTGAGATGCCTCAAGCACTTCTGGAATGTTTTTCTGAAAATCACCATTGAACAGCAAAGACGAAGACCTGCTGTGTCAAATGCAGCAATTCAGCTAAACAACAAAACAGTAAGCAGAAAGGCTGCAGCTCCTCCTGTACTCTCACCACTGACACTACCATTCATTGAATCTCCTTGTACAGCCCAAGAGCATTTGATCCTACCATAGACCCTCTTCCCCTTCCCATTTGAACTCCTCCCACAGGTTCTGAACATTCTCCCACACAGAGTTTCACCCCTTCATACTCCACATTCACCAAAAACATTTCCAGAATACTGAGCTGCCTCTTGTGGCCAACTGCAACAAACATTGACACCTTGCCCCACTGTAGTTCCACTTTCACTGTTGTGGGCCAACAGTATTTCCCTGAGCTCTTGTCTGGTACAGATTCTGTCTTCACCACCCCATTGCAGGAGCAGTCTGTTACGGCAGTGCTGCCTTAAATATATATAATATTTTATATAACGGCCCCTTCTTTTGTAAGGATAAATTTTGGTATCCTTTACTATTTAATGATGTCAGAAAGTACTCCTTTTTAATAGAGGGTTGTTTTAAACCTTGTGTTAGAACCAAATGCTTTTCTGTGTAGATGCTACTAAAATAAAAATCAGATGTTGATGTGATGTTGCATACCAGAATGAAATGCTCAGGATATTTCATGCTGAAAGATTTGAATCTCTACACTTACTTTATACACTGCATTCATTTAACAGCCAATACTGCAGTCTTCAGTCATAAGAATGAAGATTAAAACTTTAATTCTTTCTTGATTGTATTTTCTTTGTTCTACCTTTTGATATTGTATAAAGTTCTAACACAATGCATTATGACTCTCAGTACTGCAGTCCAACCCCATGATCGTTGTAAGAGGCTGTAACAATAACTTGTGCTTGTGTAGCAGCTATGATATCGCAGACTGTACCAAGGACTGTTACCAGCTAGAAATCTGTCTACATGTTAATGAGGTATAGGCACAACTGGCTGTGTGCTTGGCCAAAGGAGGTAAATTTTTAAGAAGAGAGTAAGGGGAGGGATTGCATAGCTAAGGCATGACCAATCAGGATCATTAGGAATAGGAGTAGGCCATTGACCGTGCTCTGCCAATCGGACACTACCCTGACAAACAAAGAACAAAGAAAATTACAGCACAGGAACAGGCCTTCGGCCCTCCAAGCCTGTGCCGATCAAGATCCTCTGCCTAACCTGTCATCTATTTTCTAACGGTCTGTGTCCATTTGCTCCCTGCCCATCCATGTACCTGTCCAAATATATCTTAAAAGACGCTAACGTGTCTGCGTCTACCACCTCCGCTGGCAACGCGTTCCAGGCACCCATCATCCTCTGCGTAAAGAACTTTCCACGCATATCTCCCTTAAGCTTTCCTCCTCTCACTTTGAACTCATGACCCCTAGTAATTGAGTCCTCCACTCTGGGGGGGAAAAAGCTTCTTGCTATCCATGCTGTCTATACCCCTCATGATTTTGTGGACCTCAATCAGGTTCCCCCCTCAATTTCCGTCTTTGTAATGAGAATAATCCTAATCTACTCAACCTCTCTTCGTAGCTAGCACCCTCCATACCAGGCAACATCCTGGTGAACCTCCTGTGCACCCTCTCCAAAGCATCCACATCCTTTTGGTAATGTGGCGACCAGAACTGTACACGGTGTCTAAATGTGGCCGAACCAAAGTCATATACAACTGCAATATGATCTGCCAACTCTTGCACTCAATACCCCATCCGATGAAGGAAAGCATGCCATATGCCTTCTTGACCACCCTATTGACCTGCGTTGCCACCTTCAGGGAACAATGGACCTGAACACCCAGATCTCTCTGTTCATCAATTTTCCCTAGGACTTTTCCATTTACTGTATAGTTTGCCCTTGAATTTGATCTTCCAATATGCATCACCTCGCGTTTGTCCGGAATGAACTCCATCTGCCATTTATCTGCCCAACTCTCCAGTCTATCTATATTCTGCTGTAACCTCTGACAGTCCCCTTCACTATCTGCTACTTCACCAATCTTAGTGTCATCAGCAAACTTGCTGATCAGACCACCTACACCTTCCTCCAAATCATTTACATATATCACAAACAACAGTGGTCCCAGCACAGATCCCTGTGGAACACTACGGGTCACAGGTCTCCAATTTGAGAAACTCCCTTCTACTACTACCCTCTGTCTCGTGTAGCCAAGCCAGTCTTTTTATCCATCTAGCTAGCACATCCCTGGACCCCATGTGACTTCACTTTCTCCATCAGCCTGTCATAGGGAACCTTATCAAATGCCTTACTGACATTCCTAATATCTGCTTTTCCACCTTTACCCCAACCCTAGATATCTTTCAGAATTAAATATACACAAAGACTGTGCCACCACAGTTCTCTGGAGCAAGGATTTACAAGGATTTCCAAAGATTTATAGCCCTCTTGAGAAAAAATGTCCTCCTCATCTCAGTCTTAAATTGGTGCCCCTTTAAATTGAGACTGTGCCCTCTGGTCCTCGGCTTTCCCATGTGAGGAAACATCCTCTCCACATTTACCCTGTCAAGCCCCTGCAGAATCCTCTGAGGCAGAGCATTCTAATTCACTGTTCCACAAGAGGCTGGAATTAGATCAACACCAATTTCTTGGGGGTGTCTTGATTGGAGGAGGATACAAAGCAGTGAATAGGACTTGAGGGCAGCAGAACTTTGAATGGTATCAAGTTACAGAGAGTGGGTGGCTGGATTTAAAGGAGGTGATGGCAGTCCCGCCACGCGCTGGAGAGCTAGCCAAGATTCTTTGGACCTCTTCCTGAAAAGGAGATGGAAGCAGAGGCTTTGAGCACTTTTAACATAGATGGCCCTTTGTTTGTCACAAATCTGAAAGGTCATCAGGAATAGGGGGTTGTGGTATAATGAGATCAGTCATGATCTTAATGTGAAGCAGGGCCAAATGGCCTTGTGCGAGAGCCCCTGTAGTCACAGTCAGGTAATGACAGGCCAGTGATGGGGCTTTTCTTTGGCATTGAGAGCCTTGGGGATGGAGATTGGAGTCCTCTCTACCTCTCAGTGCCACAGGGAAGCGGGTATCTGCCTTGGCAGTTGATCCTCATGGGGCCCTGGACACAGACACTGGTGCTGGTTGTGGGGAGGGCTCACACTCAGTCCTCTTTCCCGAAGCTGATCTCCACCCCCCCACTCCCACCCTTGCTCAGTGCTGTGTCTGCTCCCCCACCCTGGTTTGATTGTTGAACTCCCTGTTTGGTGGTGAGCCTCTGCATCTGGGTTAATGCCACCAGCAGTGGGAGGATTCCTGTCATTAGGCTTTGCTCAGTTGTTGGAGGAGTGGGAAATCTTAGAGTCACACAGCACGGAAACAGTCCATGCCACCGTAAACCCAAACTAAACTGGCCCCACTTGCCTGCATTTGGCCCATTATCCCTTTAACCATTTCTTATTTGAATACTTATCTAAATGTCTTTTAAACATTGTGACTGTTTCTCCATCCACCACTTCCTCTGGAAGTTCATTCCACATACAAACCATTCTCTCTTTAAAAAAAAAATCCCCTAATTTTTTTTTTAATCTTTCACCTCACACCCTAAACAGGAATGGAATTGCCTGATACTGAGGTTGGGGTTCACTTCTCCAGGAGTTTTGGGGATCCAGTTGGATTTTAGCAACAGTTGAGCAGCTTTATGGGCACTGACCTTTGATCAATAGGGAAATCTGAATGAACTCTGTCCTCCAGGCTGTGAGGCTGGAATTTGAGCCTAGGAGACCAGGCTGCTGGCAGTGCAAGATATGCCATTCAGTGATGAGCAGTCACGTGCAGCCTCCCTTGTCTCAGACTTCAAATCTCTGAACAGGTTGAGTTTATTTTGACACGAGATGATCAAGCTGGCAGATTAAACATCCTGGGGTGTGATCGTTGACACAGTGGATTCATCTACAATGCAGTGAAATCTGTGCCATGGATATTAAAAGCACAAACATCATTCAGACAAACCCAAAAACAATCTGAAAAATGTGAAGAATTCAAACCCTGAGATAAGCCTGTCTGTCTCGCATTGCTATTATTTTTTAAAAATGATTTGCAAATTAACATCACCGGTCCAGGATGGTAACATCTCAACGAATTACAGAGACGTGTGGACAGTGAGCAGGAAGCTAAGGAATGTTAAGAAGAGAAGGAGGTCGAGGTCAAAGAGACAAACTAGTGGTGAGATTTGTGGAGTTTCTGATGCTGGAGAAAGAGAATAGGACTGATATTTTAAAGAAGGGTTTGAGAGGACATGAGGAGAACAGAATGTCTAGAAGATTGACTTTCATTGGTGGAAGGATGAGTTTGGGATCCATAAGAGTGATATAGGGTGGGAAATCAAACAAGATTATGCACAGGGCTGAGATCTCCAAGTCAATATGGATCTGTGGCTAAGCCAGCTGGATGGGGAGCTGGATAAAGATGGGGTAATCTGTCATTTAGGCAAAGGCAGCGATAGGGAGGTAAAGACATGGCTTGAGGGGTAGTGTGGAAAGATTAGATTTTTGGGAGATTGGCATCATTTTTGGGAAATTAGGAGGATGCTCACAGAAGATAGGCTTTACCCAAGCAGAAAAGGAACTAATCTCCTGGCTGAGAGAATAAATAGTGTAGCAGGGGTAGATTTAAACTTATAAAGCATGGAGGGTGAGTTGACAAATGGGCTCAGTTTTAGAAGTACCAGATAGGGCAAAAGAGAAAAAAATGGGGAAGGGGGAAGGGAAGTGCGGAAAGGCTTCAATGTTGACAGTGAACAATAAAATGATTACCTTCCAGTAAGCAAGAAAGATACAAGGTCCAGGTTAAATTGTAGTAGGTAAATGCACGGAGTGTAGTGAACACAGCTGGGGAACTAGAAGCAGAATTGCTCTAGGGGGATATGAAACAATACTGTTGACAGAAACGCACCTCAAACCAGTAGAAAAATGGATACGTTTAGTAGAAACAGGGTGGGTTAAAGGGAAGGAGGTGTAACAGTCTTGGCCAGATACCTTAAATAAGATACAGTCCCTGAACTAGAATCCATTTGGTTGAAGATTAGGAACAGGATTTGCGGACATAATATGGAAACCTGTAGGACATTTAGTGTTGTGATTATTGGTGATTTTAATTACCCTTGGGTAGTCTGAGAAAAAAGGTAGAGTACATAAGAACTCAGAGCAGGAGTAGGCCATCCAGCTTCTCGAGCCTGCCCCGTCATTTAATAAGATCATGGCTGATCTTTTTGAGGCTCAGCTCCACTTACCTGCCCACTCACCATAACCCTTAATTCCTTCACTGTTCAAAAATTTATCTAGCCTTGCCTTAAAAACATTCAGCGAGTAGCTTCAACTGCTTCACTGGGCAGGGAATTCCACAGATACACAACCCTTTGGGTTAAGAAGTTCCTCCTGACCTCAGTCCTACATTTGCTTGCCTTTGTTTTGAAGCGATGCCCTCTAGTCCTTGTTTCAGCTACTAGCGGAAACAACCTCCTTGACTCCACCTTATCTATTCTCTTCATAATCTTATATGTTTCTATAAGATCTCCCCTCATTCTTCTGAATTCCAATGAGTATAATCCCAGTCTACTCAGTGTCTCCTCATAATCCAACTCTCTCAACTCTGGAATCAACCGAGTGAATCTCCTCTGCACCTCCTCCAGTGCTAGTATATCTCTTCTCACGTAAGGAGACCAAAACTGCACACAGTACTCCAGGACCTTATACAGCTGGAGCATAGCCTCCCTGTTTTTAAACTCCATCCCTCGAGCAAAGGCAGACAAAATTCCATTTGCCTTTTTAATTACCCGCTGCACCTGCAATCCCACATTCAGCGATTCATGCACAAGGACACCCAAGTCCCTCTGCACAGCAGCATGCTGCAATTTTTTACCATTTAAAATATAGCCCATTTTGCTGTTATTCCTACCGAAATGGATGCCCTCACACTTATCGACACTGTACTCCATCTGCCAGACGTTTGCCCACTCACTCAGACTATATCTATCCCCATCCCCCTGCAGACTTGCAGTGTCTTCTGCACACTTTGCTCTATCACTCACCTTAGTGGCACAGTACGGGGCACAGAAGGGGAGAAATTCCTGCAGTGTGTGCAGGAGAACTTCCTGAAACACTACATATGGGTTAAGCAGGAGGATGGGAACCAAAATTGTAGTTCGACTATAGAAAAGGTTGAGAGTAGGCTGGTCCAAAATAAAGTTTCAGGGAAGCAAGATGGCACCGGCAAGCAAGAAGTTGGATTGAAGTGTGTCTACTTCAATGCCAGGAGTGTCCGGAATAAGGTGGGTGAACTTGCAGCATGGGTTAGTACCTGGGACTTCGATGTTGTGGCCATTTCGGAGACATGGATAGAGCAGGGACAGGAATGGTTGTTGCAGGTTCCGGGATTTAGATGTTTCAGTAAGAACAGAGAAGATGGTAAAAGGGGTGGAGGTGTGGCATTGTTGGTCAAGGACAGTATTACAGTTGCAGAAAGGATGTTTGGGGACTCGTCACCTGAGGTAGTATGGGCTGAGGTTAGAAACAGGAAAGGAGAGGTCACCCTGTTGAGAGTTTTCGATAGGCCTCCGAATAGTTCCAGAGATGTAGAGGAAAGGATAGCAAAGATGATTCTCGATAGGAGTGAGAGAGACAGGGTAGTTGTCATGGGGGACTTCAACTTTCCAAATATTGACTGGGAACAGTATAGTTCAAGTACTATAGATGGGTCAGTTTTTGTCCAGTGTGTGCAGGAGGGCTTCCTGACAGTGTATGTTGATAGGCCAACAAGGGGCGAAGCCACATTAGATTTGGTACTGGGTAATGAGCCCGGCCAGGTGTTACATTTGGAAGTAGGTGAGCACTTTGGTGATAGCGATCACAATTCTGTTATGTTTACGTCAGTGATGGAAAGGGACAGGTGTATACCACTGGGCAAGAGTTATAGCTGGGGGAAAGGCAATTACGATGAGATTATGCAAGATTTAGGGAGCATAGGATGGGGAAGGAAACTGAAGGAGATGGGCACGTTAGAAATGTGGAGCTTATTCAAGGAAAAGCCCCTGTGTGTCCTAGATAAGTATGTACCTGTCAGGCAGGGAGGAAGCTGCAGAGTGCAGGAGCCGTGGTTTACGAAGGAGGTGGAATGTCTGGTCAAGAGGAAGAAGAAGGCTTATGTTAGGATGAGATGTGAAGGCTCGGTTAGGGCACTTGAGGGCTAGAAGTAGCCAGGAAAGGCCTAAAGAGAGAGCTCAGAAGAGCCAGGAGGAGACATGAGAAGTTGTTGGCGGATAGGATCAGGGTAAACCCTAAGGCTTTCTATAGGTATTTAAGGAATAAAAGAATGACGAAAGTAAGATTAGGCCCAATCAAGGATAGTAGTGGTAAGTTATGTGTGGAGTCAGAGGAGATAGGGGAAGCGCTAAATGAATATTTTTCAACAGTATTCTCTCTAGAAAATGACAATGTTGTCGAGAATACTGAGATACAGGCTACTAGACTAGGTGGGATTGAGGTTAACAAGGAAGAGGTATTAGAAATCCTTCAGAGCGTGAAGATAGATAAGTCCCCTGGGCCGGATGGGATTTGTCCTAGGATCTTCTGGGAAGCCAGGGAGGAGATTGCCAAGCCTTTGGCATTGATCTTTAACTCATCATTGTCTACAGAAATAGTGCCAGATGACTGGAGGATAGCAAATGTGGTTCCCCTGTTCAAGAAGGGGAGTAGAGACAGCCCTGGTAATTATAGACCAGTGAGCCTTACCTCAGTTGTTGGTAAAGTGTTGGAGAAGGTTATAAGGGATAGGATTTATAAACATCTAGAAAAGAATAAATTGATTAGGGATAGTCAACGCGGTTTTGTGAAGGGAAGGTTGTGCCTCACAAACCTTATTGAGTTCATTGAGAAGGTGACCAAACAGGTAGATGAGAGTAAACCGGTTGATGTGGTGTATATGGATTTCAGCAAGGTGTTCGATAAGGTTCCCCACAATAGGCTATTGTACAAAATGCGGAGGAATGGATTTGTGGGAGATATAGCAGTTCGGATTGGAAATTGGCTTGCTGAAAGAAGACAGAGGGTGGTAGTTGATGGGAAATGTTCATCCTGGAGTCCAGTTACTAGTGGTGTACCGCAAGGGTCGGTGTTGGGTCCGCTGCTGTTTGTCATTTTTATAAATGACCTGGATGAGGGCGTAGAAGGATGGGTTAGTAAATTTGCAGACGACACTAAGGTTGGTGGAGTTGTGGATAGTGACAAAGGATGCTGTAGGTTGCAGACAGACATAGATAAGCTGCAGAGCTGGGCTGAGAGGTGGCAAATGGAGTTTAATGCAGACATGTGTGAGGTGATGCACTTTGGTAGGAGTAACCAGAAGGCAAAGTACAGGGCTAGTGGTAAGATTCTTAGTAGTGTAGATGAGCAGAGAGATCTCAGTGTTCATGTACACAGATCCTTGAAAGTTGCCACCCAGGTTGACAGGGCTGTTTAAGAAGGCATACAGTGTTTTAGCTTTTATTAAAGAGTGATCGAGTTCCAGAACCAAGAGGTTATGGTGAAGCTGTACAAAACTCTGGTGCGGCCGCATTTGGAGTATTGCGTACAGTTCTGGTCACTGCATTATAAGAAGGATGTGGAAGCTTTGGAAAGGGTGCAGAGGAGATTTACTAGGATGTTGCCTGGTATGGAGGGAAGGTCTTACGAGGAAAGGCTGAGGGACTTGAGGCTGTTTTCATTAGAGAGAAGAAGGTTGAGAGGTGACTTAATTGAAACATATAAAATAATCAGAGGGTTAGATAGGGTGGATAGGGAGAGCCTTTTTCTTAGGATGGTGACGGCGAGCACGAGGGGGCATAGCTTTAAATTGAGGGGTGAAAGATATAGGACAGATGTCAGAGGTAGTTTCTTTACTAAGAGAGTAGTAAGGGAATGGAACGGTCTGCCTGCAACAGTAGTAGATTCGCCAACTTTAGGTACGTTTAAGTCGCCATAGGATAAGCGTATGGACGTACATGGAATAGTGTAGGTTAGATGGGCTTGAGATCGGTATGACAGGTCGGCACAACATCGAGGGCCGAAGGGCCTGTACTGTGCTGTTATGTTCTATGCATTTCCAGTCCTGCCAAGGAGGGAGCTGTGCTGGGTCTGATCCTTGGAAACGTGCAGGCCAAGTGAAAATTGTCAACATTTAGGAAGTACAATCATTAAGTAATAAGGTTCAATATTAATTTGGAAAAGGATAAAATTCAGTCAATGATTAAAATCCCAGACTGGAAAAGATTTTAGGGGTCTAAAAGATGAACTGGAGCACACATTGGGCACGCGTTGTGGCGGATAAGACTGGATGAAAAAAGGGTGAATTTCAACAGCGACATGAACAGGGTGCAAAGCTAGGTACGTACCCACGAGAAATAAATAAGGGCTTTCCAAAGTGAGAGTACCCTAAGTAACTAAGGATGTTGATGAGAAAGTAAGGAAGAAAAATAAGGCATCTGATGCACATTGTAATAATAATAATAGCTACAGAAATCAGGAAGAGTATCTGAAATGCAGGAAAGAGACTAAGGCATGAATACATAAGGCTAAGAGAAAGCACAAGGAAAGGGTAGCAGACTGCTTAAACAACTGGTAAAATATTCTTCAAGCATATTAATAGTAGGAGATTAATGAAAGCTAGAGTGGGCCCCATAAGGAACAAACAGGGTAAGCTGCCACTGAAGCAAAAGATATGGCAGAGGTCCTAAGTGAATATTTTACTTCCAACTTAACAAATTAGAAGATGGTGACAATGGGCTAGTTGAAAATGTGGTGTTGAGCAACTGAACAGTATAGTGATTGATAAAGGAGAGGGGCTAAGAAGCCTGGCATCGGTCCAGATAGAGAAGTCGCCAGCGAGTTTTGAGAAGATTTGTAGCTCAGGTTGAGGTTCTGGATGTGAGTTTGCTCGCTGAGCTGGAAGGTTAGTTTTCAGACGTTTCGTCACCATTCTAGGTAACATCATCAGCGAGCCTCCGACGAAGCGCTGGTGCTATGTCCCGCTTTCTATTTATCTGATTAGGTTTCCTTGGGTTGGTGATGTCATTTCCTGCACTGGTGATGTCATTTCCTGTTCTTTTTCTAGATAGAGAAATCACCAGGCACAGATGAGGTGCATCCTAGATTGCTTAGAGAGCTATGGGAGCAAACTGGGGGGCCATTAACAGAAATTTTCCAGGCCTGTCTGAACACGATCAGTCCTGAGGGCTGGAAGATTTCAAATGTGACACTTGTTTAAGAAAGGAGCAAAGGATAAACCCGGGAAACAACAGAGCTGTCAGCTTGTTGTTAATAGTGAGAAAACTTGGAGAGTCTGTGGTGAGATTTCGGGACTGAGCAACATTGCAGTGTTATATATGATTTTACATCCTGAGTGAGGTCAACAGTACCGATACATTTTAATTGGAAGGATCAGCTGAAATGTACTCAGGTGCGAAGAGATTGAGTGTAGCATTAAACAGCTGGAGGCTTTGGATTCTGCCGAGACTACATGCCCTGACAATTTTCTCGCATCATCTATGAAGATCTGCTCCAAGACCTGTCGACACCCTGGCCAACTTGTTCCAGTACAGCTGCAACATGTGCCTTTTTAAAGACTTTAGGTTGCGTTTTTACAAAAGTCAACAATGGTTTCATCATTATAATCAAAATTTTGTTTGTCCACCTACGTTCTATACACAAAAACAGGGACAAATCCAACCTGGCTAATTAACACTCTATCAGTCCACTCTTGGTTATCAGTAAAGTGATGGAAGGTGTCATTAACAGTTTGCTCAGAAATAATCTGCTTCGTGCTGCTTAGTTTGGGTTACACCAAGGGCTACTCAGCTCCTGACCACATTACAGCCTTGATTGAAATATGAGTCCTGCTTTCACATTGAGAACAACCTCCATCATGTTCTGTGGCACTATCACCGTGCTCAATGGGACAGACTTCGCACTCATCGAGCAACTCAAGACTGGACATCCATGAGGTGCTGTGGGCCGTCAACAGCAGCAGAATTGTACTCCAGTACAAATCTGTAGCCTCATAGCCCGGCACATCCCTCACTCAACCATTACCATCAAGCCAGGGGATCAACCCTGGTTCAATAGAGAGTGCAGGAGGGCATGCCAGGAGCAGCAGCAGGCATCCCTGAAGATGAGGTATCAACCTGGTGAAGACCCCAAACAGGACCACTTACACACCAAACAGCGAAAGCAGCAAGTGACAGACAGAGCTAAGTGATCCCACAACCAATGGATCAGATCTAAGCTCTGCAGTCCTGTTACATCCAGTGGTGAATGGTGGTGGACAATTAAACAACTCACTGGAGGAGGAGGCTCCACAAATATCCCCATCCTCAGTGATGGAAGAGCCCAGCACCTCAGGGCAAAGGATAAGGCTGAAGCTTTCACAGGAATCTTCAGCCAGTAGTGCTGAGTGGATGATCCAACTCGGCCCCCTCCAGTGGTCCCCAGCATTACAGATCCCAGTAGTACTCCAGAACTTGCTGTGCCCCTAACCAAGCTGCTCCAGTACAGTTACAACACGGCTATCTACCCGGCAATGTGGAAAATTGCCCAATTATGTCCTGTACATAATAAGCAGGACAAACCCAACCCGGCCAATTCCTGCCCCATCACTCTCCTCTCAATCAGTGGAAAAGTGATGGAACGTGTCGTCATCAGTGATATCAAGCAGCACCCGCTCAGTGACGCCCAGTTTGGGTTCCGCCAGGGCCACTCAGCTCCTGATCTCATTACAGCCTTGGTTCAAACATGGACACAGGAGCTGAATTCCAGAGGGGTGGGGAGAGTGATAGCCCTTGATATCAAGGTTGCATTCGACCGAGTGTGGCATCAAGGCACCCTAGCAGAACTGGAATCAGTGGGTATCGGGGGAAACTCTCCGCTGGTTGGAGTCATACCTGAGACACTGGAAGATGATTGTGGTTGTTTGGGGTCAGTCATCTCAGCTCCAGGATATCTCTGCAGGAGTTCCACAGGGTAGTGTTCTAGGCTGAACCATCTTCAGCTGCTTCATCAATGACCTTCCCTCCATCATAAGGTCAGAAGTGGGGATGTTTGCTGATGATCGCACAATGTTCAGCACCATTTGTGACTCCTCAGATACTGAAGCAGTCCATGCTCAAAATTCAACAAGATCTGGACAATATCCAGGTTTAGGCTGATGAGTAACAAGTGATATTCATGCCACATAAATGCCAGGCTATGATCATCACCAATAAGAGACAATCTAAGCACTGTCCCTTGACATTCAATGGTGTTACCATCATTGAATCCCCCACTATCAACAGCCTGGAGATTATCATTGACCAGAAAATCAACTCATCAGATAAACACAGTGGTTACAAGAGCAGATCAGAGGCTAGGGATACTGTGGTAAGTAACTCACCCCTGAGTCCTCAAAGCCTATCCACAATCTACACGGCACAAGTCAGGAGTGGGATGGAATGCTCCCCACTTGCCTGGATGGGAGCAGCCCCAACAACACTCAAGAAATTTGACACCATCCAGGACAAAGCAGCCGCTTGATTGGCTCCACATCCACAAGCATCCCACTCCCCCCACCACCGACACTCAGTCGCAGCAGCGTGTACTATCGACAAGATGCACCGCAGAAATTCACCAAAGATCCTCAGACAGCACCTTCCAAACCCACGACCACTTCCATCTAGAAGGACAAGGGCAGTAGATACATGGGAACATCCCCCCAGCAAGTTACCCGTCAACAGCAGCAGTTGCAGAAAGCAGCTCACCATCACCTTCTCCAGGGCTGCCAGGTATGGGCTCAGTCAGCAATACCCACATCTGTGAATGAATGAAAGAAAAGGATCTGGAGCCAAGAGCTGTGTTCAATCAGGGGTGTGGTCAATTATCAATGACAAAGATCTTCTGCCTGCCAACAGCAATGTAACTAGCTCCCAGGTGGGTGGGCAGTATGGAGGTGTGACTATTCAGGGAAGAATCCATAGGAGCTCTGGAAAGGAAGGAAGTGTTATCACTGCAGCAAAAACATCTCAGATCTAAGAGGATAACACAGTGTGGAGCTGGATGAACACAGCAGGCCAGACAGCATCAGAGGAGCAGGAAGGCTGACATTTCAGGTCTGGACCCTTTTTCATTTCTGAAGAAGAGTCTATGCCCAAAATGTCAGCTTTCCTGTTCCTCTGACGCTGCCTGGCCTGCTGCATTCCTCCAGCTCCACACTGTTATCTCTGACTCCAGCACCAGCAGTTCACACTATCTCTCAGATCTGAGAGCCACTTTATTTTCCCTCTCCAGTTGCTGTAAACTGAGCGTCTTAATGAATAAGTCAGAGGCTTTTTTAAGTGTGAACCAGTCATTCTGTGCCTCCTGAAAACAAGGGAGAGAACCTGCTGAGGGAAGATGGAGAAGCAGCTTTCTTCGTCAGCAAAAGGATCAGTTTAGCAAACCCCGTGGGACAGGGATCATTGATCTCCCTTCCCTGTCGTTCCCTCTGCCCATAACACCCATGTCTCTGTGTGTGGCTGTGTCTATGTGTGTCTCTGCGACTGTGTGTCTGTGTGTGTACATGTATGTATCTGTGTGTGTGTCTCTGTATATGTGTGTCTATCTGTGTGTGTCTGTCTCTCTGACTGTGTGTGTGTGTATGTGTCTCTGTGACTGTGTATGTATGTGCATGTATCTGTGTGTATGTATCTGTTTGTGTGTGTGTGTATATATGTATCTGTGTATATGTATCTGTGTGGGTGTGTCTGTCTGTCTGTCTTTGTGTGTGTCTCTGCGTCTGCTTGTGTGTGTAGAGGGGTGTTTACGAGGGATTTAAAGTTTTAACTTGTAGACGTCAGTGGTAGGGAAGCTACTGGAGAAGATACTGAGGGATAGGATCTATTTCCATTTGGAAGAAAATGGGCTTATCAGTGATAGACAACATGGTTTTGTGCAGGGAAGGTCATGTCTTACCAACTTAATAGAATTCTTTGAGGACGTGACAAAGGTGATAGATGAGGAAAAGGCTGTAGATGTCATATACATGGACTTCAGTAAGGCATTTGATAAGGTTCCCCATGGCAGGCTGATGGAGAAAGTGAAGTCACATGGGGTCCAGGGTGTGCCAGCTAGAAAGATAAAAAAAACTGGCTGGGCAACAGGAGACAAAGGGTAGTAATAGAAGGGAGTTTCTCAAATTGGAGACCTGTAACCAGTGGTGTTCCACAGGGATCTGTGCTGGGACCACTGTTGTTTGTGATATATATAAATGATCTGGAGGAAGGTGTAGGTGGTCTGATCAGCAAGTTTGCTGACGACACTAAGATTGGTGGAGTAGCAGATAGTGAAGGGGACTGTCAGAAATTACAGCAGAATATAGATAGACTGGAGAGTTGGGCAGATAAATGGCAGATGGAGTTCAATCCGGGCAAATGTGAGGTGATGCATATTGGAAGATCAAATTCAAGGGCAAACTGTACAGTAAATGGAAAAGTCCTGGGGAAAGTCGATGAACAGAGAGATCTGGGTGTTCAGGTCCATTGTTCCCTGAAGGTGACAACACAGGTCAATAGGGTGGTCAAGAAGGCATATGGCATGCTTTCCTTCATCGGATGGGGTATTGAGTACAAGAGTTGGCAGGTCACGTTGCAGTTGTATAGGACTTTGGTTCGGCCACATTTGGAGTACTGTGTACAGTTCTGGTCGCCACATTACCAAAAGGATGTGGATGTTTTGGAGAGGGTGCAGAGGAGGTTCACCAGGATGTTGCCTGGTATGGAGGGTGCTAGCTACGAAGAGAGGTTGAGTAGATTAGGATTATTTTCATTAGAAAGATGGAGATTGAGGGTGGACCTGACTGAGGTCTACAAAATCATGAGGGGTATAGATAAGGTGGATAGCAAGAAGCTTTTTTCCCCTAGAGTGGGGGACTCAATTACTATGGGTCATGAGTTCAAAGTGAGAGGAGGAAAGTTTAAGGAAGATATGCGTGGTAAGTTCTTTACACAGAGGGTGGTGGGTGCCTGGAACATGTTGCCAGCGGAGGTGGTAGACACAGACATGTTAGCGTCTTTTAAGATATATCTGGACAGGCACATAGATGGGCAGGGAGCAACTGGACACAGACCCTTAGACAATAAATGACAGGTTAGACAGAGGATCTCGACCGGCGCAGGCTTGGAGGGCCGAAGGGCCTGTTCCTGTGCTGTAATTTTCTTTGTTCTTTGTTCTTTATTATGTGTCAATGGTTACTTGTAGCTATAATTTATTGATTTGTATTAAATAGAAGTTATTGTCAAATCCAGAAACCAAGGGTATGTTTTCTGTCAATTTGGATCTAAAAGACAATTGGGGAGTTCCGTGCACTTTTGTAGAATTTTTAACTGTTATGATAACTCCAGGAACAGTGTGGCTTGATTTCCCAGGTCATCTGTCCTTGGGCCTCTACTGTTTGTAATTTTTTTTAATGACTTGGATGAGGGGATTGAAGGATGGGTCAGCAAGTTTGCAGACGACACAAAGGTTGGAGGTGTCGTTGACAGTGTAGAGGGCTGTTGTAGGCTGCAGCGGGACATTGACAGGATGCAGAGATGGGCTGAGAGGTGGCAGATGGAGTTCAACCTGGATAAACGCGAGGTGATGCATTTTGGAAGGTCAAATTTGAAAGCTGAGTACAGGATTAAGGATAGGATTCTTGGCAGTGTGGAGGAACAGAGGGATCTTGGTGTGCAGATACATAGATCCCTTAAAATGGCCACCCAAGTGGACAGGGTTGTTAAGAAAGCATATGGTGTTTTGGCTTTCATTAACAGGGGGATTGAGTTGAAGAGTCGTGAGATCTTGTTGCAGCTCTATAAAACTTTGGTTAGACCGCACTTGGAACACTGCATCCAGTTCTGGTCGCCCTATTATAGGAAAGATGTGGATGCTTTGGAGAGGGTTCAGAGGAGGTTTACCAGGATGCTGCCTGGACTGGAGGGCTTATCTTATGAAGAGAGGTTGACTGAGCTCGGACTTTTTTCAGTGGAGAAAAGGAGGAGGAGAGGGGACCTAATTGAGGTATACAAGATAATGAGAGGCATAGATAGAGTTGATAGCCAGAGACTATTTCCCAGGGCAGAAATGGCTAACACGAGGGGTCATAGTTTTAAGCTGGTTGGAGGAAAGTATAGAGGGGATGTCAGAGGCGGGTTCTTTACACAGAGAGTTGTGAGAGCATGGAATGCGTTGCCAGCAGCAGTTGTGGAAGCAAGGTCATTGGGGTCATTTAAGAGACTGCTGGACATGCATATGGTCACAGAAATTTGAGGGTGCATACATGAGGATCAATGGTCGGCACATTGTGGGCTGAAGGGCCTGTTCTGTGCTGTACTGTTCTATGTTCTATGTTCTATCTAGCAGAGTTGGTCAGGGAACCAGTGGATGTGATGTATTTGGATTTTCAAAAAGCTTTTGATCAAGTCCTCCATAAGAGGTTAGTAAACAGTAATAAAGTGCTTGGGATTGGGATAAGATACCAGCATAGATTGACGATTGGTTAATTGGCTGAAAGCAGGGTTGAGGAATAAATAGTCCAATCTCAGGTTTACAGGCTGTGATCAGTGAGGTACTGCAAGGATCAGTGTTTGGGCCCAAGCTATTCATAATCTGTATGAATGTGGTGATCAATTGTAATATCTTTCTGGCTGTAGATAATATAAACTTGGTGTGAATCTGAATTGAGAGAAAAGTACAGAGAGCCTTGAAGAGGGTTTACACAGGCTGAGTGCATGGCGAAAGTGTGTCAGATGGAATATAATGTGGAGAAGTGTTAGGTGACCCACTCTGGGAGGAGGATCCCAGTGCAGAGTATTTCCTGAGCAGTGAGAGATTGCCTAAATGCAGTAAATGCTGCCAGCATCACCAAAGACCCCTCCCATCCCGGTAATGATCTTCTTCAACCTCTTGCATCAGGCAGAAGATACAGAAGCTTGAACACACACATCAACAAGCTCAAGAACAGCTTCTTCCCTGCTAATATTAGACTGCTAAATCGAGCTCTCTAACTTCAAATGATGTTGATCTTGCTTTGTGCACCTTCTGTGCAGCTATAACCTTGTGTGCCTTGTTCTGTCTAAGCATCCCATGATCTGTTTCAGAGATAGTAAGAACTGCAGATGCTGGAGAATGAGAGATAACACAGTGTAGAGCTGGATGAGCACAGCAGGCCAAGCAGCATCATAGGAGCGGGAAAGCTTGATGTTTCAGGACTAGACCAGAAGGGTCTAGGCCCGAAATGTCAAGCTTTCCTGTTCCTCTGATGCTGCTTGGCCTGCTGTATTCATCCAGCTCTACACCTTGTTATCTACGATCTGTATGTCCTTGTTTGGTACAATCTGCCTGTACTGCTCGCAAAACAAAGCTTTTCACTGTACTTAGGTACATGTGACTAGAAAAATCAAATCAAATAAAGTGGGATGAATTTGTTATGCAAATAGATCGAAACAGGGATGATACAGTTTGGGATTAGAGATACATGGCTGCAGGGTGACCAGGAATGGGAACTGAATATCCAGAGTTTTCCATTTTTAGAAAATACAGACAAAAAAGAGGAGGTGGAGCAGTACTGGTGATTAAAAAGAAAATTAACGTAATAGGAAGGATTTAAGCTCTGGGAAAGTAGAATCTCTATGGGCTGAGCTTAGAAATACCAAGGAGCAGAACACAGTAGTCACATATAGACTTCCAAACTGTGCTGGTATTATTGGGGAAGGCAGTAAATAGAAAATTAAAGATTTATACAAATAAGGTATGGCTCTAATTATGGGCGATTTCAATCTGCATTTAGATTGGGCAAATCCAATTGGTAAAGATTCCATAGACAAGGAATACTTGGCATGTATACAGGGTAGTTTTAAGAGGCAATGTGTTGAGTGACCCATTAGAGAAAAGGCCATCCTTGATTGGTTATTGTTTAATGAGAAGGGAATAATTGACAATCTGGTTGTGTGTGGGCCCTGAGGGAAGGGTGACCACACTAAGTTGGAATTCTTCATTAACGTGGAGAATTATCTTGTTGTTTCTGAGACAAGAATGTGGAATTTAAATACATTTTAATGGTATGAGGAATGGGCTGGCTGCGATAAAATTGGGGAATATGACTGAAAGGGATGATGGTGGATAGGTTACGACAAACACTTAAAGAGCACATAGATGAACTGCAAAAGCTATTCATCCCAGTTTCATGTAAAATTAAAGGGAGGAATGTGATCAACTCAGGGCTAACAAGGGAAATTAGGGGCAGTATTGAATCCAGGGAAGGAGCATACAATTGCCCAAAAATAACAGATTTGACGGGGAACAGTTTAGATTCTAACAAAGGGAGACAAATACAGCGTTATGAGAGTAAGTTGCAGAGAACATACAAACTGATAGTAAAAGCTTCTTTAGCTGTGTGTTGAGATAAAAGATTAAGTAAGATGAATGTAGATCCCCTACTATCGAAAACAAGGGGATGTAAACAGAGGAATAAAGATGACAGACTAATTAAATACATTGATTCTGTCTTCACAAAGGAGGGCATAAATAACAGCCCAAAAAATGGGGCAGCTCAGGTTTTAATGGGAAGGAGAACTGGTTAGCAGATAGCACGCAAAGAGCAGGAATACACTGGTCATTTTCTAATGGCAAACAGTGACTGGTAGGGTACTGCAGGGATCATCAGGAATACTCTTGGGGAGGCGATAGCCTGGTGCTATTATCTTTGGACAGTTAAGCCAGAGTCTAGGTAATGTCCTAAGGACCTGGGTTTAAATCCTGCCATGACAGATGGTGGAATATGAACTCAGTAAAAGTCTGGAATTAGGATTCCATTATCTCTGATTAGAAAAATCCATCTTGTTCACTAATCCCCTTTAGGGAAGGAAACTGCCGATCTGACTCCAGGCCACAGCAATTGGGTTGACTCCTAACTGTCCTGTGGGATGGGGAATAGGGGCTGTGTGGAGGTTGCAGAGATGGCAGTGAAGCAGGCAAATGGTATGTTGGTCTTCCTAGCAAGAGGATTTGAGTACAGGAGCTGGGATGTCCTGTGGCATCATATGGGGACAAAAACAAGTAGATGATGGTAGATAGGTTACAGCAAACATTTAAAGAGCCCATGGATGAACTATTAAAGTTATTCATCCCAGTTTGGCATAAAGATGAAATGTGAAATGTGGTCAACTCAGGGCTAACAGGGGAAATTAGGGATGGCATTAAATCCTGAGGAACTGAGGAAGGGTTGCTTAACCTGAAATATTAGCTCTTTGCTATGTCCATAGATGCTGCCAGACCTGCTGGGCTTTTACAACAATTTTTGTTTTTATTCTTTATTTCCAGCATCCACAGTTATTTTGGTTGTTCTGCAATTATACAGGGCCTTGGTGAGGCTGTGTGCCTGGAGTACTGTGTGCAGTTTTGGTCTCCTGATCTGAGGAAGGATGTTCTTGCGATGGAGGGAGTGCAGCAAAAGTTTAACAGGCTGATTCCTGGGATGGTGGGACTAACGTACGGAGAGAGTCTGGATCAGTTAGGACTATATTCATGAGGGTTTAGAACAATGAGGGGGATCTCCTGGCAACCTATAAAATTCTAACAGGACTATAGAGGGTCAACACAGGAAGGATGTTCCTGATGACCCAGGAGTCCAGAACCAGGGGTCACAGCTTAAGGAAATGGGGTAGGCCTTTTGAGAATAAGACGACGAGAAGTGTCTTCATGCAAAGTGGGGAGTCTGTGGAATTCACTACCACAGAAAATGGTTGTTGCCAAAACATTGGATGTTTTCAGGAAGGAGATGGATATAGCTCTTGGGAGAAAGTGGGAGCAGAGACTGAATTGGATTCTCAACTATGATCAGATCGAGTGGCACAGCGGGCTCAAATGGGCCGAATGGCCTACTCCTGCTCTCGTTCTCTTATGTTTCTACAGAGAGTGTGGACTTGCAGAGGGTGTGGAAGCTCACGGATTGAGTAAGTGTGATTGATAGTTTTCCAGTGACATGGTGGGATATGGGAATATGGTGCTGAGATGGAAGATCAGCTGTGATCTAGAATGGCCTGTGAACATAGAACAGTACAGCGCAGTACAGGCCCTTTGGCCCGTGATGTTGTGCTGATCTACTTTGCGGCTAAGATCAAACTACCTTGCATGTCCTACATTTTACTATCCTCCAATGTGCCTATCCAAGAATCACTTAAAAGCCTCTAAAGTATCTGACTCCACGACCACTGCCAGCAGCACATTCCACATGCCCAGCACTCTGTGTGAAGAACCTACCTCTGACATCTTCCCTATACCTTCCTCCAGTCACCTTAAAATTATGCCACCTCACAATAGTCATTTCTGCCCTGTGAAAAAGTCTCTGGCTGTCCATTCTATCTATGCCTCTCATCACCTTGTACACCTCTATCAAGTCACATCTCATCCTTCTTCACTCCAACGAAAGAAGCCCTAGCTCCCTCAATATTTCCTCATAAGACCTGCCCTCCAGTCCAGGCAACATCCTGGTAAATCTCCTCTGCACCCTCTCTAAAGCTTCCACATCTTTCTTATAATGAGGGACCAGAACTGAACACAATATTCCAACTGTGGTCTAACCAGGGTTTAACTGGTTAACTCTGGCTAACCAGAGCTGCAACAGAACCGCACGGCTCTTAAACTCAATTCCCCTGCCAATGAAAGCCAACACACCATACACCTTTTTAAAAACCCTACCAACTTAGTTAGCAATTTTGAGGGATCTACGGATGTGAACCCCGAGATCCCTCTGTTTCTCCACACTGCTGAGAATCCTGCCATTAACCCTGTATTCTGCATTCAAATGTGACCTTCCAGAATGAATCACTTCACTCTTTTCTGGGTTGAATTCCATCTGCCACTTCTTTGCCCAGCTCTGCATCCTGTCAGTGTCCCATTGCAACCTACGACAGCCCTCCACGTTATCCACAATTCCTCCAACCTTCGTGTCATCAGCAAACTTACTAACCCACCCTTCCACTTCTTCATCCAAGTCATTTATAAAGATTACAAAGATCAGAGGTCTCAGGACAGATTCCTGCAGAACGCCACTGGTCACCGAGCCCCAGGCTGAATACTTTCCATCTACTACCACCTTCTGTCTTCTATTGAGCAGCCAATTCTGTGTCCAGACAGCCAAATTTCCCTGAATCCCATGTCTCCTTACTTTCTGATTGAGCCTACCATGTGGAACCTTATCAAATGCCTTGCTAAAATCCATATACACCACATCCACTGCTTTGCGTTCATCCATGTGCTTTGTCACATCCTTAAAGAATTCAATAAGGTTCGTGACGCATGACCTGCACCTCACAAAGCCATGCTGACTATTTCTAATCAAACTGTGCTTTTCCAAATAATCATAAATACTATGTCTCAGAATCCTGTCCAAAAATTTGCCCACCACAGAAGTAAGATTGGTCTGTAATTCCCAGGATTATCCCCGTTCCCTTTCTTGAACGAAGGCATAACATTTGCCACCCTCCAATCATCTGGTATTACTCCAGTGGACAGTGAAGCCGCAAAGATCATTGCCAAAGGCGCAGCAATCTCTTCCCTCGCTTTCCAAAAAAAAAACCTTGGGTATATCCCATCTGGCCCAGGGGACTTATCTATCCTCATGATTTTCCAAAATTTCTGGCACACCCTCTTTCCTAACATCAACCTGTTCAAGTGTATCTTCCTGTTTCATGCTGTCCTTACAAATATTAAGGTCCTTCTCCCTGGTGAATACTGAAGCAAAGTATTCATTAAGAACCTCCCCTACCTCCTCTGACTCTGCTCACAAGTCTCCTCCACCATCCCTGATTGGCTCTACTCTCACTCTCGCCCTACTCTTGTTCCTTACGTAAGTATAGAACACCTTGGGGTTTTCCTTAATCCTACCCACCAAAGTTTTCTCATTTCCCCCTTCTAGCTCTCCTAAGTCCATTCTTCTGTTCCTTCCTAGCTACCTTGTAGAGCTCTAGAGCCCCGTCCAATCCTTGCTTCCTCAACCTTAAATAAGCTTCCTTCTTCCTCTTGACTAGATGTTCCGTATGTTTTGTAATCCAAGGCTCCTTCACCTTACCATCCCTTCCGTGCCTCAGTGGGACAAACCTATCCTACACTCCCTAAATAACCTCCTCATTTCTGTTGCATTTCTTTGAGAACATCTGATCCCAATTTATGCTGCACAGTTCCTGCCTAATAGTATTGTAATTCCCCCTCCCCCAATTAAATACTTCCCCATACCATCTGTTCTTATCCCTCTCCCTGACTATAGTAAAGGTCAGGGAGTTGTGATCACTATCACCGAAATACTCTTCCACTGAGAGATCTGACACCTGACCTGGTTCGTTGCCAAGCACCAAATCCAATATGGCCTCCCTGGACACACCTGACAAAATCTGCTCCATCCAAACTATTTACACTTAGGAGGTTCCAGTCTATATTAGGGCTGTTGAAATCACCCATGACAACAACCCCACTACTTCTGCACCTTTCTAAAATCTGACTTCCAATCTGCTTCTCAGTGTCTCTGTTGCTATTGGGAGGGTCTATAGAAAACTCCCAATAAAGTGACTGCTCCTTTCCTGTTTCTGACTTATACCCGTACTGACTCTGCACAAACCCTCCTCCACGACCTCCCTTTCTGTAGCTGTGATACTGTCCATGATTAGGAATACCACTCCCCCACCTCTTTTACCTCCCTCCCTATTTCTACTGAAACATCTAACCCCCGAAACATCAACAACCATTACTGTGCCTGCTCCTATTCCTGAGAAAGAAAACAAATTAGGGGCCAGAATTTAAATTAAAATTGCTGAATTTAATCTTCAGTGCAGAAGTCTGTCAAGTGGTGAGTCAACAGACAAGGTGCTGTTCCTAGAGGATTAGCCCTTGAACAGTTTTAGAAAGTGTTGTAAGTCTAAGGTACGTGTTGATTATACAGAGCTCAATCAACACCAGTGGCTTGGCATCTATTCACCTTCTCAAAGTCTGTTCTTGTCCCATTGTTCAGAGTCCAAAGTGTTTTATGGGGGTCCTATCAAAATCAACAATAATTAATTTTCAAGAGGGAAGGGCTTATACTTTGCACAGCCAGTTGTAAAAATGATCATAGATATGCAAAAGGAATCAATTATCCAACAACTGGTCATTTGCAGGCAGTTACAGGAGAGATTCTAACAGGGAATAAGACATTGAACAAATCGTTTCTATCTGTTTTCGTGGTAACAGATACAAAACACATTTTGGAGATAATTAGTAAACTGCTGGTCCAGTGGAACTGAGGAACTTGGTGAGAAGTAGCAAACAGGGTCAGAGAGTCACACAGCATGAAAACAGACCCTTTGGTCGAACTCATCCATGCTGACCAAGTTTCCCAATCTAAATAGTCTCACTTGACAGCATTTGGTCCATTTCCCTCTAAACCTTTTCTATTCAAGTACCTGTCCAAACATTGTAACTGTACCTGTATCTACCACATCTTCTGGTATTTCGTCCCTCACACAAACCACTCTCTGTGTGAAAAATCCACCCCTCATGTCCTTTCTGAATCTTTCTCCTCTCACCTTAAAAATAGTTTTGTACGTCCCTACCCTGGGGAAAAGACCTTGGCCATTCACCCTATCTGTACCGCTGCAGATTTTATAAACCTCTATAAGGTCACCCCTCGACATTCTATGCCCCAGAGGATAAAGGGTCCAGCCTTTCCAGCCAGTCCAGGCAACATTCTGGTAAATCTTTCTGCACCCCTTTCCAATTTAATAGTTACAAAGGAATTCAATGGGCCAAACGGTCACAGACAGACGTCCAGTTTACTCTCTGTTTCGATGAAAATGTTGGCAGGTCCCAACATGGCTACTACTGCCTTTGCTGCTGACACCATTCAGAAAGTTCCTGAATCCTGTAGGAGCTTATTGGAACTCACTGGGCATCAAGTTTACCTCCTAACGGATGAGGGCATTTAAATTTTAGAAAATAACATTACAAGAATTATTACACAGGCGCGTGACCTGGAGTTCACTCAGGTCTTTGAAAATCTGGCCCCTGTAATCATAGATTCCCTACAGTGTGGAAACAGGCCCTTTGACCCACCAAGTTCACACCGCCCCTTGGAGCATCCCACCCAGACCCATCCCCCTATAACCCACACACCCCTGAACACGACAGGCAATTTAGCATGGCCAATCCACCTAGTCTGCATGTCTTTGGACTGGGGGAGGAGATCCACACAGACACAGGGAGAATGTGCAATCTCCACGCAGACACAGGGAGAATGTGCAATCTCCACGCAGACACAGGGAGAATGTGCAATGTCCACGCAGACACAGGGAGAATGTGCAATCTCCATGCAGACAGTCACCTGAGTGTGGAATGGAAGCCAAGTCCCTGGTGCTGTAAGGCAGCTGTGCTAACCCCTGAGGCACCGTGTTGTTCTAATTGGCCTTTATTTTTCAGCTCGTGCCATTAAATAAAGAGGCGGACCTTATTGAATCAATCTTGTGATATTTCCCAAATATGACATATTATAGTAAGCAGGTCAACCATTTTATAACCAATTGTAATGTTTTAAATATATTACTTCACTTCCAGCAATGAATTATCTAATGAAGTTAACCAGAACATAGAACATAGAACAGTACAGCACAGAACAGGCCCTTCAGCCCACAATGTTGTGCCGACCATTGATCCTCATGTGTGCACCCTCAAATTTCTGTGACCATATGCCTGTCCAGCAGTCTCTTAAATGACCCCAATGACCTTGCTTCCACAACTGCTGCTGGCAACGCATTCCATGCTCTCACAACTCTCTGCTCCAAGGGGCGGTGTCATGTGGAACTGTTCAAGAAAACATGGTTTACAGTGACTTAAATAGAGTTTATCCACCAATATAGGATCAGCATTCAGATTTATTCAAACAACTAACTTTCCATTGTACCCACGCTTGGCAATATCCTATATCCTATCGTACCCACGTATGGCAATATCCTATATCCTATCGTACCCACGCGTGGCAATATCCTATATCCTATCGTACTCACGCGTGGCAATATCCTATATCCTATCGTACCCACGCATGGCAATATCCTATAGCTGACAATGATCTTCATTGTACAGCTAGGCTTTGCTATTCAAGTAGTTTTTCTGTTTCTGCATGTCCTCCCACAGAGATTGCCTTGATTGTTTGTCTATATTTTCTCCCACAACTACTCAGCGTAGTAAACTTCCATCTCATAGAGACATTTCTTGATTTTCTCACCCCAAAGATTGGACAGAAAAGCGACCACCTTGTATAGTATCAGTGCAAGAGTTACTAATTTCGTTTTGAGATCTACAGCATCCAAGCTACTCCAGATGCTACGCTTCAAGTGAAACCATGCATTGGAGTTCATTTCTGATGAAAAATTACATTAGAAACAGAGCACATTGGGCAGGATTTTGGCTTTGGGATCAGGACTCCAATTTTGAAACCAATTTGAAAATGTATACCCATGCAGTGTGAGATAATACTGGAGAAGTTAATGGGCTTTAAAATAGAAAATTCCTCGGAGCTGATACTCTCCCATTCTAAAAAAAGTATCAAGAAAGACACGCCCATTTCTTATGAGGGAAGTTAAGAATAACATGTTAATAGAAAGGGTGTATAATGTTGCAATGAACAGCAGTAAGTTTGAGAATTGGACGTGTACTAGAAATCAGGAGAGAGCCATCAAAAAGCAGATAGAGATGAAAATAAAATGATGGTAAGCTAACCTGGAATATTAAAACAGATTTGTGAGAGTTATTTTCAAGAGAGTAAATTAAAAGGAGGGGAGTAGCTAAACTCAAATAGAAAATGCTGGAGAAACCCAGCAGGTCTGACAGGATGGTTGGAGAGAGAAACAGGGTTAATGTTTTGAGTTCAAAATGGAGGCTCCAAAACTTAAAGCATTAAAAGATGACATGCCAGGGCTGGTGGCTTACATCCTGTACTTCTGAAAGGAATAGTGCAGAGATAGTGGATATAGTGGTAATGATTTTCCAAAATACCTTTGATTCAGGAATGAATCTAGACTATCCAAAGTTCACAAATGCAACACTGCTATTCAAGAAAGAAGGGAAAACAATGGACTTCATATACAGTGGACCTGATATCTGTTGTTGGGAAAATGATAGAATCAGTCATTAAGGAGATCTTAACAATGCATTTAGAAACATCACAGTACAATCAGAGTCAGCATAGTTCAATGAAAAGTAAACTGTGTTAGACAAATGTATTACATTTTTTGAGAATGTAAATATGACAGTAGATGAAGGGGACCAGTAGATGTAGAATACTTGAATTTCCAAAAGGCATTTGATACGGTGCCACTTGAAAGGGGAGATAAGGTCTCCGTATATGTTTGGGGGTTAGATATTAACTTGGACAGAGGATTGGGTGATGGATAGAAAGCAAAGGGCTGGGGGCTGGGGAGGAAGAAATGGGGTGTTTTCAAGTTGACAGCACCACCTAGTGTCACGCCAGGTAACTTCCATGCTGGAACCCTCAGCGACTTATGGGGCAGATGGTATATAATGTGGGGAAATGTAAAGGTATTCATTATGGAGGAAAGCACAATATGTTCTGAATGATGAGACTGGAAAATGTTGCAATGCAGGGTGTGTGTTTGTATACGTATCTCAGGAAGTTGATAATCCAGTACTGCAAGCAATTAGGAAAGCGAAGGTCATGTGAGAAATGGAGGATGAGGATGCAAGTGTGGAATCGTGCTGCATTTTTATTAATTCACTCACAGAATATGAGTGTCACTGGCTGGGTCAGCATTTATTGTCCACACTGCCCATTTATTGACCCCAACACAGAATGCAGCCCCAGCCCTCCCATATCTGCCCCTCCCCCACTCCCAGCTCTTCCAATTCTTTCCCTCCCCCAATCCCCCAGCGCTCCCAATTCCTCCCCCCATCCACGTCAACCCTACCCCAGTTCCCAACTGTTCCCCCGTCCCAACCTCCCAACTCTCTCCATCCTCCTACCCTCCAGCACATAACTCTCCCCTACCCCAACCCAGCACCCAACTCTCCCCCTCCTCCCCACCCCAACTCTCCATCCCGAGGAGTGAGGGAGATGGAGGGGAGGGGGAGATGGAGGGATTGGCTGTGTGGGATCCCTGGACTGAGCTGTGCCTCAGGGTGGGGCAGGGAGACTGCTCCCTCCCCCAACGTCAACGCTCCACGCTGTTGAGAGTCCATGTCTGCTGCTCATAAAAACGCTTAATAATTAACTGTGTTCTTTAATGTCACTGTGCAAACTAGTCTTTGTAGTGAAGGTTTTTTTTGGAGACAGGGTTTAACCTGTTCAGGCTCAGCTCCTGATGGTGATCTGAAACTCACCTCAAAAACACCCTGGTTTCTGATTCACTGCACAGAGATGGGGTTCAGCAATTTGGCACATTTTGCAATTTTAGAATAACGAGAAATGGTTTTGTATTCCCTTCCACCTTCAGCCGATTCCACTCAGCCTGAATCAGGAACTCACCTGCGTGACTTAACGCTGCAGGTAACCCTCTCGACATACACAGCACCTGAAAGACCTGGCAACAGCTCCTTTCAGAAACAAAGACAGAGAGGTGAGAACAGGCTTTTCTGAACTGCCCACAAAAGGGGAAAACTGGGTGCAGGGAAACCAGTGAAATGTCAATGCAGTCACTTTAGAAAATTCAAACAGGAAATTCCATTTATTTGGAAAGCTAAAAACCTCACCAGGACATGATGCAACTGGGCCGTTATTTTCCTTTACTCACCTGTGGGATGTAGTTGTTGCTGGCTGGATCAACAGTTATTGCCCATCCCTAGTTGCCCCTTGAGAAGGTGGGGGTGAGCTGCCTTCTTGAGCCAGTCCACCTGCTGTGGGTTGACCCACAATGTCATTAGGGAGGGAATTCCAGGATTCTGACCCAGCAACAATGAAGGAACAGCAATGTATTTCCAAGTCAGGATGGAGACTGGTTTGGAGAGGAACTGGCAGGCGGTGGTGTTCCCATATATCTGCTGCCCTTGTCCTCCTGGATGGAAGTGGTTGTGGGTTTGGAAGGTGCTGTCTGAGGATCTTTGGTGAATTTCTGCGGTGCATCTTGTAGATGGTACACACTGCTGCTACTGAGCGTCAGTGGTGGAGGGAGTGGGATGTTTGTGGATGTGGTGCCAGTCAAGCGGGCTGCTTTGTCCTGGATGGTGTCAGGCTTCCTGAATGTTGTTGGGGCTGCACCCATCCAGGCAACTGGGGAGTATTCCATCACACTCCTGACTTGTGCTTTGTAAATGGTGGATAGGCTCAGGAGGTGAGTCATTCACTGTATTTCTAGCCTCTGACCTGTTCTTGCCTTTGTATAGTTAGTCCAGTTGAGTTTCTGGTAAATGATAACCCCCAGGATGTTGATAGTGGGGGGGATTCAGTGATGGCAACACCACTGAATGTCTAGGGGCAGTGGTTAGACTGTCTCTTATTGGGGATGGTCATAGCTTGGCATTTGTGTGACACTAATTTACCTGCTACTGATCAGCCCAACCCAGGATATTGTCCAGATCTTGTTGCAATTGAACATGAGGTAAGGAGTAACAAATAGTGCTGAATATCATGCAAATTGAGGGGAGGCAATGGCCTAGGGCATTTTTGCTGGACTGTTAATCCAGAGACCCAGGTAATGTTCTGGGGACCTGGGTTCAAATCCTACCATGGCAGCTGGTGGAATTTGATTTCAATGAATATCTGGGATTAAGAATCTAATGATGACCATGAATGCATTGCTGATTGTTGGGGAAAAACCCATCTGGTTCACAAATGTCCTCTATGGAAGGAAATTGCCACCCTCACCTGGTCTGGTCTACATGTTACTCCAGACTCACAGCAATATGGTTGACTCTGAGCTGCCCTCTGGGCAATAAATGCTCCCCAGCCAGCAATGCCCTCATCCTAAGAACAATTTTTTTTAAAAATCAGTGAACATTCCCACCTCTGACCTGATGGTGGATGCCTGGTCTTGAATTGCTAGACCCTTTCAAAGTCTGTTCCATTTAGCAAGATGGAGGTTATTCTCAATGTGAAGGTGGAATTTTGTCTCTTCAGGGACTGTGCAGTCATCACTTAGCAGTACTGTGATGTTTCGGGGATGGAGACCAAACATAATATTTCCAAATCTGCAGATGATACAAAGCTAAGTGGGAATGTGTATTGGCAGAAAGATATAAAGTGGCTTCAGGAGGATTTCAACAGGCTCAGTGTGTGGGCAAGAGCATGGAACCATGGAATGTAATTTGGGAAAATGACAGGTCATGCACTTTGATAGGAGAAACAAGTGTGCAAATTCATACTTAAATGGTGAGGCGTTGGAAATTTTAGATGTACGAAGGGATTGGGTGTCCTTGTCAGTAAGTCACTGAGGATTCACATTCAATTGCAGCAAGCTATTAAGAAGGAAATAGAATATATGCCTTCATTGCAAAAAGATTTGAGTACAGGAGCAGTGACGTCTTGCTTCAATTGTACAGAAGCCTGGTTAAACCACACCTGGAACACTGTGCAGTTTTGATCTCCTTAACTCAAGAAAAATATTATGCTGGAGAGGCAGAACAATGAAGATTCACTAGACTTGTTCACAGGATGGAGGGAATGTTGTATGAAGAGAGACTGGGAAAACTGGGCCTGTATTGTCTAGAGTTTCAAAGAACAATACGTGATTTTAATGAAACTTACAAAATAATTAAAGGACATACGAGCTGGGTGCGGGAAGGTGTTCCCCCTGATTGGGATTTTAGAACAGGGCAGGACATTTAGTTCTGAGAATTAGCAGAAATTTTCCTCAGGGGGATGTGAACCTTTGGAATTCAGTACCACAAAAGGGCTTTGGAAGCTCAAGGTTTGAGTCTGTTTAAGGTAGAGATTGATTGATTTTGAATTCCCTGTGAGGAACAGGGGGAATGGTGAATAGGGAAGAAGCACTGAAGTGTTTGATTAGCCATGAATATGTTGAATTGTGGGGAAGCTTTGACAAATTGATTGGACTACTGCAGTTCCATAACTATCCATAACAATTTGAAATGGTCATGGTTACTATCTCCAAAATGCTTCTGTATGGATACACCTACCTGGGCCCATTTCCAAATATTAAGCCCAGAACTGCTAACTCCCATTCAATGAATTGTTCAAAATGTCAAAACATTCCCCTGGTTGTAATTTTAGGGTTTTGCTCCATTCCTACCCTGCACACTGACATTGTCCCACTTATTGTTTGGGTCATCAGAATCTCCGAGTCCTTCTGAAGTTTGGTTGTATATTTGATTCTCTCTCGCTCTCTCTCCCCCTATGTGTGTGAGGGTGGCACACATCTCACACTGTGTTTGCTCCTTTTGCGTTTTCAACTTCTACCCGTAAGGCCTCATTTGATGATTCTTCCAAAATCTCATACCTCCTTGCTACCATCATTGATTCCTCGATTAATATTTCAACTCGCACCATCCGTCCACCACCATATCCCTTTTCTTATCTTGTCTATAATATCTGCAGAATGCTGAGCTGCACATCCTTCCCATCTTTCAATCAACTCTCATTCATATGATATTGACATACTCATGTGTCGATCCATGCCCTCAGCTCTTTCATTCCACTGGCTACTCGTAATAAAATGTATTCCATGTAGCAATGCTAAACTCATTTCTTTCTTTTTCAAACTATACTTTCTCTGCCTTTCAGATTCACTCACATTGTAACTTTAATTCCATCTCAGCTTCTCTCCCTCTGAGTCACTTGTCACGTTCCCGTCTCCCTTTCTAATCTTATTTAAATACACCCTAACAGCATCTGTAAATTTCTGTTTGAGGATGTTGGTTCAGTTCTTAATCCAGATGTAATCCATCCTCCTTCCTCCCCCAGAAACAATCCCAATGCCAGAGATTAGGGAAAACCAGTGAGCCTGAGTGGCTAAGTTGTTGGAGGAGATTCTGAAAGACAGGATCTATACACATTTGGAAAGGCAAGGGCAGGTTAAGGATAGTCAGCATGGCTTTACGTGTGGGTAACTGTGTCTCTCTAACTAGATTTCATTTTTGAAAAGGTGATCGAGAAGATTGATGAAGGCGAATGGTAAACGTTGTGTACATGGACTTTAGATGGCCTTCATCGAAGCTCCGCATGGTAAAATGGTTACTAAAGTTAAATTACATGGGATCCAGGGAGAGCTAGGCAATTGGAGACAAAACTGGCTTGATGATAGGAGATAGAAGGTGGCGGTAGAGGGTTGTTGTTCAGACTGGAGGTCTGTGACCAGCGGTGTGCTGCTAGGATTGGTGCTGGGTCCACTGCTGTTCGTCATTTATATAAAAAATTTGGATGTGAATATAGGAGGCTGAGTCAGTAAGTCTGCGATGACACCAAAATTAGTGGTATAGCGAGCAGTGAAAGTTATCTAAGAACAATAGGATCTTAATCAACTGTGCTATTGGGCCAAGGAATTACAGATGGAAATTAATTCAGATAAATGTGAGGTGTTGCATTTTGGCAAGACAGACCAGGGCAGGACTTGCATGGTTAATGGTAGGGCCCTGGGGAATGTTGTTGAATAGAGACCTAAGGATGCAGGCACTAGCTCCTTGGAAGTGGTGTTACAGGTAGGTTGGCTTTGGTAAGTTTGCCTTCATTGGTTAGAGCATTGAGTGCAGCAGTCGGGATGTCATTTTGCAGCTGTACACAACTTTAGTGAGGCCACTTTTGGAGTACTATGTACAATTTGGGTCAGCCCACTATAGGAAGGATATTATTAAACTGGGAGGGTGCAAAACACATGTATAAGGAGGATGCTGAGACTGGAGGTTTAAATTATCAGGAAAGGCTGGATAGTCTGGGACATTTTCCCTAGACTGTAGGAGGCTGAGTGGTGACTTTATGGAGGTTTACAAAATCATGAGGGGGCATGGATAGGTTGAATGGCTAAGGTCTTTTCCCCAGGGTAGGGGAATCCAAAGCCAGAGGGCGTAGGTTTAAGAGGGAAAAGATTTAAAAGGGACCTGATGGGCAACTTTTTCACACAGAGGATGGTGAGCGTATGGAAATGAGCTGCCAGAGGAAGTGATGGAGGGGAGTACAATTACGACATTTAAAAGACATTTGGACAGGGATGTGCATAGGAAATGTTTAGAGGGAAACAGATTAAACACAGGCAAATGGGACTAGTTCAGTTTAGGAAGTGTAGTCAGTATGGATGACTTCATCTGAAGGACTTGTTGCTGTGCTGTATGCCTCTATGACTCCAAGACCAGGTCTCATGCAGTCTGCTGAGATAAAGTGTGGAGCTGGATGGACACAGCAGGCCAAGCAGCGTCTCAGGAGCACAAAAGCTGACGTTTCAGGTCTAGACCCTTCATCATTTCTCATTGTCATCCTGCAGCCATGTTTCTGTAATTACTCCAAGACATATTTATTCATTTCTCCTTGCATTCTCAGTTCATGTGTTTTGTTTCAACTGTTATGTTTGTCCAGATACACAGCCTGTAGTTTTATCCTTTCACTCTTTGTAAATTTTAGTCTTATCCTATTACCTCGCTCATCCTCTCTAACCCTTCTAGTCACTCTGTCTATCATCCCCTATATTAATACAATTGACTTTGGCCTTGGCTCTGCTCAGATTTCTCACATCTTCCCAAATTTGAAGCCTTATTCACTGCTGTTCATCTTAAAACCTTCTCCACTTCCCTTGTTGTGTGATTAGCAAGAACACCAGCTCCAGCACGGTTCAGGTGTAGACCATCCCAATGCAGATCCCATGTTCCCCAGGGCTAGTGCCTATGCTGCATGAACTACAGCCCACGTCTCCCACACTCGTCTTTCAATCGTCTATTAATCTCTAATGATTTGCCCTTTGCCAGCTTGCAAATGACTTCAGTAATAACACAGCCTGAAATAACTCCACAGAGGCTGGTATTCCATCACCAAGTCAGCTTTTATTGACACAAACACAACATGGCACTGACCGAACTAGCTCAGAGCCACTTCCTAGAGCGTGCAGAATTCCTGACGCTCCTGTTTATATCTGTCAGCCAGGGCTCCCTGATTGGACCAGGTTAACAGCCCCATTCAGGGAACTCATACTCTATGGATCCACCTGACTTCATTACAATCATCACACATTCATTATGACCTTTGAGGTTTGTTCCTTAATTTTGTACTTAGCGCCTCACACTGACTATTCAGAACCTTCTTTCTTTTGTCTTATTGTTTGTACCTACAAGCGATCATGCCATTTGGATCGTCTCCCTCTGAGCAGATATTTCAAAGCCTGGCACCAGTCAGGCAATACAGCTGTCAGGACTCTCACTGTTTGCTGCATGGGCCACTATCAATCCTCATTATACTGTCCACTGCTACCACCACAATCCTCCTTACTACCCTCACTTTAACGCCCGTTTATACCATGGTTAGTTAGCTCAACCCTTGCCCTCATGCAGACAAGCTAAAACAGCCTTAAACCTGAAGGACAGTTACAAAACAGCTAAGGGTCTTGCCCTCGGGTGCCTGAACTGCTTCACTTGCTGTCATACTGTCATGCGCACAGAAACACCGACCAAACCAGATGATCCAAACCTAAAACATGTAACTGCCTCCTGGTATAAAGAAGCCAGGCAATATACCCGCTCTCTAAAACATCACTGCGCCTGTAGCTCAGCTTCCAGCTCAAAGTCCAAGCCATAGCTGTTCAAACTTCAAGCATTTGCCCTGACCAAACTGGCATCCAGGAGCTCCCTCAATGCTGCAGTCATGATGCAAACAAACAAGGAACAACAGTAGGCTACTCGGCCCTTTCAGCCTATCCCCACCATTAAGTAAGATCATGGCTGGTTGGATTTTTAACTTCAATCTACATTCCCACATTACCTTCAATAATCTATCATCAAGAATTGATCTACTTTCCCTCTGATATAAATCACTCTCAAGTGCTAAGTTGCACTAACTTTGCCACCTATATATTCTCCTAACACAATGAGTCTGACTTACCTAATGAGGCCCCAGTTTCAGCTAGTTCTGGATGAAACTATTCTTTCACTGGAACCCTTGGAAAAAAAAATCTCGCTTGTAACTGGCAATTACAGAATTTAAACTGTGGAATTCAATTTAATATGAACTAAATTAGATTTGTACAAAATAATAATTTTTGTTGTACAACTGCTTGAACTCAGTCATCGTCATGAGGGGTTTAAACCTCTTACACTTACCACAGACCTAGCCTCTAATACACAGACACACTGACAACAGGTGGTGAAAACATACAGCTTTATTGCAGAAAGTCAGAAAGGAATTTACGGTTATGTCATCATTCTTAAAAAGATTTGTTTCATTTCCCAGGCCTGAAGCAAGATTATTTGCATTTCTGTTTGCTCTGTATTTAACTGTGAGCTTGTGCAGATCAGCGAGTCCACCTTGCCCTCAATTCACTCTTTGTCCCTGTGTGCGGCAGATACTCAACCTCTGACTATTCCATCAAGATGGCTCGCTCTCTGAACCCTCACACACCTCTCACAGGTCTCGGAGGATGTTGCCAGTGGGACGCTATAATGCCTACTGGCTCAGGCAGTGATTTTGGGTTTTCATTGAGTCTCTGTGCGACAGGGAGGGAGCCTCTGCATATGGTCTCTCAGTCCAACACGGAGGAACGCGCTGTGTCCAGTGGGAAACTGGAGCCAACCAGTGACTAATGACAGACCAAAGCTGGTCCCATTCCATCAGCTATTTATTGTGCAGGAGTGCCTGAGTGGATGCAAACACACCTGTACTGCAGCCATCTTTGTGTGAACCTGAAGTTGTGCATTTTGATGTGTAATGTGGAGGAATGCTGCCTCCCCGAGCTGCTGCTGAGGTTTTACTCTCTGCCTGCACCAAAGTGACAGGCTCTCACGATTCTAGCTCTTTGCAAACAGATGGAGGAAGATTTCGTATGTTCGCATCATTGTTGGTGCATTAATTGCAATCATGAAGCTTGGTTTGTTTTGAGATTTCAAATCACTGGGTTACCTAGACAGAGGACAGAGTGAAGCTGCCAATGAACAGCGGGGATTCAGGCTACCTGCCCCGGAAGCTGACCAAACTGCTTCGAGGATCCAGAGCCCTCTGCCATAAAGGCCTCAATTTCCTCAACAGTGCGTGGCACACAGGTCAGCAGTTCCATTCCACTGGCAGTGACTGCAATATCGTCCTCGATACGCACCTGAAATTCAGTGAAAAACAAACATTGAGTTCCACGTTCTAAAACAGAACATAGTCAAACATAGGCTCACTGACTGAATCTGCAATCAGAACGTGCAGAGAAAGATCTCTCAGTGGTATTATCGCTAGACTATTAATCCAGAGACCCAGGTAATTTTCTGGGGACCTGGGTTCAAATTCCACTGGGGCAGATGGTGGAATTTGAATTCAATAGAAACCTGAGACCAACAATGATGGTGAATCTACTGTCAATTGTCAGAAAAATCCATCTGGTTCAGTAACGTCCTTCAGGGAAGGAAACTGTCATCCTTGTCTAGTCCAGACCAACAGCAATGTGTTTAACTCTTAACTGTCTTCTGGGCAAAAGGGATGGGCAATAAATGCTGCCTGGCCAGTGACGGCCTCATCCTGTGAATGGCTTTGGTCGTGTGCTTTCAAAAGTCACTGGAGTCAGGGAAAGTCCCAGATGATTGGAAAATTGCTGTTGTAACTCCCTTGTTTAAGAAAGGATCAAGAGAAAAGATGGAAGATTATAGGCCAATTAGCCTAACCTCGGTAGTTGGTAAAATTCTAGAATCCATCGTTAAGGATGAGATTTCTAAATTCCTGGAAGTGCAGGGTCAGATTAGAACAAGTCAGCATGGATTTAGTAAGGGGAGGACGTGCCTGACAAACCTATTAGAATTCTTTGAAGAGGTAACAAGTATGTTAGACCAGGGAAACCCAGTGGATGTTATCTATCTAGACTTCCAAAAGGCCTTTGATAAGGTGCCTCACGGGAGGCTGCAGAGCAAGGTGAGGGCCCATGGTGTTCGAGGTGAGCTACTGGCTTGGACTGAGGATTGGCTGTCTGACAGAAGGCAGAGAGTTGGGATAAAAGGCTCTTTTACGGAATGGCAACCGGTGATGAGTGGTGTCCCGCAGGGTTCAGTGTTGGGGCCGCAGCTGTTCACCTTATACATTAATGATCTGGATGAAGGGACTGGGGACATTCTGGCGAAGTTTGCCAATGATACGAAGTTAGATGGACAGGCAGGTAGTACTGAGGAGGTGGGGAAGCTGCAGAAAGATTTAGACAGTTTAGGAGAGTGGTCCAGGAAATGACTGATGAAATTCAATGTGAGCAAATGCGAGGTCTTGCACTTTGGAAAAAAGAATACAGGCATGGACTATTTTCTAAATGGTGAGAAAATTCGCAAAGCAGAAGTACAAAGGGATCTGGGAGTGTTGGTCCAGGATTCGCTAAAGGTTAAGTTGCAGATAGAGTCTATGATTAAGAAAGTGAATGTAATGTTGTCATTTATCTCAAGAGGGTTGGAATATAAAAGCAGTGATGTGCTTCTGAGGCTTTATAAAGCTCTAGTTAGGCCCCATTTAGAATACTGTGTCCAATTTTGGGCCCGTGTCCAGCGGAGGTTCACGCGGATGATCCCTGGAATGGTAGGCCGAACATACAATGAATGAATGAGGATCCTGGGATTGTATTCATTAGAGTTTAGAAGGTTGAGGGAAGATCTAATAGAAACTTACAAGATAATGTATGGCTTTGAAAGGGTGGACGCTAGGAAGTTGTTTCCGTTAGGCAGGGAGACTAGGACCTGTGGGCACAGCCTTAGAATTAGAGGGGGTAAATTTAAAACTGAAATGAGACGACATTTCTTCAGCCAGAGAGTGGTGGGCCTGTGGAATTCATTGCCACAGAGTGCAGTGGAGGCCGGGACGTTAGATACCTTCAAGGCAGAGATCAGTAAATTCTCAATCTCAGAAGGAATCAAGGGCTACAGGGAGAGTGCAGGGAAGTGGAATTGAAATTCCCATCAGCCATGATTAAATGGCGGAGTGGACTCGATGGGCCGAATAGCCTTACTTGCACTCCTATGTCTTATGGTCTTACGGTATGAGAAAAAGAGACGTCAACAGAGACCGAAGAGGTGGAGGCAAGGGAAAGGCCAAGTAAAGGTGTGTGCACCTATGGTCTTCCTTCTGGCCCCATGCTCCCTGCACTAACTGGATCCACCACCTTCTCAAGAGCCATTACAGGATCAGCAATAAACGCTTTCCCAGCCAACAATGCCCACGTTGTGTGAATGGATGTGAAGAGGTTGTTGCGATCTGGAATGACTTGTCTGAAAGGGCATGGAAGCAACTTTGGCAACTATTTACAGAGGGGAACTGGGTAAATGCTTGAGGGGGAAGAATTTTCTGGCGATGGGGAGTGGGAGCTAATGGATAGCATAGGCAGAAATGGGCAGAATGGCCTCCTACTGTGTAAGGCTGCAGGTCGTGGCTAAAATGAGCAAGTGGTGGATGCAGGTACGACATTTTACAGGCATTTGGACAGATACATGGAGAGGAAGGGTTTAGAGGGCCAAACACATGCAAATCGGACAAGTTTAGTTTGATATGACTTTTTGACTCTACAAGTCTCCTTCCCCAGGAATAAAGCACTCCAGAGGGTGGCTCAGCTCTGTAGGGGTTAATTCCATGGCTGTGTCAGCCACTGATTACAATGTGCTGCTGCTGTTGGTGGCTGTACCAACTAGGTCCAAATTAATGTGTGATTTATTACACATCAAAAGCTTCTCCAACATTATCTCAAAAAAAAAGACCTTCCCTGCCTCAGATTTTATATCACGGTATCTTATCAGCAGTTCTGTAACCACTCACAAAGAGTTCAATAAAGCTCCTATCTGATCAGGTGTAAATCCAACAGGCAGTAAAGTGGAGGTTACTCTCATGCGATCACTGCTGTAATTATAATCTGACCTCGCTCAGCAGACGGGGCAAAAATAGCCTGGGCACACCTCACCCCACTGACCTGCTCAGAACCGACAAATCAGAGCACGTCCTTGGGATGCAGTCACTCGACTCCCTTCAGCCTTTTAATATGATAACATTCTTTATTTTTACAAAGGGTGACATCATCAAACACTCCCACAGCGTGAGATTCAGACTAAAGCTCCCTCTACCCTGTCTCCCAACCCACCCTCCATCCAACACCCCCATCAAATACTCCCACAGCGTGAGATTCAGACTAAAGCTCCCTCTACCCTGTCTCCCAACCCACCCTCCATCCAACACCCCCATCAAATACTCCCACAGCGTGAGATTCAGACTAAAGCTCCCTCTACCCTGTCTCCCAACCCACTCTCCATCCAACACCCCCATCAAATACTCCCACAGCGTGAGATTCAGACTAAAGCTCCCTCTACCCTGTCTCCCAACCCACCCTCCATCCAACACCCCCATCAAATACTCCCACAGCGTGAGATTCAGACTAAAGCTCCCTCTACCCTGTCTCCCAACCCACTCTCCATCCAACACCCCCATCAAATACTCCCACAGCGTGAGATTCAGACTAAAGCTCCCTCTACCCTGTCTCCCAACCCACTCTCCATCCAACACCCCCATCAAATACTCCCACAGCGTGAGATTCAGACTAAAGCTCCCTCTACCCTGTCTCCCAACCCACCCGACACCCCCATCAAACACTCCCACAGGGTGAGATTCAAGTAAAGCTTCCTCTACCCTGTCGCCCACCCCACCCTCCACCCAACTCTCCATCAAACACTCCCACAGGGTGATAATCAGACTAAAGCTCTCTCTACCTTGTATCCCACCCCGCCATCCACCTGCCAACTCCCAGGACAGGGACAGCACAAGGTTAGACAGAGTGTAAAGTTCCATCTACACTGTCCCCCATCAAACACACACTCAAGATAGGGATAGCACATGGTTAGGGAGTAACATTAAAGAGTACTCACCCCACCAAATCCTCGGAAGCGAGCGAGGACATCCCTGTTGATGAAACAAGCCTGGGCGGGGTCTGCCAGAGCCTGGTCCAGAAGCATGTCGATGAAGTAAATTCCTGGCTCGATGGTGAGGACCATGCCCTGGAGCAGTTCCCGTGTAGTGCGTAGACTGCGGAGCCCTGGCTCATCAATGCGCTCCACACCCTGGAACAAAATGGGGAGACTGTCACCCACGTCGTGCAAATTCCCCCTAACCCTCACATTCCCTGATTATAGACCCCTCCAATACCACAGCTTCCATTCAACCCCTTCCCACTGCCCCTCCCACTCTCCCTGGTCTATCCCCTTAACACCCTCCCAAAGGCCCCCATTCCTGCCCCTCCCCTCCCCACGTCCACCTCATTCTACCTCCTCTCCTCCTTTATAAACTCACATGCCCCACACCAAGCACTGGTTCCCTGGAAAATCTCCCAGTGCTAAACTGGAAATGCCAAAATGAATCCAATTCATTTAATTTATGAATGTGGCAATGAACCAGCTGGAAATGAAGCTTAAAAGCGAATTTCAAAGCTGTTAATTATTCGTGATTTATGACTTACTGCTACCCAGAGCCTACAGTCACATGGGATTCACAGTGACGACAAGTAAATGAGAGACACAAACCGAGAGGTGGGGCACGGGGGGAGGTGAGTGGAGGGTTTAGGGATTGCGAGAGAGGGGAGTAAGGAAGAGAGGAGGGCGACAGAGCGAGAACTCGGGGGGGGGGGGAGACAGCGACAGGGGGTGAGACAGCGAGGTGGTGGGGGCGGGGGCACGAGACGGGGGGAGTGGAGGCGAGACGGGGGCGTGCGAGACGGGGGAGAGGGGGCGTGCAAGACGGGGGAGAGGGGGCGTGCGAGACGGGGGGGAGAGGGGGCGTGCGAGACGGGGGGGAGAGGGGGCGTGCGAGACGGGGGGGAGAGGGGGCGTGCGAGACGGGGGGAGAGGGGGCGTGCGAGACGGGGGGAGAGGGGGCGTGCAAGACAGGGGAGAGGGGGCGTGAGAGACGGGGGGGGTGCGAGACGGTGGGGGAGAGGGGGCGTGCGAGACGGGGGGGAGAGGGGGCGTGCGAGACGGGGGGGAGAGGGGGCGTGCGAGACGGGGGGGAGAGGGGGCGTGCGAGACGGGGGGGAGAGGGGGCGTGCAAGACAGGGGAGAGGGGGCGTGAGAGACGGGGGGTAGAGGGGGCGTGCGAGACGGGGGGGTGCGAGACGGTGGGGGAGAGGGGGCGTGCGAGACGGGGGGGCGAGGGGGCGTGCGAGACGGGGGGGGCGAGGGGGCGTGCGAGACGGGGGGGAGAGGGGGCGTGCGAGACGGGGGGGAGAGGGGGCGTGCGAGACGGGGGGGAGAGGGGGCGTGCGAGACGGGGGGGGAGAGGGGGCGTGTGAGACGGGGGGGAGGGGGCGTGCGAGACAAGGTGGGGGTGAGACGGGGGGCCAGACAGTGGCGGGGGGGGGGGGGCAGAAAGAGAGGGCAGGGGCTGGGGGGATACCTGGGGTCAAGAGAGCAGCGGGGTGAGGGGGATGTGGGGTACCTGGTGGGGGAACAGGGACGAGGGCGAGAGGGTTGGAGCGGGAATGAGAAGGGGGCAGGGGCGAGAGTGGGGGAGGGGTGAGGGGTTGCGGGAGTGAGGGGGTGGGGCGGGGCGGGGCGAGAGGGGGTTTGGAACTCGCCTAGCCTGGGGAAAGACCCTTGTCATTCACTTTATCTGTACCCCTCATGATTTTATAAACCTCAAGAAAGTCACCCCTCAATTCCTCACACTCTAATGAAAAAAGTCCCGGTCTTTCCAGTCTATGCTTACAACTCAAGCCCTCCATTCCCAGCAACATCACAGTAAATCTTTCTGGAACCCTATCCTTCCTATAACAGCGTGACCAGAACTGGACACAATACTCTAGAACAGGCCTCACCAATATCCTGAACAACCTCAATATAACATCCCTACTCTCACTCTCAAACATCTGAGTGATGAAGGCAAGCGTGCTAAACACCTTCTTAACCACCATGTCCCTGAACTCCTCGGTCTCTCTGTTCTACAACACTAGCCAGGTCCCTACCATTGACTGTAAGTCCTGTCCTTGTTTGTATTACCAAAATGTAACAGCTCACAGGTTTTGGAGAAGAATTGTAGCTCAGGTTGTGGATGTTGACAACACCAATATCCTGGGACAGGCTAGGCAGAGACAGGCACGAGTATTCCTGGAAGTCCGACACTCCACAAAGCAGGCTATTAATAAACACATTGAATTCAACCCATATGCATTCCACTATGAATGTAAACCAGAAGTGAGGCAATCCATCTCAACGGACCCCAGAGTTTAAAAGCCAGGCAGGAGAACACACCGATGCTTCAATGGAGGCTGCACCGAGGATGTTACCCAGCGCGGTAACGAAACGTCCGCGATACAAGATACCAGCTCGGCAAGTCAACCAACCTCAACTGTAACACCTCATGTTTTTCCAAATTAAAATCTGGATAGAGCAGAGGGGAAATGGAATATCAGAAGTTTAGTGCCTGCCCAGTGTGTACCTTCTGTGGGGTAGAGGGTTAAAATGGATTGCTGCCTTGCTGGGGATTACACAGGCCAAAGCAACACTGACCTCTGGGTAGCCGCCAACATCATGGACGTCACATCCCAGCAGATGACCCAGACCGTGAGGCATGAAGATAGCTCCCAAGTGGACCTTCATCATGTCAGCCACGTTGCCTCGCAGAATTCCGATTCTGGTCAGCTCCTCCAGCTGGACTCTCTCAGCAAGGCGATGCATATCAGCCCAGGCAACTCCTTGTTGGAGCAGAAACCGGGACGCACATTAGGAATTCCAACAAAAATGTAAAAAATAAATCTGCTGCAGAGTGGACAGTAAACTGCAAAGTCTTCACTGACAGGCTCCCCATCCCCCTCCCCTCACCCGGCATGATCCGCCCCAACTTCCTCACCCTACACTCCCTCACGTTCTCCAACACTTCTCCACACCCTCACGCCCACACTCTCCAACCTGCCTCCACCCTCCACCCTTGCACCCTCCTTCTAAACCCTCCCACGCCTCTCTCAATCCTTTTCTCCCTCCCTCCAGACTAACACTCCCTCCATGACCTCCAACCACATCCCTCCCGCCATGTCCTCCCACACCCTCCCCTCCACACTAACCCTCTCCTCAGCCGCTTCTCTCTCACCCCCTCCCACGTCTTCCTACCCCGTTCACCCCTCCACCCTCCCCTCACAGCCCCTCCAACCCAAACCCCACCCTCCCGCCCACCCTCCCTTCACACCCCCTCCAACCCAAACCCCACCCTCCCGCCCACCCTCCCTTCACACCCCTTCCAACCCAACCCCCACCCGCCCACCCTCCAACTCAACCCCCACCCGCCCACCCTCCCTTCACACCCCTTCCAACCCAACCCCCACCCTCCCTTCACACCCCCTCCAACCCAACCCCCACCCTCCCTTCACACCCCCTCCAACCCAACCCCCACCCTCCCTTCACACCCCTTCCAACCCAACCCCCACCCGCCCACCCTCCCTTCACACCCCCTCCAACCCAACCCCCACCCGCCCACCCTCCCTTCACACCCCCTCCAACCCAACCCCCACCCGCCCACCCTCCCTTCACACCCCCTCCAACCCAACCCCCACCCGCCCACCCTCCCTTCACACCCCCTCCAACCCAACCCCCACCCGCCCACCCTCCCTTCACACCCCCTCCAACCCAACCCCCACCCGCCCACCCTCCCTTCACACCCCCTCCAACCCAACCCCCACCCGCCCACCCTCCCTTCACACCCCCTCCAACCCAACCCCCACCCGCCCACCCTCCCTTCACACCCCCTCCAACCCAACCCCCACCCGCCCACCCTCCCTTCACACCCCTTCCAACCCAACCCCCACCCGCCCACCCTCCCTTCACACCCCTTCCAACCCAACCCCCACCCTCCCTTCACACCCCCTCCAACCCAACCCCCACCCGCCCACCCTCCCACCCTCCCTTCACACCCCTTCCAACCCAACCCCCACCCTCCCTTCACACCCCCTCCAACCCAACCCCCACCCTCCCTTCACACCCCCTCCAACCCAACCCCCACTCGCCCACCCTCCCTTCACACCCCCTCCAACCCAACCCCCACCCGCCCACCCTCCCTTCACACCCCTTCCAACCCAACCCCCACCTGCCCACCCTCCCTTCACACCCCTTCCAACCCAACCCCCACCCTCCCTTCACACCCCTTCCAACCCAACCCCCACTCGCCCACCCTCCCTTCACACCCCCTCCAACCCAACCCCCACCTGCCCACCCTCCCTTCACACCCCTTCCAACCCAACCCCCACCTGCCCACCCTCCCTTCACACCCCCTCCAACCCAACCCCCACCCGCCCACCCTCCCACCCTCCCTTCACACCCCTTCCAACCCAACCCCCACCTGCCCACCCTCCCTTCACACCCCTTCCAACCCAACCCCCACCCTCCCTTCACACCCCTTCCAACCCAACCCCCACCCTCCCTTCACACCCCCTCCAACCCAACCCCCACCCGCCCACCCTCCCTTCACACCCCTTCCAACCCAACCCCCACCCTCCCTTCACACCCCCTCCAACCCAACCCCCACCCTCCCTTCACACCCCCTCCAACCCAACCCCCACCCTCCCTTCACACCCCCTCCAACCCAACCCCCACCCTCCCTTCACACCCCCTCCAACCCAACCCCCACCCCCCGCCACCACCCTCCCTTCACACCCCCTCCAACCCAACTTGGTCATTTTTCATGAACAGATTACACGTGAAAGTACTTATTTGGCCATAAACTGCTTGCAATGTCCCTGAGGTCATGAAAGGTGCTACATTAACGTAATTTATTTTGTTCTGATGTGCCATATGGTTTAGTCCATGATCTGAATTCTTCAAATTCTTGAATTTGAGATTCGGCCTGCAGCTGAGCTGGACAGGCCAATGTGTGGGAGCGATGTATCTCAGTGACATCCCTGCTTTATAACTTTACTGAACAGATCCACTCCAGGGGTGGTCTTCAGGGAGGACTGGGAGGCTTATCCACATTGTAGATTTTGGCTTGCCTCACACTCCAATAAAGGACCTATACCACTCAACTTCAGAGTTCCCACTGTCATGACACATGGGAGGCAGAGCCCTGCAACATGTCCAGGTTCTTAGAAGTCTCTCTCTCTCTCTCTCTTTCTCTCGCTCTGCGCCTGTCTGTTTGGATTGAACATGGTGACTGTGCTTGATTCTGCTGGATAATGATAAGTACTGTATTTCAGTTACACAGTAATCAGCTTTATCGGCCACTCTGCCAAATGGATATATGGCCATCTGACCTTGTCTGCAGTTTATTGGTGGGTAATAGTTAAACTATAACGGTCAGAGTCCCCAGCTAAGGGTTAGATACATAAAGGTTGTAGACCTTCTGCCAAATAAGCATGTGTGCTGCTGTTCACCCAGTGTGCGTCTGTCTGTGTGCGTGTGCCTGTGCGCGTCTGTCTGTGCGCGTGTGCCTGTGCGCGTGCGCGTCTGTCTGTGCGTGTCTGTGCGCGTCTGTCTGTGCGCGTGTGCCTGTGAGTTTGCCTGTGTGTGCCTGTCTGTGTGTGTGCCCTGTGTGTGTCTGTCTGTGTGCGTGTGCCTGTCTGTCTGTGTACATGTGCCTGTCTGTGTGCGTGTGCCTGTGTGTGAGAGTTTGCCTGTAGGTGCGAGTGTGCCTGTGTGCATCTGTCTGTGTGAGTGTGCCTGTGTGTGTCCGTCTGAGTGAGTGTGCCTGTGTGTCTGTCCGTGTGTGTGCCTGTGTGTGTGTGCGCCTGTGTGTGCCTGTCTGCGTGAGTGTGCCTGTGTGTGTCTGTCTGTGTGCGTCTGTCTGTGTGAGTGTGCCTGTGTGCGTCTGTCTGTGTGTTTGTCTGTGTGTGTGTGCCTGTCTGTGTGCGTGTGCCTGTGCCTGTGTGTGTCTGTCTGTGTGCGTGTGCCTGTCAGTGTGCGTGTGCCTGTGTGAGAGTGTGCCTGTGTGTGTGCCTGTGTGAGTATGCCTGTGTGTGTCTGTCTGTGTGCATGTGCCTGTGTGAGTGTGTCTGTGAGAGCGTGCCTGAGTGCGTCTGTCTGTGTGCGTGTGCCTGTGTGTCTGTCTGTGTGAGTGTGCCTGTGTGTCTGTCTGTGTGAGTGTGCCTGTGTGTCTGTCTGTCTGTGTGCGTGTGCCTGTGTGTCTGTCTGTGTGTGTCTGTCTGTGTGAGTGTGCCTGTCTGTCTGTGTGCGTGTTCCTGTGTGTCTGTCTGTCTGTGTGCGTGTGCCTGCCTGTGTGAGTGTGTGTGCGCCTGTGCCTGGCTAGCAATCTGTCCGTGACACTTGGCAGATTTGAGTACGGGGAGCTAGACCACTGGGAAACAACTGGCCACGCGAATAGCCAGGCTCAAGGTCTGAATGTATCTGTGAGCTGAGTCCACTGGCTTAAAAACCACCAGGCATTATTATATAACTGAGGAGAGACTGGGCAAGGGGTTTGGGAAGGAAGGGGCGCTGCGAGTGAAAGACAGCTCAGAAAGTAGGGCAAGGGGGAAGATGGAAGAACAGGGAATGAAAGCACTGGAGCAACGTGAAGTGAGGTGAGAAGTGTAAGAGTAATAGATAGAGGGAGGAGAAATGGAAAAGGGGTGAACTACCAGTGATGTGTTGGAACACTATTGAATGAAAGAAGATTAGTAATTAGTAATTGCATTTCCTGGAAAAATAGAGGGATCTTTCCTGTGAATAATCTGGGGTGAGAGATGGGTTGACACAATTTTTTTCCCCCCATTCTTTCCTGGGAACACAAACGTCTCTGACAAGATGAGCATTTGTTGCCCATTCTGAATTGTTCTTGAACTAAGGGCTTTGCTCAATCATCTCAGAGGGCAGTTCAGAGTCAACCACATTGCTGTGGGTCTGGAGTCACACGTAGGTCAGACCAGGTCAGGCTGGCAGTTTCCTTCCATGAAGGGCATTGGTGAATCAGATGGTGCTTTTGTTTTAGGCAACTGATGATGGTTTCATGGTAACCTATAACCAAGGCTTTATACTGCACAGTCATCAATTAATTAATTATTTATATTTTATTCATTAATTTCTGGAGCAGAGCCTATGTACAATATACTTTATGATAAAATAGCCTCAAAGGCAAAATAACCCAACGGCCATCTCAGGATAACAAAGGGTGGTCAATATCTGTGCCCATCCTCTTGCTGAAGTGTTTTTACAAAGCTGAGCTGGAAATGATGGTCACTTGGATGTTTCTGGGAACCTGAGGCGAGACAGGAAGGTTGAAAAGGAGAAAACGAGAGTCTTGTGGCCGTCTCTGTAGTGGTGTCAGCATGGAACTGGTAAGGGGTAGAGTGAGAACAAAGGTTGAGTTGCAGAGTGGTGCAAGGCTCACTACCTGGTTTAAACCCGAGTTAGCCAAAGGCTGAGAAAACGGCAGTGGGCCATATTGTGTTTGTATCTGGCTTTAGTGACAGTACATTTTCTCTTTGACAGCACCCAGTCCACAAATATAACACAAACTGAGACATTCCCAGAGATAATGGGAACTGCAGATGCTGGAGAATTCCAGGATAATAAAATGTGAGGCTGGATGAACACAGCAGGCCAAGCAGCATCTCAGGAGCACAAAAGCTGACGTTTCGGGCCTAGACCCGAAACGTCAGCTTTTGTGCTCCTGAGATGCTGCTTGGCCTGCTGTGTTCATCCAGCCTCACATTTTATTATCCTGAGACATTCCCATTCCTATTTCTATTCCCTCTACCAGGCCCCGTACTCCTCAACCCAGCCTCCTGTCCATCCTCTATCAGCTCGACCCATTTCCATTCTTTCTCCTTCTGTCAGTCATCCTCCCTCATCACCTTCTCTTCATGTCACTAGAGCAAAGCAATCACTAGATGGGATGAAGGCCATTGGGTTTGCTTTCTACCTTCTCGCTAGTCATGGGGCAATGATAATGGTGGTTTTGATTGTTATACCAATCAATCCCCATCAATGAGAGTACAACAGACTCAGGCATGAAGTGAAGAAACCCAGTGCAGGCAGCACTAGGGGGTAGATGGAGGAAATGGGAGATTTGAAAGAGGCTGAAGTTTTGGAAAGGGTGGGTATGGAACTGGAACCAGGAAACCGTGAAATAGATGTTTAATTTGGAGCAGTGCTTTAATAAGTAGTGGCTTCACTTTAAAAAGGGTGCAGAAATATGGCTGCAGTCCTCAACAGGTTAACAACTACCTGCTCATCTTGAAAGCAGACCCGTAATGTAAACGTCTAGGTCGACTCCTGCAAATGTTGCAACTAAATCTGTGTTGACAGGAGCCAGGCAGTCCCTGAGTTACAAACTTTCATTATTATTCAAAATTCTCAGGTACAGTACAACTAAACGTCAGCACAGAAAGCAGTACACCTTTGAGGTTTAACTTTCCCCCCACAGTGATTGAGAACGCCCTTGACCGCGTCTCCCGCATTTCCCGCAACACATCCCTCACACCCCGCCCCCGCCACAACCGCCCCAAGAGGATCCCCCTCGTTCTCACACACCACCCCACCAACCTCCGGATACAACGCATCATCCTCCGACACTTCCGCCATCTACAATCCGACCTCACCACCCAAGACATTTTTCCATCCCCACCCCTGTCTGCTTTCCGGAGAGACCACTCTCTCCGTGACTCCCTTGTTCGCTCCACACTGCCCTCCAACCCCACCACACCCGGCACCTTCCCCTGCAACCGCAGGAAATGCCACACTTGCCCCCACACCTCCTCCCTCACCCCCATCCCAGGCCCCAAGATGACATTCCACATTAAGCAGAGGTTCACCTGCACATCTGCCAATGTGGTATACTGCATCCACTGTACCCGGTGCGGCTTCCTCTACATTGGGAAAACCAAGCGGAGGCTTGGGGACCGCTTTGCAGAACACCTCCGCTCAGTTCGCAACAAACAACTGTACCTCCCAGTCGCAAACCATTTCCACTCCCCCTCCCATTCTCTAGATGACATGTCCATCATGGGCCTCCTGCAGTGCCACAATGATGCCACCCGAAGGTTGCAGGAACAGCAACTCATATTCCGCCTGGGAACCCTGCAGCCATATGGTATCAATGTGGACTTCACCAGTTTCAAAATCTCCCCTTCCCCTACTGCATCCCTAAACCAGCCCAGTTCGTCCCCTCCCCCCACTGCACCACACAACCAGCCCAGCTCTTCCCCCCCCCCACCCACTGCATCCCAAAACCAGTCCAACCTGTCTCTGCCTCCCTAACCGGTTCTTCCTCTCACCCATCCCTTCCTCCCACCCCAAGCCGCACCCCCAGCTACCTACTAACCTCATCCCACCTCCTTGACCTGTCTGTCTTCCCTGGACTGACCTATCTCCTCCCTACCTCCCCACCTACACTCTCTCCACCTATCTTCTTTACTCTCCATCTTCGGTCCGCCTCCCCCTCTCTCCCTATTTATTCCAGTTCCCTCTCCCCATCCCCCTCTCTGATGAAGGGTCTAGGCCCGAAACGTCAGCTTTTGTGCTCCTGAGATGCTGCTTGGCCTGCTGTGTTCATCCAGCCTCACATTTTATTATCTTGGAATTCTCCAGCATCTGCAGTTCCCATTATCTCTGACACCTTTGAGGTTGTTAGCTTTATAAACTCAGTTACTGTCTTGTCTTCTATATACAACTCTCTTACACAATTACCTGAAACTTTATAACAGAATATTCAGCCTCTAAGCAAGATGCTTTATGCTAAAAGTGCAAGTTGGTTGGAATGCAACACCAGTCACCAAGAATGTCACATCCTAAGCTAGCTTTGCACATTGATTAAAAACTGAACTTCTCTGGAATTATCCATGCATGTGAAGTGCATATGGCCTGACACTGAGTGGAGGAGATAGTGGAAGCAGATCAGCAACCCATCTTCCTAAATCCCCTGTTCTTACCCCAGCCCTCAAACACCAAGCCTTGTTATCACATGGTCTGCTAGTTGACACCACCCATCATTAGTCACTAATCGTCCACTTAGTGTTTCATTCTCCTAGGCTGACCATTACCTGCTTCTTTCTCCAGTCATTCTCCTCTCTCTTTACCTTTCATTTATTCCTTATCCATTCCACCCACCTTATCTTCTGCATAAAACCTAACTGTTTTACTAGTTACCGTCAGTTCTGAGAAAAGGTCACTCAACCCAAAATGTTAGCTCTGATTTCTCTCCACAAATGCACAGAACAGGTTGATATTAGGAAGAAGGACGTGCTAGAAGTTTTGAAAATCATGAGGATAAGCCCCTTGGGCCAGACAGGATATACACAAGGTTATTACGGGAAGCGAGGGAAGAGATTGCTGTGCGTTTGGCAACGATCTTTGCGTCCTCACTGTCCACTGGAGTACTATGATATGATTGCAGGGTGGCAGATGTCATTCCCTTGTTCAAGAAAGGGAACAGGGATTATCTTGGGAAATACAGACCAGTCAGTCTTACTTCAGTGGTGGGCAAATTATTGGACAGGATTCTGAGAGATAGAATTCATGAGTATTTGGAAAAGCACAGTTTGATTAGAAATAGTCTACATGGCTTTGAGAGGGGCAGGTCATGCCTCACAAGCATTACTGAATTCTTTGAGGATGTGACAAAGCACATGGATGAAGGTAGAGCAGTGGATGTGGTGTATATGGATTTTAGCAAGGCATTTGATAAGGTTCCGCATGGTAGGCTCATTCACAAAATAAAGAGGCATGGGATTCTGGGAAATTTGGCTGTCTGGACACAGAACTGGCTGTCCAATAGAAGACAGAGGGTGGTAATAGATAGGAAGTATTCAGCCTGGAGCTCGGTGACCACAGGGGTCTGTTCTGGGACCTCTGCTCTTTGGTGATTTTTGTAAACGACTTGGACAAGGAGGTGGAAGGGTGGGTGAGTAAGTTTGCTGATGGCACAAAGGTTGCTGGAGTTGTGGACAGCGTGGAGCACTGCTGTAGGTTGCAATGGGACATTGACAGGATGCAGAGCTGGGCAAAGAAGTGGCAGATGGAATTCAACCCAGAAAAATGTGAAGCGATTCATTTTGGAAGGTCAAATTTGAATGCAGAATACAGGGTTAATGGCAGGATTCTCAGCAGTGTGGAGGAACAGATGGATCTTGGGGTCCATGTCCGTAGATCCCTCAAAGTTGCCACCCAAGTTGATAGGGTTGTAAAGAAGGCATATAATATGTTGGCTTTCACTAGCAGGAGAATTGAGTTTAAGAGCTGCGAGGTTATGCTGCAGCTCTATAAAACCCTGGTTAGACCACACTTGGAATAGTGTGTTCAGTTCTGGTCCCTCATTATAGGAAAAATGTGGAAGCTTCGGAGAGGGTGCAGAGGAGATTTACCAGAATGGTGCCTGGACTGGAGGTTTACAGGATGTTGAGAGACATGGATACAGCGGATAAGCAGAGGCTTTTTCCCAGGGCGGAAAGGACTTTTACGAGGTGGCATAATTTTAAGGTGATTGGAGGAAGGTATAGGGGGAATGTCAGAGGTAGGTTCTTCACAGAGTGCTGGGCCTGTGGAATGAGCTGCCGGCAGCGGTGGTGGCATCAGATACTTTAGAGACTTTTAAGTGACTCTTGGCCAGGCACATGGAGGATAGTAAAATGTAGGGTATGCAGGGTAGTTTGATCTTGGCAGGATAAGGCACAACATCATGGACCGAAGGGCCTGTACTGTGCTGGAATGTTCTATGTTCCATATGCTACGAGATCTGAGTTTTTGCAGCAATTTCTACTTTTTCCTACTAAATTCCTCTGGAGGAGGAATGTGGTGAAATAGTTATATGATTTTAACTAATCATCTCAGGGTGAATTATACTAAAAGGCAAAGGTAAAAATGACTGATTCTGGTGTTGAATGGAGCATTCGACATTTCTCATATTGCTGGGTGGAAAGGAAGACCTAACATAACTGGGCGATAGTTAACACTCTACAAAAGGTTTCTGGATAACATAAACTCATTTCATCCCCTTCAATCTGATCAAGTCTTTCCTAAATAGCGGTGTCTGGGACTAGACACGTTACCCTGGGCGACATCAAACCAATGCTCTATAAAGGTACAAATTATTTCCTCCATTTTTCACTCTGTCTGTAAAGGTCACTGCTCTAAATGGCTTAATTATTGCTTTTTTAGGGAGATACAGCACTGCAGAGGCACCACACCACACCCAGCACCTTCCCCTGCAACCTCGAAGTGCTACACTTGTCCCCACACCTCCTCCCTCACCCCCATCCCAGGCCCCAAGATGACTTTCCATATTAAGCAGCGGTTCACCTGCACATCTGCCAATGTGGTACACTGTATCCGTTGTACCCAGTGCGGCTTCCTCTACACTGGGGAAACCAAGCGGAGGCTTGGGGATCGCTTTGCAGAACACCTCCGCTCGGTTCACAATAAACAACTGCACCTCCCAGTCGCGAACCATTTTAACTCCCCCTCCCATTCCTCAGACGACATGTCCATCCTGGGCCTCCTGCAGTCCCACAACGATGCTACCCGAAGGTTGCAGGAACAGCAACTCATATTGCGCTTGGGAACCCTGCAGCCCAATGGTATCAATGTGGACTTCACCAGTTTCAAAATCTCCCCTTCCCCCACCGCATCCCAAAACCAGCCCAGTTCGTCCCCTCCCCCCACTGCATCACAAAACCAGCCCAGCTCATCCCCTCCCCCCACTGCATCCCAAAACCAGTCCAGCCTGTCTCCGCCTCCCTAACCTGTTCTTCCTCTCACCCATCCCTTCCTCCCACCTCAAGCTGCACCTCCATTTCCTACCTACTAACCTCACCCTGCCTCCTTGACCTGTCCATCTTCCCTGGACTGACCTATCCCCTCCCTACCTCCCCACCTATCTTCTTTTCTCTCCATCTTCGGTCCGCCTCGCCCTCTGTCCCCATCCCCCTCTCTGCTGAAGGGTCTAGGCCCGAAACGTCAGCTTTTGTGCTCCTGAGATGCTGCTTGGCCTGCTGTGTTCATCCAGCTTCACACTTTATTATCTTAGCTTTCTGATCCAAATGGCAACTAACGCCAGATCAAGTGTACATTTTAAATTTGAGACTGAAGAATGGTTTGTTAACCAAAGGCACAAAGGATATGGAGCAATGGAGGCTTTAATGGAGCTAAGTCATGGATCAGTCATGATCTTGAGCTTACTCTGGACTCATGTATAGTGCACAGTATACCTACTTAACTTGGGGCAGTTGAAAACAACAGACCGTGTGCGAGACAGTAATGGGGAGCAAGGAAAGCTCCTGGATTAATTGCTGGCGCGAAGGGGCTGTCAGCTAAGTAGAAGAGGTCTCTGGTCTCTAGAGTTTAGATGATTGAGAAGGGATTTAGTTGAAACATAGGAAACTTGGAGATTTACAGGGTCATTGCTGAGGAGCTATTTTGTTGGTTACTCAGATGGGACAAATGATGAACATATGAACAAGACACAGTGATAAGTCACTTGGCCCCTCCAGCCAGCTCTTCCATTCAATAAAAGCCTGGCTGTCCTAAGCCAGAGGGTCACAGTCTCAGGATAAGGAGCAGGCTTTTTCAGACTGAGATGAGGAGGAATTTCTTCACTGAGTGTGGTGAATCTTTAATTCTCTCCTGCAGGGAGGTGTGGATGCTCTGTTGAAGAATACATCTAAGACTGAAATCAATGGATCTTTTCAATCGGGGGAATACATTAGATGCTGCAGGATCTGTAGAAGATCAGACATGGTCTGACTGAATGGCAAACAGACTTGAGAATCCAAACAGCTGATTCAGCTCCTATTTCATATGTGCCCGAGCCTTCGACCTTTGAGCCTCAGTATAAAGCTGACAGAGTGGGGGAGGTGCTGAGAAAACAAGTGATTCCTGGATGGTCTTTTACTCGTCTCTCATTCCACTATCCAATTATATTCATATCTGTGGCAAAACCCACTTTGCCAAAGTTTAGTTGGAATGAAAGATGAATTATCTTTTGTTTCTCAGATACGGAACATATTTATTATTAATTTATATCTTCTGAAGCTAACAGCCTTGCGGTTTAAAATGTAACAAAAGCACAAGTCAGTCATTGGTTAGGGACTGTTGACAAGTTTTGATGTTTAAAATCTGTCCCGTCGAATGACCGCTGTGACAGCAGCAGCTGAGCAGTAGAAACTCAAAATCTGCTTCACATAACACAATCATGCACGCAGATACATACACAATTCAGCTCCAAGTACCAATTTATAGACTGATTATATCTTGGTGACAGCTACAGTATACAATACTGCACAACACTGCCCTTGCACTTCAGAAAGATCGCCTCCAAGAAGTCTGTCTGTGACAGGATCTGATGTGTCTGCACTGCTCACAGCTGCCTGCCAATTCTGGATTCTAAAAGTTAACCAATGTTTGCCATAGCTTGCTGGCTTAACCCAGTGCCAAAAGCTCCTCAGGGACAAGAACAGGACAATGTACATCTCTACAAAGAGGAGTCAGCCAAGATCCGCTGCCCCTTGGCTGGGTGAAGTGCGCAGGAAATTGGCAACTGCACATAGATTAAGCCAATCAAGTCAATAACAATACCATAGAAGGGGGATACCTAAAGTGTTTACAGGATGGTCTGCTGGATCACTACACTGAGGAAGCAACTAGACCCTAGATGGGCACTGTGTAATCAAAAAAAAATCATTGGGAATCTGTCTGTGAGAGGCCCCCTTGGGAAAAGTGGACCTTTTCAAACAGAACTAGACAGAGTAAACACGGGAAGAATAATCCCAATGACCTGGAAGTTTAAAACCGGGGGGCATGGTCTCAGCATTAACAGGTTAGCCATTTACAACTGAGATGTGGAGAAATGTGTTCACCTGGAGGGTAGTGGGCCTGTGGAATTCTCTGCCACAGAAAGCAGTTGAGGGCAGAACATTTAATGTTATCAAGAAGGGGTTAAATATAGTTCTTAGGAGTAAAAGGGACAAAGGGTATGGGGAGAAAGCAGGAACAGGGAACTGAGTTGGACGATCAGCCATGACCATATCAAACGGCTGAATGGCCTCATCCTTTCTGCATCACAATGAATGTCCTCTTGGGTAAGATGCTGGGGAGGGGTTCAGAGCCCAAGGAACTACACAGGGTTTTGGGGAGAGCTCAGTGAAGCAAGATTTCTAGAAACTGTTCAACAGCAGATGTAGCTGAAACCAGAGCTGGTCAAAGCATTTGCATATTTATATAAAGGCTCTTTCTCTCTCCTGGCCAGTACAGACAATCCCAAACAAATTCGAGTGGAGAACTCATGAGCAGGAGGTATTCAATCAAATCTCTGCGTTGGAACAGGAAAAATATTTATAAACAAGGCAAAGTTTCCAACATAGATTCTTTCCTTTTCCCCAGAAGACACTTGGAGAAGAGAATGAAGTTGTCTGATGCAAATCTGTTGATGTTTGCATTCCAGATCAACTTGAAACCTGATTCTAAATTACAGCATCCTCCATCCCCACCCCTCATTCCACGCCTCACTGAGGATACGGCCCAGCAGCTTCATGCACTGAATGCATTAAAATTTCCTGATGTAACAGGAACAGATTCAGACGAACTTCTGACCCCATAAGGGGAAATCAGGGCAGCTGACCAAAGGCTTTGTCGAGTAGGAGACAATTCAGCTGTGCAGCTGAGGGGGGTTAGGTCAACTAACCATGCAGAGACACAAGCAGCTCTCCGCTGGGTAGGGGGGCAGTGACATTGTGTAAGGGGTGGAGGTGCAGCGAGAGAGAAGCAGGGGTGCAAGTGGAATACGACTAATGGGAAGAAAGCTATTTATCCAATGAAAACCAAAATACAATGACCCAGGATAAGAAAGAAAAAAAATCTTACATTTGCATCACACATTGCACAATTTCATACTACCCAAAGTGTTCTAACATTGGAATGCAGGAGTTAGGACAACCAGGTTATGCACAGTAGGATCCCACAAACAAAATACTAAAGCTGCCTTGCTCTCCCTCCAGATTATGCCATGGATTAGTTTTTCAATCTACCTGAACAATGTGGTGATTTAACATCTCATCTACTCCCTCAGCGTCACAGATTGGATTGTGTGCTCAAATCGTTGCAGTGAGATTTGAACTCTCACGTTTTGGCTCTGAGGCAAGAGTGCTGCCGTTGGCAAGTCCACCTCAAAATCAAGCAGTTGTTACAGTGCCTGCAGGAAGTGGCCATTCAGTCCACTTTCTCTCCAATCTGCATCTCACCTAATGCCCTTCTCCTACCTTCTGCCCATTACCAGGTTATTGGAAGAACCACCATCTTATTTGAACCAGTCTCCAACACATTCTCAGGCAGTGCATTTCAGATCACTTTGCTTGCTACGTGTTGGAATTAGTTTCAAATATCCCTGATTTAAAACAAGTGCCAAAGATAATTCACTTTATTTGTAGAGCTTCGGGAAAAGAAACGTTGCAGAAGTGCAAGTCATGTTGAACTTTATTAAAGAATTCCTTTCGTTTCTTTCCTGGGGGAAGATTCTAGACAAATCAGATTCTTCTGTATAATGCAGGGTGGTTGGAGAAATATAATAAAGGTGTTGAAAATTGAGGTTGTTCAATACATCAACTAAAGGGAAACTGTTTCCATTGGCATAAGGCAGAGATTTCAGACAATTAGAAGAATCAGATAGGGAGGAAGAGAATTCCTCTCCTTATGCAGCAAGTGGTGAAGATGGTGTATGTAGGACCATTGAATATTTATAAGGCAGAGGTAAACAGGCTCTTGTTAGATGAAGGAATCAAAACGTAATCAAGTAAAATGGGAGTTCAAGTCTGGAACAAAAACAGATCAGCCATGACCTTAAATGAATGGCCTGGCAAGTTTAAAGGGCAGAATGGAATACTTCTAATCCCAAGATCTGGAAATGTGCTCCCTGAAAAAGAAGTGAAATCGGATTTGGCAGTAACATTTCAAAAGGGAATGGAATCAATAGTAAAGTGTTTGTTACGATAATGGATCACTCTTTCAGAGGGCTAGTGCAGGCACGATGGACTGAATGGTCACCTTCAAAGCTGTACTATTCCATATGGTACGTTTCACAAGGTGGCTGAGGTGATGGTCTGGTGATCCACATTTGGGGCCACGGGCTTGAATCCCAGCATGACCAATGGTGGAATTTCAATTCAATAGAACACAGAATTCAACAAAAACTAGTCATAAAAAGCTATCTGGTTCACTAATATCCTTTCAGGAAGCAACTCTGCCATTTTTCCCAGTCTGGCCCGATCCAATGCAATGTGGTTGACTCTTAACTACTTTGGGATTTGAGAATCAGTTTAAGGGATGGGCAACCACATTCAAAGACGAAATTAAGAAACGGAGCAGATCTCTATGCGGAGATCTAAGATGTGAAACAGCAGTAATTGTGCTGGTGCCAGAGAATGACTCTCAGTCAATGCCCATGTGGGCAGAGGGTCACTAGGTCACAAGTGATGACTGTAGCTTTCACCTTAAAATAAACAGTAAATTGTAGCCTGCTGCAATGCCAAACATGGTTCTGTACACAACACATGCTGATACCTACAAAGCACGGATGATAGCTATCAATTTAGTACAAACAGATTTTTTAAACTGCCTGCACATGTATAAATGAGATCAGCTTCATTCCTCATTGAGTCATTAAGTGGAAATGACTTGGTCTCCCAATCAGTGAAATAGTGTTTTTTCCTGTTACTGCGACATGGCACATCACTGCAAGTACCAGCAAAGTACAACTGGGTTATCAACCCCTCAGTGGTTTACTACATTCACCGTGTGCATGTGCACATGCACACACAAGAGGGAGTGCGTGTGAGGGTGTGAGCATATGTGCATGCATGTACATGCACGTGTGACAGAAAAACTGGAGATGTTTGAGATGGAATAAGACACTGTAAATTTAAACAATCTTTCACGTGTGATCTTCAACTGAGGGCACTTCTATCCTCTCAGGTGGAGGTGAAAGATCCCCACAAGACAGTGTCAGAAGCCGCAGGAGAGTTCTAGTGAAACTAGAACAAGAGGGCATTGCCTCAAAATTAGGGGGACCATATTCAGGACTGAATTGTGAATCTATGGAATTCCTTGCCCAGTGAAGTAGTTGCAGTTTCCTCACTGAATGTTTTTAAAGTTAAAATAGATAACCTTTTGAACAGTAAAGGGAATTAAGGGTTATGGGGAGAGGGTGGGCAAGTGGAGCGGAGGCCATAAAAAGGTCAGCCATGATCCTATTGAGTGATGGAGCAGGCTCGAGGGGCCAGATGGCCTACTCCTGCTCCTAGTTCTTATATTTATCCTTCAACTAACATCACCAAACAGGGTATCTAGCTATTGCTGGTTCAGCCACATCTGGAGTATTGTGTCCAGTTCCGGTCACCTCATTACAGGAGAGATGTGGAAGCATTGGAAAAGGTGCAGAGGAGATTTACCAGGATGTTGCCTGGAACGGAAGGCAAGTCTTACGAGGAAACGTTGGGAGAGCTAGGGCTTTTCTGTTTAGAATGAAGAAGGATGAGAGGTGACTTGATAAAGGTGTACAAAATGATCAGAGGTATAGACACAGTGGACAGCCAAAGACTTTTTCCTAGGGTGGAGGTAGCTATTACGAGGGGGTATAGTTTAAAGGTAAATGGAGGTAGATACAGGAGAGACATCAGAGGTAGGTTCTTTACTCAGTGGTCAGGGCGTGGAATGCATTGCCGGAGAGGGTAGTGGAGTCGGCCTCATTAGGAGCATTTAAGTGGCTATTAGACAGGCACATGGATGACAGTATAACATAGGGGTGGAGGTTAGATAGACCTTAGGATTAGGGTAAAAGTTCAGCACAACATCGTGGGCCGAAGCTTCTGTACTATTCTACGTTCTTTGGTCTCATCATTGGTTTGGGATCTTGCTGTTACCAAAGTGGCAATTGGATGTCGCAGATTACAACCATATTTAAAAACTTTAAAAGCGCTTCACTGTAAAGTGTTTTAGAATGTCCTCAGGCCATGAAAGGTGCTGCATCAATCTTTGACGAGAAAGAGCAGTCAACCTTTAACAGCTGCAGACAGTCCAGGTGGAGGAGATAGAGAATGGTGGGCCTCTCTCTCTGTAGAATCGTTGGTGAGTGAGTGAGGACACACCCTACAGGTAGGTTACTACTTCAATGAACTGTACAGACAATAGAACACTTTCTTTACGCACTACCTTAGTGTCAGGTTTCACTAGTGTGACCCACAGCAGTATTACTCACATGTAGCACAGTATCGTATAAAGTGTTTCTCAAACAGAGAACTTCTGTTCCAGTCCAAGCTCTGCAATAATTGGCCAAGTTTGTCACTGACAAGTTCTGATATACCTCAGTATTATAGCTTGAGGTGTCAGTGAGCTCAGTTTGGAACTTCAGATAGGCAAAAATTGAATTGACAACTTGCATGCTGCTAATGCATCCAGAGCTGTCAACTCCTCCTCAGCAGTCAGTTCGACAATTCTTCCAAAAGATCAAAGCACTCCTTCACATGTCCCAGAGCTTCTTTCCCTACAATATCTCTCTGCAGCATATTAGGAAATAGATGGGGAAACCCACACATGGTGAGGCAGTAAGCAGGGCCCACAAGGTTCCCTGATAACAAAGTGTGGAGCTGGATGAACACAGCAGGCCAAGCAGCATCTTAGAGCACAAAAGCTGACGTTTCGGGCCTACACCCTTCACTCCTCTCTGATGAAGGGTCTACGCCCGAAACGTCAGCTTTTGTGCTCCTGAGATGCTGCTGGGCCTGCTGTGATCATCCAGCTTCACACTTTGTTACCTTGGATTCTCCAGCATCTGCAGTTCCCATTATCACCCACAAGGTTCCCTTTTGACCACAAGGGTTAGTGTATTAAACCACTGCTTGACGTCTAAAACTACTAGCAGTGGCAGGATCCAGTTTCCCTTTTGGAAGTTTACCAGAGCACATGGTATTACCTTTACTTGGATCATGGATTCACAGGAACAGGAGGAAGGCATTCGGACAGTCAAACATTTTCCTGCCTTAGAAGAGGTCATGGCTTCAGGGCAGACAAGTATTCTAATCAGGACAGGTTGGCATTTGTCTTCATTTTCAATCCAGATGGGTTGTGAAGGTCCTCATGGAAGTACTAGCATTCATCGGATGGCAACAGCTTCAATTACCCAGACCAAATGGAAGATAGTTGTATAGCCAAGGACTTGCTGTCTAGTGTTGTAACTGGAGCCTGTTGACCAGTGGCATGCCAAAGACAAGAAGACTCTAAATACTGACTGTCACGTGTTGGAGTTTCTGGCTGAGGAAATCGATTGCAACGCTTACACATCGGTACGTAGCCCCACAACAGTCAGGGCCACAGACACTGACCCCGAAAACAACAACCCACACCTCACTCAGTTGTTTCATATGGTATAGCCCACCTCCAAACGGTATGGACCCCTTCAGCAAAGGTGTTCCAGAATAAAGATTCCCAATTTCCATTCCTTGACATGGACTGCTTGCTAGGCACCCACCATCTTTTGTTAACTATCTCACTATAATCAGCGAATCACTCGCAATGGCTTCTCTTCCAGTTCCTGTAACCTCTGGTATCACTGAGCATTGGAACTTTCCACTTTCCCATTTATTTCCATGTGATACTCCTTAGCATCATTCCCTGGAAACAGTCTTCCTCTGTAGCTGATGCACAGCTCTACCGGTACCACTCGATGCGTCCACTGCTTCTAAATTACTCGACTGCTTTGCAAATGTCCAGTGATGAGGCAGAAATCTTCTCATTAAATACTGGGAAGATCAAAGCCACTGTCTTAAGACCCTCCTCCAAACACAAATACCCACCTCATCCCTCTCCACGGCATCTATCTGATTCTAAGCCAGTTTGAGAGAGACCTTGGTGTCACATTTGGTCCTGGGTCAAGTTGCTGACCTTATATATGCTCTACCTAAATTCATATTTGACTCAACCCATCTGCTTCTGAGGCCCTCAGTGAAGCCTCTGTCACTCTAGACTTCACCCCTCCAATTGTATGCCTGGCTGATTTCCCACATTCCACCATCCTGAAGCTTGAGGCCTTCCAAAACTCTCACCAAGTCTGTTCACTCACTGATCATCCTGTTACTCACTGACCTGCTCTGGTTTCTGATCAAGCTCCACCGCAATTTCAAAATGTTCGCCCTTGCGTTTAAACACGCGTGGTCTCACCTCTGTCTCTGTAGTTCTAATCTTGAACTTGCCCTGTTTTTATCATTCCACCAATGACAAACCTGTCTTCACCTGCCTTGTCCTGAATTTGGGAATTTTCTCCCTACACTTCTCCGCCTTCCCTTTCTGCCTTTGTGATGCTCAGTAAAACCCACCTTTTTGATTAAGCTTTTGATCAGCTGATCCAACAACTCACTGTATTGGCTTCATTTCTGTTAATAATTTTTTTTTAAATCCTTGCATTGGGCTTTACCAGCTGGAATAGCATTTACTGCTACCCCAGATCCCACCACCCCCTGTAAATGGTCCTGGAGTTAGTGTCTTGCTGGGCCATTTCAGAGATTAGTTAAGAAGCAACTACATTGCTGTGGGTCTGGAGTCACATGTAGACCAGACCAAGTAAGGATGGCAGATTTCCTTCCCTAAAGGACATTACTGAACCAGGTGGGTTTTTCTGAGAATAGCTTTCACTTCCAGATTATTTATATAATTGAATTTATTAGTTGTGTTAAAGGCAGTATCTTAATTAATGTTTTATTGCTGGCATCTTTTCCCAACAAAAGTCTACCGTGCTCAATCTTGCAAACTGTTTCCCAAAGAAAATTTGTTAAAGACTCCAGAAAACTGTAGCCAAGCCCAGGGCCAAACATGGAGAGACTCCCCCCTTTAATAAATACACACATATTTAGTTTGCAAACTGTTAGCAGCAAAATGTCAAACCACATTTAAATAGGTCTGAATAAATCCAAAATGACAGTCTGATTGTATTGCATGCTATCTCTCCATATTCCAGCCCTTTGATTGGAGTTTAGATATTCAAATTGAGAAGACCGTGCAAATGTGACCTCTGGATTTGATGATGTGCAATCAGATTCACAACAAGGGAGGATACTCAAAGTAAATCAGGGGAAAAGCAGTGAACCACAGTTTAAAAGAAATTCAAAGCAACTGTTCTATCATTGTAACCCATCACTGACATGAAGCAGCACAGATTAACCCTTCTGTGGACTGAATATCTTTCAGAACTTGCACATTAACTGACAACAACTTCCTGTGGATAAGAAACACGGGAGAATAACAACTTGGCAGGGGTTGGGCGGGGGGGGGGGGGGGGGGGGGGGGGGTGGTGGTGGTGGAGAGACAGGCTGCGGCCTGCATTAGACTGACACGGTTAATAGCAGATACCAGGTGACTAGTTAAAGGTTCAATTTAAAGCAAGGACAACGAAATTAAATATGATGGAAGCTCTGAGCTTGTTCAATGTGAGGTTTACTGATGTACACCACAGCTGTATAAATCTCTAACGTGGCAGCGAGGGAAGGGGCTACGTTTGCCCACAGTCTAATATCAAACCTTGGGCCAGGTCCAAGAGGGCTCTGAAGGCCTGAATTCTTGTGGACTGCCAAGGGGCTCAGGTGGTTGTCCTGACAAAAGCACTTAAGGTTCAAGGACAGCAATGACGTTATTCTGAGCTAATCACTGTCCCTTACCTCCACCCCTGCATAACCCCAGCAGATGAACAGATCAGATGCACAACGGCAGGTGCTGGTTGAGTTTAATCTACTCCACAGGACTCTACTGCAACAGAAGTCACTTTGAACAGCAGTTACCCCGAGGCATGGGGTAATAACCCCATACTGATTCAACAGGCTACACTACAAACTAAGAGGCAGAACATTTCTCTGGACAACAGTCCTCAAGACATTAGAGAGCCCTTCGTTTGGAACTGGTGAACTCTTAACCAGGGCATATTTTATAGTGTGCACACAGAGACAAATCAACACCTCATTCACATTTACATCTTAACACTGAAACGAGCCTGAAAATAAAACACTGGGTCTGGAGCATAAATTATTACTTTAATGAAAGTCCTGAGAATGGTACAGCTCTGGAGGCAGCCATTCAGTGCATTGTGTCCTTGTCAGCTCTCTGATTGAGCTATGCAAATGATTCTACTTCCTTGATCTTTGCCCTTAACTTGTGATTGTTACTCCTTCGAGTATTTCCTGCAAATCATTTGCAAAGTTCCTCTTGAATTTGCTTTTGTAGCCAATCACATTGCGATAAAACCCTTAATCTTGAGTCTGCAAATGTGCTTCTAGAATTCATACTGACATGTTATAATAAAACCCACCGATTTCGTCTTCTTGGCTGGAGATTAGTTGATTCAAGCTCTCCCAGTCTCTAATAGGGAAATACGATTGAGGGTGATGAACTGCCCCTTGGTTAAGGCTCAGGTGAGACTGTCTATGGTTGAAAAGCCCAATGTGGGGTTACGGTCCTGGGCTTTCTCATGTTTGTGAGAATGGTGAGGAGCTCACACGCTGCCACCCACTTGGGAGGCAATGACAGGCAGGTGACTGGGAAGCCAATGGATTCCTGTCGTTTACATCAGAACATATGAATTAGGAGAAGTAGGCCTCTGTCCCCTAGAGCCTTCTTTGCCAGTCAATAAGATCGTGGCTGCTCTTTTCAGCTCCACTTACTGGCCCACTCACCACAACCCTTCATTCATTCACTGTTTTAAAAAAAAAACACTATCTTTGCCTTAGAAATATTCAATGAGGTAGCCTCAACTGCTTCACTGGCCAGGGAGCTTGTAGACTCTGGATCCAACTGGATAAATCCCCATCTTGGAGATCCTCCACATCCAATCCCAGCAATTCTCTAACATGAACCCCACATACCAGACACAGAGGTATCCTCTCTCTACCCATTCCTGCTGATTATTAGCTTACTAACACTGGCATAGAACATAAGGACCAGGAGCAGGAGTAGGCCATCTGGCCCATCGAATCCGCTCTGCTATTCGGCAAGACCATGACTGACCTTTTCATGGCCTCAGTTCCACTTTCCACCCTCTCACCACAACTCTAATTCCTTTACTATTCAAAAAATTATCGATCTTAGCTTTAAAAACATCCAATGAGGAAGCCTCAAATGCTTCACTGGACAGGGAGATTCAGAAATTCACAACCTTTTGGATGAACAAGTTCCTCCTCAATTCAGTTCAAAATCTGCACCTAATTTTGAGGCAATGCCCCTCACGTTCTAGTGTCACCCACCAGTGGAAACAACCTCCCTGTTTCTATCTTATCTTTTCCCTTCATCATGTTTTACAGTTCTATAGGATACCCCTCATTCTTCTAAGTTCCAATGAATATAATGCCACTCTATTCAGCACTCCTCAAAAACCAATGCTCTCTGGAATCAACCTAGTGAAACCTCAGTTGCATCCCCTCCAGTGCCAGTATATCCTTCCTCAAGTAAGGAGACCAAAACTGCACACAGTACTCCAGGTGTGGCGTCACCAGCCCCCTATACAGCTACAACATAACTACCCTGCTTTTAAACACATAACCTCCCGCAATGAAGGAAAAAATTCCATCTGCCTTCATAATTACCTGTGGTACCTACAAACCACCCTTCTGTGATTCATGCACAAAGACACCCAGGTCCCTCTGCACAGCAACATGCTGCCATTTCTTACCGTTTATACAAATGTCCCTTTTAATGTTATTCCGAACAAAATGGATGACTTCACGTTTATCAACACTGTGCTCCATCTTCCAGACCTTTGCCCATTTACTTAATGTATCTATATCCCTCTGAAAATATTCAGAGTCCTCTGCACACTTTGCTCTACCACTCATTTTAGTATCATCCGCAAACTTTGACACACTACACATGGTCCCCATCTCCAAGTCATCTATGTAAGTTATAAACAATTGCAGTCCCAACACGGATCCCTGAAGCACACCACTTGTCACTGTTCACCAACCAGAAATACACGCATTTATCCTCACTCTGCTTTTTGTTAGTCAACCAATCCTTGATCCATGCTAATACATTACACCATAACACCATTCACTTTTGCCTTATGCAGCAGCCTTTTGTGTAGCACCTTGTCGAATGCCTTTTGGAAATCCAGATACACCACATCCACAAGTTCCCCATTGTCCATCATGCTTGTAATGTCTTCATAGAATTCCAGCAAATTAGTCAAGCATGACCCATCTTTCATGAACCCACGCTGTGTCCACCCAATGGGGCAATTTCTATCTAGATATCTAGCTTTACCCCCTTGACGGCAGATTCCAGTTGCAGCAGCCACACCTTCAGCTGCCTAAGGCTAAAGCCACAGAATTCCTTCTAAATGGGCAAACTTCCAGATATGCTATGAAACCTAGCTCTTAAGCCAACCTATCAGTCACGAGCTCAAATTTATTAACGTAGCTCAGTCTTAGAAAGGACATTTGGATGTTCAATCGTGTTAAAGATGCTATACAAATGCAGTTTGTATGTGCTCTCAGGCAGGTGTGTTAATGAGATGGGAGGAACAGGTTACCGTACCTGGTCGGACAGCACTCATCACTGCCCGTGATGCTTTCAGAACAGCCTGGTAGATATCGCGCTGGTCAGTAGTGAACCTTCCATTGGCTGGAAATGAGCAGGTGATGTCAGAACCATAGCAATAATATTCACCACCCATATCAAACAGGCTGAAAATATAAAAACAGTGCATTAGTAAAACATAGTCACAGTTTCTCAGCAGGAGCTGTATTCAAAGGAACGTTTAAGTTAGGTTAGGTACAGCACAAGGTTACAATGGAGTGAAGCTTCCATCAAACACTCCAAGGACAGGGACAGCACAGGGTTAGGTACAGAGTAAAGCTTGCTCTAACCTGCCCTCCACACCCATCAAACACATTGGTACAGGGACAGGATGAGGTTAAATACACAGTAAAGCTCCCTCTACACTATCCCCATCGAACATTCCCAGGACAGTATCGATCATGTCTGACTGTTGCTGTAAATGCCCAGGTGTTACACCCAACTCCTTTATTAGATTGTCATCTATTACTGAAATGAGCTGGTGCCAATTTTTCCCTGCAACTGCTCTCCTCCTTCGCTGAAGGCACTGAGTCTTGCTGGGGCAGGCTAGAAGACATAGTCTGCGTAAAAATGATTCAAATTCAGATTGGCATGTCCTGTGAAGCCAGGGAGAAAAATCACAGCAATACCTGATTAAACAGACGACATGGGCTGAAACTCAGGATACACATCCAGCTCATATCATCATCAGCAGCAGCGTCAACAAGTCAATGCCAGTTCTGGAACCTAATCTCACAAATATAAGGGATAGGAAGGAGCACCCAGGTAGGGAGGGAGGATGGAAACACACTTGAGAGAAAGACAGAGGTTCAGAAAGGAAGGAGGACATTACATGAGCACAGGAGCAAAGAGGAGACCATTTCAACTCTCAGTGAGACAGTGACGAGTCCCTAACATAACTCACCTTTCCCAAATCATCTTCACATGTTTGGAGAATATAAATCTATGAATTTTTTTTAAACTAACTATTGAACCAGCACTAATTACAAACTTCTCCGCTCTTTTGTTTGAAATCTTTTCTAATTTCACTCCTGAAAGGTCTGACTCTGGGCGATGCCTCCGGGTTCTGGACTTCTCATCCTCTATATTGTTTGTTATCACAAAAAGGAGACCAGCACCGTACACAGTACTTTACGTGAGACCTATCAAGACCTGTATAATTCCAAAAAATGTTCCAAAGTTTTGAACAAGTGTCATGTCTGATGAGACTCATGCACTCTGCTTCTATCTGCACAGATGCTGTCAGACCTGCTGAGTTTCTCCAGCACTTTCAGTTTATATTTCTGATTAAGGGCCCGTTTTCAAGACGTAAAGCTGAGTCTGAGTGATTCAGTCAATTCTTGCAACAAAGGGGATTGTCTTGTGCCGACACGGTGGCTCAGTGGTTAGCACTGCTGCCTCAGAGCGCCAGGACCCGGGTTCGATTCCCGCCTCAGGTGATCTGTCTGTGGGGAGTTTGCACATTCTCCATGTCTGCGTGTCTCCAGGTGCTCCCGCAGTCCAAAAGATGTGCAGGCTAGGTGGATTGGCCAAGCTAAATTGCCCACAGTATTCAGGGATATGTAGATTAGGTGGGTTATAGGGGTCGGGGTCTGGGTGGGATTCTCTGCGGGTCGGTGTGAACTTGTTGGTTCAAAGGGCATGTTGCCACACTGTAGGGATTCTATGATCTGTGTTGGACCTATGTTCACTGGGGCTTCAAAGAATGGGAGGTGATCTCATTCAAACATTAAAAATTGTGACTGGGGTTTGACAGGTAGGCCCCTGTGTGTGTCCCAGTTAAGACCATGTTGTGGTGAATCTTTTCGCAAAGGGTTATTATTATTTGGAATTCTCTCCTACAAACAGCAGTGTAGGTTGGTTCAGTGAATACATTCAAAGGTGAGACCAACAGATGTTTGATCTAAAAGGGAGGTCAAGAGCTATGGGACAACAGTAGGAAAGTGAAGTTGAGATCAGATCTGCCATTGTCCTATTGAACAACAGAATAGGCTAGAGGAGCCAAACAGTTGTTCGTCTTGCATTGTGTTATCTCCTGTTCTCATACAGTACGAGGTGACAACATTCATGGTTATTTTCTTTGATCAGGGGCTCCGATCAATTCGTGAATGTGAAGGCCTCAACAAGATCGAAGAAGTGCCTCAAACAGTTAAATGTCATCAACCAAAATTTACCTTTAACATCAAATAAGCGTTCTCCACAAGAACAATCATTCAGCAAACTCTGAAAGACGAGCTGTAAGAAGTGTGGGGACAAGCTTGGTTGAAGAGGAAGGTTTTAGGGAACACCTCAAAAGAAGTCAAAGAGGTAGAACGGTTTAGGAAAGGAATTCCAAAGCCGAGGGCCTTTGAAGAGACAGCTACCAAGGATGACCTGATGCAAACTGGAAATGTGTAAAAGGCCAGAAAGGGAGTGCAGCAATCTGAAGGCTGTAGAACCGGAAGGAGTCACAAAGACAGTGAGGGACAATATTCGGAGCTTGTCTGGAAACAAGGTGGGAAATTTTAAAATCAAGTTGTCGGCCTGGAGCCAACATACATATGATTTGATAGTGTGAGATGGCAGGGCAAGAGGTCACTGTCGTCTTGTAAATATAGTGTGCCTCAATTTGATACAACATGCTGCATCTGATCACACCTTGATACAGACTGGAAGTAGGTCAGAGTTAGAATACATCAAAGACTTAAAGTTTGTGGAAGAACTCTCCATACAGTGTCAAGGCACATTGTGACTCAGCTGTAAAACACACATTGAACAAACGTGGACTGCTGCCAATCTCAGTCCTTTGTAGAAAAGGACGGAATTACCTACATTGACCTTTCATTCCAAACTGCTGCACACGTCATCATTCTGTTCCCAAGCCTGAATCACCAACATTTAAGCAGATCCATTCACCTTTAAATGTTTCTGAGAGCTAGTCTCAATTTTTGGAGCACCCCAGTGCAAATGGCTTTATATTTTTATGTGAATATTTACAAGCACTTATAGAGTTATACAGTCAGGTCCAACTCATCCATGCTGAGCAAACACGCCAATCTGACCTAGTCCCACTTGCTAGCATTTGTCCCATATCCCTCCAAACGTTCCTGTTCACATACCCATCCAGATGCCTTTTAAATGATGTAATTGCATCTCTCAATCACCCATTTGACATTTGTGGAACTTGAAGGGATGGGAGGTCCCAGGACAGTCTCTCTGTCTGCCTGGCACACACAAAGCCAACACTGCACTTCTCCAAAAATCCCCGCTGTGAGCTGGAAACCCACAAGCAGGGCTTCCATCTGCCAAGTACTGAATGGGAACTCTAGGCTCTAACTGAGAAGGTAGATACAGACTGTCAGCAGCAGGGATTTGCAACCACTGAGCAGTCAGGCTGCTTGCATTTAAAAGCATTTATAAAGTGTCTTTTAATCACCTCATAATATCCCAAAGGACTTTCTAGTGAAAGTATTTTTAACGAAAAATTACTGTTCGAATATAGAAACCCTGTAGTTACTTGCGCAGCAAGCTCCCACACAGGAAAGAGACATTAACCAGATAATGTCTTAGTCATGTTGGTTGAGAACTTCACTGTCGTAAGAATGACACAGCACAGGAGATTCCACTCGTTGTGGCTGGGCTGGTTTTCCCTGTGACTCTGTAGGCTTCTCCTTCCTAAGTCTTTATCCAGTTCCCCTTTGAAAGTTATTATTCAATTGGTTTCCATTGTCCTTGCAGGCAGCATGTTCCAGATCTAAACTTGCAGTGACTTTCCACAGGGACGTTGAAGTCTATGCCTTCTCATTACTGACTCTTTACGATACTACAAACAGTGACTGAAAAACTTTCACATCCGCTTAAGGGAACAGACTTGGTTTCATGTCCCATGTCTCCCTCCCCCTCAACCAAATCGAGATATCTTCGTTCACCAAAAGACACCATTTTCCTTCCCTCAAACACTGCACAGCAACACCATCACCAACGTCTGCTGTTTCAGTCTTCCAACACAGGCTCGGCTCATCAAACTCATTGAAAGAAGCAAAGTATTGGAGCATATTACTGCAGATGCTGGAATCTGTACCGAAAACAAAAAGTGCTGGAAATCACAGCAGGTCCGGCAGCAACCATGGAGAGAGAGTAAGCTAACGTTTTGAGTCTAGATGACTCTTCATCAGAGCCGACGTAAGCTGCTCTCTCTCTATGGCTACGGCCTGACCTGAAATACTGAAATTTGTTCGATTGAAGTGCATGGGATAACATTAAGAAGTGACTGTCACAATGTCAGATCACTCCAGTTGTGAAGCTAACTCGACATGCAACAGGACCACACAGAACAGCTGAGCAGGTTCGAGGGGCTGAATGGCCTACTCTTCCTCCTGTTCCATAATGGGCTACTTCCTCAGATTGAGGGTGCATACGTGGGTATGACAGTGCATGCGTTAATTGTAGAACAAAGGGACAGGGTTTTAAAGTCAGAGCCAGGAGCTCAGTGGCAGTGTCAGGAAGCACTTTCTCACACTGAGGGTACTTGAAATCTGGAATTCCCTCTCCAGAAAGATGTTGATTCTGGGAGTTAATTTATAAAATTCAAAACCAAGATGCACAGATTTGGCTTAAGGATATTAAGGGTCATGGGTTAATATACTAGTCCAGCTAGTCTCCAAATTAATGGAGGAATATGATCAAGGGCCCCAAATGTTTCCTCCTCTCTACCTCACCCAGGAGAGCATTTCCCTCCACAACAAGATGGGGAGAATCTATTCTAAGTAACTGCCACAGTGTCAGCCCAAACCCTTGTTATCAGGCCAATCACTAAGGGAAGGTGTTCTGTCTCTCTCCTAGATTCCTGCTGGTGATCATGGAGATTGGAATGTTGCTTAACCAGAGTGCACATTGATTTGAGTAACCTGCAACCACCAGATTCACAATTAACCCTCTTCCTGCTAGAAAACCTACAGCTTTGAAAACAGTCAAAAGGTTCAGTCAATAACTCAGTCAGGAGTGGAGACAGGAAAACAATTGCTTACAGTTCTGGTCACCGCATTATAGGAAGGATGTGGAAGCATTGGGAAGGGTGCACTGGAGATTTACCAGGATGTTGCCTGGTATGGAGGGAAACTCTTACGAGGAAAGGCTGAGGAACTTGAGGCTGTTTTCATTAGAGAGAAGGAAGTTAAGAGGTGACCTAATAGAGACATACAAGATGATCAGAGGATTAGATAGGGTGGACAGTGAGAGCCTTTTCCCTCTGATGGTGATGGCTAGCACGAGGGGACATAGCTTCAAATTGAGGGGTGATAGATATAGGACAGATGTCGGAGGTAGGTTCTTTACTCAGAGAGTAGTAACGGCATGGAATGCCCTGCCTACAACAAGTTTAAGGGCATTTAAATGGTCATTGGATAAACATATGGATAATAATGAAATAGTGTAGGTTGGATGGGCTTCAAATTCACAGGTCGGCACAACATCGAGGGCCAAAGGGCCTGTACCGTGTTGTAGTGTTCTATGTTCTAAGAGGCAAGCAGGAGCCAGGGCACCAAGGGTGGGGTGACAGGATGGTGCCGAGCTGGAGACAACACATAGCCCACTCCTCTGCTCAATAACATACACAGTTAGTGTGTGTCCAGAGAGGAGATACAAGGAGCTCACAGGCCAACTGTGGAGTCACTAGCACAGTGATTGCTTCGGGGCAGGACATAACACTGAGCCAGCCATACATCAGTGCTTCACCGTCAGTGATAGCCACTTATTCCTAGGGAAGGGGAGGGTGGTGGTGAGCTGGACGACAGTTTGAAGGTAGCCTTCAGTAAGAACAAAGGTACCTGTCCAAGGATGCAAGCACTGAATGCTCACAGAGAAAGGCACTGCAACCCATCCAGCAGCACAACACTGCCACCTCATGGTCAGCAACATCATCCACACTGTGTACAGATCATACAGGCTGGCTCAAGACAGGTTACCTTAACACAACGCCTTTCACATTGTAAAACATCTCAATGTGCTATGCCCAAACATAATTCAATGCGAACCACAGAGTTCGGGCAGGCTAACATAAAGTCAGTCAGAGAAACTAGCATGACTTAAGGAAGACTGTAAAGGAGAAAAAGAAAGAAACAGAGAAAGGGGGAGAGAGATGGGGGGGTGGGGTAGAGGAAGAGAGAGAGAGAGAGAGAGAGAGAGAGAGTGGGGGCGGGGGCGGAGGAGGGAGATGGAGCGGGGGCGGTTTCTAAAAGATGCCTGTCGCAAAAGCAAGATGCCACACGTACACAAGACCAACAGCTTTTTGGCGATGGTACTTGTGAGTGGACAGTTGGTCAGCAGAGTTGGCAAATTCCCTGCTCCCCACTTTCTACAGAAATTGCATCATTGCATCATTCAGAAACACCTTTAGTTTGGACCTCCCAATGATTTGTCCATTTGACCTTTTTCCCATTTACACCCTGTTGTAACCTAACCACTTCTTCCTTGGCCAATCTTTGTGCCATCCATAAGTTCACTCACCACTACCCCCTCCCCCTGCCCCTACCCCCAAACCCAGATTATCATCTACATCCTTTATGGATATCTTCATCACCAGACAGAGAGATAAATACCCTATCCTTTGTGAAATATTACGATTTATATCTCCCAAAGTGGTCAGACAGGTTCCCAATTTAACATTTTCTTGAAAAGACTGCACCTGCAGCAGTGTCGCACTCACTGAGCACTGTACTGGTGTATCAATCCTCTGGAATTCTGTGCTCTGATGTCCAGAGACAACTCACAGCTGTCTAACTCAGAAGCAACATAGTCAGCCACAGTGACACAGACACAGTAAAATCGTGGAAGGATTTGAGAATGTTTCGCACTAGAATCGAGTCAGCCATGGTTTAGTTGGCAATGAGCCCAGTCAGTGAACATTAAATGATACTCGACAGTGCGGATGTAGCCAAGTCTGGTTCTCCTCACCAGGGTTCCAGCCCCATGCATCCTGCAGCAAGTGTCTTTGATAGACAACTGCAGTCCAGATCCAGATTATTCAACTAGTACACCCCATTAGCCTGTACACACAATGATGCAATTTCTGTAGAAAGTGGGGAGCAGGGAATTTGCCAACTCTGCTGACCAACTGTCCACTCACAAGTACCATCGCCAAAAAGCTGTTGGTCTTGTGTACGTGTGGCATCTTGCTTTTGCGACAGGCATCTTTTATTTAGACTATAGACTGGAAATGAGAATACTGGACACCACTTTGAAAAAGGAGGAGAAGGTACAAGGAGATATTTGCAGCTTTGGAAAAACAGGGGAAGTTAACTGGTGCATATGACTCAAGTATTTTTGGGCACACTGTGTACCCAACCAGGCAGTGCTATCTGTGTGTGTTCAGGGTAATTCTGCCCAGATACAATCTTTTGATTTTTAAATTTGTTTTTATTCATTCATAGGATGTGAGACAGCAGAATAGGCCCAAGCTGAACGTCACATTTGAGACACACCGTCTGTAGCAGTGCAGCATCCCTCTGCAACGTCATCCGAGATCTTATTCTCCAATCTCGAGTGCAAGTTGAAACAGGTCCCACATTTGGGCTGTTCTGACTGACTTGAACTTAAAGCTGCAAACAGTTTGTGAGAACTCAGATTGCAGCCTTATGGGAAAAAAAAATCCTGAATCATTCATCAATCATGTGTCAGAGATCACAGGGAGAGATTGAAAATGAAGATGAAACACAGGAGTGTCCAGAGGCGGGGCTGATATCACACACTGATAGCCTTTTCTCCAGAGACAAACAGGAAATGAAAGTCAAATGGACTGAAAATGTTTTCAATAACCAAAATATAAATCATCACTGATTTGTCACAATAGATACCCAGCTTTCCAGTCATGCAAACTCCTCCTCCCAACACCACCCTAGGATCTCCCCCTCTGCCCTATGACACATGATCTCACAGCAACCAATCCTGCCCTCACCCTTCCCAAATACACAAACATTTCCATTTATACCCTGCTCCCCACAAATACGCACGCTAACATGAACACCAGAAACACTAACAGCGCAGCAACAGAAGGACCTTAAATGGAAAGACCTGGATTTATATCATGTTTTCTACCGTAGACATCTCAAAGCACTTTCCAGTAAAGAAGTAACTCTCAGGGTGGAACAATGTTGTGATTTAGGAAGCATATCAATGTGTTCACAGCAAACTCCTACAGACAGCAAATTGAAAATAACCAGGTAATGGCTGTTGTGAGGTTTGTCGAGAGACATGCATTGGTGAGGATCTGGACAAACAACTGCCCTACTCTAACTTGGATAATCTTTCATAGCCATCTGAGGAGCCATTTAAGGTGTTAGCTGAAGTACAGACAGCACGCCGCTCCCTCAGAACTGTCATGTAATGTAAGTTTGGATTACAGCTTCAAGGGGGACATGAGCCTTCTGAATCTGAAGTGAGAGGCTCACCCAAATACAGGCTCACTGACAGATCTGCTTGCAAACAGGCTGGAACAGGGCACAACTTCTATCACCAAAGCCCAGGAGCTGAATTGACAATGTTTAATATTAGTGATCAGAAATAGCTTTGTCTTTGGTCCCAATGTAACATACCTCCTTACCACCATTCCATCCTCTCCATCACCCCTGTCCCCTCCCCAAATATCTCTCCACTAGCTCTTTCTCCACTCTCCTCTAAGACCTCCTCATTGCCAGCCACAACTCCATCAAGTGGGCAAAAATTCAGCAGGTGAAATATAATGGAGGGGGGGGGGGGGGGGAGGTTATGCACTTTGACAGGAAGAAGAGGAGGAGCTGGACATTATTTAAATGGAAAAAGGCTACAGAAAGTCAAGGAGCAGAGAGATTTGGGAGTCTTTGTCTAAGAATCATAAAAAGCTAGCACTGAAGTTCAGCAGGTGACAGGGAGGGCAAAAGGAATGCTGGCCTTTATTTCAAAGGGAATGAAGTATAAATGTAGGGAGTGTTTGCTAAAACTACACATGGTACTAGTCAGACCACAGTTGGAAAACCATGAACAGTTTTGGGCCCCTTATCTAAGGAAAGATGAACTGGCATTGGAGACAGTCCAGAGAAGATTCACTTGGCTGATCCTGGGTTTGGAGGGACTGTCTTATGAGGAGAGGTTGTGTAGGCTTGGCCTGTAATCATTGGTGTTTATGAGAGGTGACCCTCTTGAAACAAAAGATCCTTAAGGGACTTGACAGAATAGATGTGGAAATATTGCTTCCCTTTGTGGAAGAGTCTAGAACCAAAGTGGATAGTCTTTAACAAAGGGTAAACCATTTAAGACACTGGTGAGGAGGAATTTCTTCTCTCAGAGGTCTGTGATAGTGAATCTATAGAATTCTTTACTGCGAAAGGCTGTCAAGGGTAGATCATTAAGTATATTCAAAGCTGAGATAGACTGATTTTTAATCAGTAAAGGAATCAAGGACAATGGGAAAAAGGTAGGAGAGTGGAGTTGAAGAGTACTTGACTAGTCTCAATCTCATTGAATGTGAAACAGATTGAATGGATGGAATGGCCTACTTCTGCTCCTGCATCTTATGATCTTATGAAGGGAAAGCTCTCTTTGCCTCTGTGTGTCATTTAGCCACTGGAAACGGGCAGCCCTCAAAGGCTTATCTTTGGCTTTGACACAGCAAGGGCCCAGCACTCCCTGTGTGTTTTTTTAAATCGTTAGAAAGGTCTCATGTCAAAAGCAAATTCTATTTGTATCTGATATCCAGATACCTGCACGTCCTGGCACCTTCTGTGTGCTTTTTCAAACATTTCTCATTCTCAGGATACGAGAATTTCCTGATGGTAATTACCCTTTGGGTCACCTTGTGAAATAAGGCATGTAAAAACTGATTAAAACAACAGACTGTTTGCTCGGCCACTCTCAGAGCTGTCATGAGTCAGTCATGTGGGAATGGAGTCATGTATGGGCCCAGAATGGGGAAGGATGATAAACCTTCCTCCTTCGAGGAACAACTGGGTTTTCATGAAAATTCAACATCTCAGCAGTCACACTTGTTAATATCAGATTTTTAATTTCTGGATTTTGTGTTGAACTGCTTTGTTGGGATTTGAACTCATGTCCTTTCTTTGTTATGGAATCACTAAACCTGCATTTTTACCTTAGAGGCCCAGTGTAAAGTTAGAGAAAAGTTAATTTAGCACGATACAAGTCTATATTTTACAGATAAACAGGAACTTGGGACTGTTTTCTTTGGAATGAGTTGTGGCGATGAAACAATTGAAGTTTCAAGATTGCAAAAAGATTTGTTAAAGTTAACCAGAGGATACTGCTCCCCATAGGGACAGTTAACAAACACAAGAGAAATCCACAAGGCTGGGGGTGGGGAGCAATGAATAAATGAGCAGTGAAATGATTGTCTAGCAAAGAACATTAAAGCGGTCAGCGTAAACAAAATATAAATTTATACTGGGACTGATGTTAAGCAATTAAGTGGTTTTTGGGATAACAGTGTTTCTAACACATCTGTTTTTTTTGTTCATTCCTGGAGTGTGGGATTTGCTGGATGGGCCCAGCATTTATTGCCCAGCTGTAGTTGCCTGTGAGAAGGTGATGGCCAGCTGCCTTCTTGAACTGCTGTGTCTGCGTGCCATGGGTTGACACACAATGTCATCAGGGAGGGAATTCCAGGATTTTGACCCAGCGACAGTGAAGGAGCAGTGATATAATTCCAAGTCAGCATGGTGAGAGGCTTGGAGGGGAGCATGCAGGGGGTGGTGTTCCCATGTATCTGCTGCATTTCTGCAGTCCATCTTTTAAATGGTACGCTCTGCTGCTACTTAGCTACAGTGGTGGAGGGAGTTTGTGGATGCAATGCCAATCAAACTATGCCATCACAAAGTTCAGTAACTTCTAAGGGAAATTGGGATGGGCCAACTTCTACTGTGGTAAAAGTTGGCTCCTATAGTTATTGGGCACAATGAGCTGGGTCACCATAAGAACAGGTCAGATGGAATTGGAGCCATTGTCTGCTGGCTCCTGGTAGGTTGTCCTCTCGTATTTTCGTCTGTTTAGAGATATTTTCAACAAAGCCTGGTGCAATTACTTTTAAAAACTTAGATCATGCATTACTACACGATAGCAGCAGTGGTCAGTCCTGTAAAATGGTGACAGTAAACCAAGTGGTTGGCCCAGTGATCCAAACCCAGAACTGGGGAAAATACAAGGTATGAAGCTGGATGATGGTAGGGGCCAGCGAGTAACAGGCTTTAAAGGGATGATCTCAGTACCAAACCTTGGAACAGGAAAGTTAACAAGCGAAGAAGGACATCCATGCGCTGCTCAACAAGTAGAAGAAATCAACCGACCAGAGGGAGTGAAAAGTTTCCCCAACTCGAAAATCACAGCAAAGAATAAACATCTAAGAGAGGACACCAGCATAACAGCAGGAATAGGTGGGAAGCACAGGAATATTTCAGTGATCATAAACTACACTGGCTTACCTCAACATTGGAAAAGCCTTAACTTTACCAAACCCTCAGGAAGGTACGGAGGGCCCTGGCCAGGCGGTCTAATCAGGAGGTTAGTGCTAATGGGTTCAACAGATACTGGGTTGTGGGAGATCTCAATGAGAATCCAGACAAGGGCCAAATCAGTGTATCAGCAATCATGACCGTGGCAGTGCTAACATCATTCTCACCAGGCAAGGTGTTGCAGAACAAACTGCAATATGCAGTGATGTAATTAAAGTCTTCATTTCGTATTTCAGTTCACAAAGAAACTCCAATACGGACTAAACAAAATTTAATTGAAGCTATCAAAATGAGCAGAAATCATTCACTCCTCCATAAATGATTCATACTACTTGGCAGATGATTACCAATTTACGAATATTAAAGGCAAGCTCATATGGGATCCATGGTGAGTTGGTAAATTGAATACAAAAATGGTTTGGTCATAGAAAACAGAGGGTAGTTGTGGAAGGTGTAGAGCTGGATGAACACAGCAGGCCAAGCAACATCAGAGGAGCAGGAAAGCTGAAATTTCAGGTCTGTACCCTTCTTCAGAAATGTTGTGGAAAGGTGCTTTTCTGACTGGAGGTCTGTGGCCACTGTTGTTCCACAGTATCAGTGCTGGGAGCTCTGTTGTTTGTAATTTATATGAGTGATTTGAATGAAAACCGTCAGTGGTCTGATCAGTAAGTTTACAGATGACATGAAATTGCTGGAGTTGTGGATAGTGAGAAAGGTTGTCAAAGGATACAGAAGGATAAAGATCAGTTGAAATTAGTTGTAAAAATGGCATTTGGAATTTAATCTGGACAAGCATGAGGTGATGCATTTTAGGAGGTCAAATGCCACAAGAAAGCAAATTGTAAATGTCAGGACACTGAGGGGCATTGATACACAGATGGATCTTGGGTGAATAGTAAATGTTTAAGAGGGATATGGGCCAAATGCAGGCAAATAGATTAGATTAGATTAGATTAGATTCCCTACAGTGTGGAAATAGGCCCTTCGGCCTAACAAGTCCACACCGCCCTTTGAAGCATCCCACCCAGACCCATTCCCCTATAAGCTACACACCCTTGAAAACTATGGGCAATTTAACATGGCCAATTCACCTATCCTGCACATCTTTGGACAGTGGGAGGAAACCAGAGCACCCAGAGGAAACCCACGCAGACATGGGGAGAACGTACAAACTCCACACAGACAGTCGCCCGAGGTGGGAATCGAACCCGGGTCCCTGGCTCTGTGAGGCTGCAGTGCTAATCACTGAGCCACCATGCCGCCCACTAGGTCTATTTTAGTTGGGAAACTTGATTGGCAAGGCCTAGTTGGGCTAAAGGGTCTGTTTCCATGCTGTATGACTAAGTCCTTAGCTCCCTGGAAGTTGTAACACAAATGGATAAGGTGGCAAAGAAAGCATACAGCTTGCTTGCCTTCATCAGTCAAGACATTGAGTACAAAAATTGGCAAGTCATATTGCAGCTACATAAAACATTAGTTAGTCCGTATTTGGAGTATTATGTGCAATTCTGGTCACCACACTGCAGGTTAGATGTGGAGGCTTTGGAGAGGATGCAAAAGAGGTTTACTAGGATGTTGTGTGGATTAGAGTGCATTAGGTATAGGGAAGGTTGGACAAACTTGGATTGTGTTCACTACAGTGTCAGAGGCGGAGAGTTAACTTGATAGAATTACATAAAATTATGAGAGGCACAGATAGGGTGGATAGTCGGAGTCTTTTTCCCAGGATGGAAATATTGAATACTGGCGGCATAGGTTTAAGGTGGGAGGGGGAAAATTTAAAAGGAGATGAGAGAGTCAATTTTGTTTTCAAAACACAGGGTGAACAAACCAAACATTGACTTAAAGGTTGTGAAAGCGTCAGCTCCATCCCTGACTCTCAGTGTGTTCTGGCTTGAGTTAGGGTCCAATGATGAAAGGTTTGGTATACACGTGCTTGGCTCCTCTTCTGAAACATGCATACCTCTTTCAAGTGAGGGGAGTACAAGGCTTGTCTTCAGGCCACCGCATTCTGGACAACATTTGCAAAGGATACAGCTGCTGAGCTCAACCATACCAAGGAACAGGTTACAGCTTTAGGATACAAAATGCAGAGTCAATGGGAAAGAAGAAGAAATTAAACAGTTCTTACCACATGTCTCCATCCTGAATGGTCTTGTCATTTGGAGCTCCAGCATGTCCATAATGTAGGACAGCAGAATTTATCCCACTGAAACGTAAAAAACACAATGAACTGCAGCAAACGGCTGACTATTCTCTTATTATGGTTCAGTAAGTGAAGGAAAACTGTATTTATACAGGGACATTAAGAACTTTTGGCTGCCCCAAACCTCCTGCAACCAGTTCAGTATTCTTGAAGTGTAGTTACTACCAGATGAAGTATAGCTAGCAATGTTAGCACAGCAAACTTCCACAAACAACTCTTTAGCAATAAGCAGACAACCTTATTTTTAAAATCCACTCACAGGACATAGATGTCACTGGTGTAGCAGACAGATTAAAAATGTAAACTTCAAATCAGACCACTAAGGATTAATCATCAAGGGTGAACTCGACATGACCACAAAATGAAGTAGAAAAGTACATGGAAAACAGGCCCCATCCCAGGCCCCAAGATGACTTTCCACATTAAGCAGATGTTCACCTGCACATCTGCCAATCTGGTATACTGCATCCACTGTACCCGTTGTGGCTTCCTCTACATTGGGTAAACCAAGCGGAAGCTTGGGGACCGCTTTGCAGAACACCTCCGCTCGGTTCGCAATAAACAACTGCACCTCCCAGTCGCAAACCATTTCCACTCCCCCTCCCACTTCTTAGATGACATGTCCACCCTGGGCCTCCTGCAGTGCCACAATGATGCCACCCGAAGGTTGCAGGAACAGCAAATCATATTCCGCTTGGGAACCCTGCAGCCCAATGGTATCAATGTGGACTTCACAAGCTTCAAAATCTCTCCTTCCCCCACTGCATCCCAAAACCAGCCCAGCTCATCCCCTCCCCCCCACTGCATTTCAAAACCAGCCCAGCTCGTCCCCGCCTCCCTAACCTGTTCTTCCTCTCACCTATCCCCTCCTCCCACCTCAAGCCGCACCTCCATTTCCTACCTACTAACCTCATCCCACCCCCTTGACCTGTCCATCCTCCCTGGACTGAACGATCCCCTCCCCACCTATACTTTCCTCTCCACCTATCTTCTCCTCCATCCATCTTCGGTACGCCTCCCCCTCTCTCCCTATTTATTTCAGAACCCTCTCCCCATCCCCCTCTCTGAAGAAGGGTCTAGGCGTGAAACATCAGCTTTTGTGTTCCTGAGATGCTGCTTGGCCTGTGTTCATCCAGCTTCACACTTTGTTATAATGTAAAAACCGCCCGTTTTTGACTGAGAGGTAACCATTTGACACTAAACTGTCCCTGAGAACTATCCTGCTGGGCTGTCCCACAGAGCGACCTGGAGGGGTTGTTCTGTATAAAGGAATGTCTGGAAAGTACAATGGAATGGTGATACAGCATGTACTCTTAGATTCTGAACAGTATTAATATCAGGGCCTTTGCCCAACAGGATTACGATTGTAAGACGGTAGTGAGACCTGTTGTCAACAGGTGTTACTTGCTGTTGGACTTCACACTGGAATAGGATTGCGAATGGTGCCAGGAACCTGGAGTTCTCCAGACCAACCGTTATAAAGTGGGGACCCCAATTGCTGATAGACGTGTTAATTAGGATCACTTAACTTGTAGAGTTGTTTGTTACATCCCATTGCATTCACTATTAAATGTTAACATCTGTCTGGGCCAGCCTTTATTGTCCAATCCTCAGTGCTCTAAAAAAGATGATGGTGAGCTATCTTTTTGAACCGGTGTGGTAGGCTGACCCACAATGCCATTAGGGAGGACATTCCAGGATTTTGACCCAGTGACAGTGAAGGAACGGCGATATTTTTCCAAGTTAGGATGGTGAGTGGCTTGGAGGGGAACTTGCATGAGGTGGTGACCCACATATCTGCTGCACTTGCCCAGATTCTAGATGGTAGAGTTATGGATTGGGAAGGCACTGTCGAGGGAGCCTCGGTCTTATTATAATTTCTGGTCACCAGGTCTAATTCCTGCATTGGCCTCCAATCAGTGCCACAGCATCTTTCACGCCCATTGATTTCAGGTGGAGTCTCAATTGAAAGTCCCATCTGAAATCTCCAATAGTGCAGCATCCCTCAGTACTACACTGGAGTCAGCCTGCCGACTGTACTCAGCTCTCCGGAGATGCACTGGCCCCAGGGCCTTCCATGTCAGAACAAACACTATTCACACTGCCTCTCTCTCTCCCTCTCTCTCTCTCTCTCTCTCTCTCTCTCTCACACAGACTAACCGATCATAAGTGAGAAAGCAGACGGGTATTCTTGGGTTGCTAGCGGGCGCTTCCTGTGCACTGGTTAGCTGCAACAATACGGTGACTAAACTGTAAACACCCCTTCATTGATGCAACAGCATGGCAGACAGACGATTTAAAGGGAGGGACACAAATTCCGCTCTAGCTTTCTTCATACTACTGTGACTCTGTTACCTGTGGGTCCACCTCTCATTAGCTCCTCCCTTTTGCATTCTGAACTGTTTTAATCAAATTCAATAGCAGCTACAGAAGGAGGATCTTTCTCCCACAGCCCTCGAGCCTGGACTCTGACCTCAGTGACTTCAGGCTCACGTTACGTCCTCCACATCAGTGAGACCATAAGACACAGGAGTGCAAGTAAGGCCATTCGGCCCATCGAGTCCACTCTGTGGGTTCTGCTGCTGCTACTGTTGGGTTCCAGCATGGAGGGGCAGCAGATATGCAGGAGCAGTGCAGGGAGGGACAGCTCGACACTATCAGTGCAGCACCTGGTGATGCAAAAATGACTATGGGCACCAGCACTAAGCAGGGGAGGTGAGCTGAAATACCAACAGACAGAATCCCATAGCACGGTTCCAACAACTGGGAGGTGAATCTGATAATCGTCAACAGAAATACTTCCTGAATGGCAAGGAAGCCGAGTTACATAAATTCCCAAACACTGCACAGCTACAAAAACATACTTGACCTCATCCATACTAACCTGTCAGCTGCAGATGATTTCGTCCATGACAGCATCAGTAAGGGTGGAAGCAAAGTCCTGCTTTCACATCGAGAATAACTTCCAATGTGTTGTGTGGCACTATCACCGTGCTCAATGGGACAAATCTAGCAAACCCAAGATTGGGCATCCATGGGGCACTGTGGGCCAGGACAATCTATAACTTCATGGCCCCACTCAACTATTTCCATTGAACCAGGGTGACACCCTGGTTTGACAGTGAATGCAGGAGGACATACCAGGAGCAGAACCAGGCATACCTGAGAAGGAGCATTCAACCTGGTGAAGCTACCAAACAGGACTACTTACACACCAACAGCATAAGCAGCAAGAAATAGACAGAGCTAGCGATCCCACAACCAGTGGATCAGATCTAAGCTCTGCAGTCCTGCCACATCCAGTGGTGAATGGTGGTGGACAACTAAACAACTCACTGAAGGAGGAGGCTCCACAAATATCCCCAACCTCAGTGATGGAAGAGCCCAGCACCTCAGTGCCAAATATAAGGCTGATGTAATCGCAGCAATCTTCAGCCAAAAGTGCTGAGTGGATGATCCATCTCAGCCTCCTCCAGTGGTCCCCAGCATCACTGATACCAGTCTTCAGCCAATTCAATTCACTTCACATGATATCAAGAAATGGTTGGAGACACACAGTTTGGGTTCGACCAGGGCCACTCATCTCCTGACCTCATTACAGCCTTGGTTCAAACATGATTCAAAAGAGCGGCAGTCCTTGATATCAATGCTACATTTGACCGAGTGTGGCATCAAGGGGCCCTAGTAAAACTGGAATCAATGGATATCACAGGGCAAAATTTCTGCTGGTTGGAGTCATGCCTGACACCTAGGAAGATGCATGTCACCATCCAGGGCAAAGCAACCACTTGATTGGCTCCATATCCAAGAGCATCCATTCCACCACCCACCCACCCGTGCCCCCACCACCACCTACACTCAGTAGCAGCAGTGTGTACTATCTACAAGGTGCACTGCAGAAATTCACCAAAGACCCTCAGACAACACCTTCCAAACCCACGACCACTTCTATCTAGAAGCACAAGGGCAACAGATACATAGGAACACCACCCCCTGCAAGTTCCCCTCCAAGCACACACCATCCTGACTTGAAAATATGTCGCCGCTTTTTCACTGTCACTGGGTCACTATCCTAGAATTCCTTCCCTAAGGGCATTGTGGGTCAACTCTCAGCACATGGGCTGCAGCGGCTCAAGAAGGCAGCTCACCACCACCTTCTCAAGGGCAGTGAGGGACGAGCAATAAATGGCCTAGACAGTAACACCAGCCCACTTGAATAAAAATAAGTCATCAAAAAAGTCTATCCAATCGAAAAGGTACTGGAACTAAAAATAAATTGTATTCCAGAGGCACAGAGCCTTGGGTAGATCCCATAGGCGTGTGGAGCTCTGGCCTGGATGCCCCCATAGGTGCCTGCCATCTGACAGTGCAGCACGCCCTCAATGCCCTCCAATAGACACGGAGGAACTTTCCAAGTAACGCAGGATCTCAGACAGATTCTTACCTGCCACATATACACGTGTATGAAGTGTGACGCATCCCTCCTCGAGTATAGCAATAGTGTTCAAATAGACTGCAGGGAAACAAAACACACAATTCACAATCAATGAAGCTTCCACAGCCACACTCCCTCTGCTCCCCCTTTGACCGTCTTTTCCAGAGTTATCCAACCGCAAACAGGAGTTGTCTATCTGTTGTAGGATGGGAGAGGTTTAGAACAAAAACTGTCAATATCAGAGATCCTCTATGGAGAGAAATATGGGTTTCCCTGTAAGGCAGCTACCTTTATTGAACTGTCAGCGGTCAAGTGAAGGTGGTGGCTATAGGTGGGTAGGGGGCCACAGGAGGTACAGGTTGAGGATTAACAATAATCCAGTCTGTGATAGTGTTTGGGGGTGGTGGAGCAGGAGAGATAACTTTCCAAAAAATTTCATTGGACAGAAGCCAAAGAACAAAGACACAAATTATGTTCCTGATGAACAAGGCAGCTGAATGGCAGCAATGGGATACCATGTCCACCATACAGAGGGCACTGTCATGGGATCCGCTACAGGTCTAACTCTCGCATCCATCATTAGTCACCATGAGAATCATGTCTTCATTCGAATGACTCCTAACCTCTTATCCTTGCACATTTCCAAAATAGATATGGTACTTTTTAATAATCAGCTGCATCCAAGAATTTCCTTACCAGCTCAGGAAACTCCATCCTGTGCTGGAATACTGTTTTGCAAAACAGCTCCCTTTCCTCAAATGTTTTAGTGGAAACCCTCAATGAGGTCTCTGCTGAAAACTACTGATAGCCCACATTCACTGGTCAATATAGGCCTTGGGATTCATATAGTTCCATGTGATACCAGATCAATCTAATTGGTAACTTTATGAAGAGGACACTAATGATCTGCTCACTTTTGAGCTTGATGCTGAGATAGAACTGAGCAACACCATAAAGGCTACCCTGATCAAATGATCACTCATTCTATGCTGTGCAAAATCAAAAGGATCTTATGGCCACTTTTGGTTTTGAAATATGCCCAAACTGACCTGGAAATGGGATGGTGTCTTAAAAATTTGAAAAGATGGGGTGCGCTGTCATATGCTGTTACTTTACAGCAAATCCACCAGATACTGCCATCAAGCCAATAGGATGCTCTGCCTACCACCCAAACTGGTAATGTGTCAGGGAGTTTCAATGCCAGTGTGATGACAGGGACAGAGACTGTACATCCAACAGCCTGCAGATCGCATTAATATGTTCCCTTTGGGTGTTTGCAGAGTACAGTGTGCTGACTGTGCTCAACCAGCCTGTGCCTGCAATGCTCAGAACAGTATTAGATGTGGTTCTCTTAGTAGGACTACATTAACAATTACACCAAAAACCAATCTGAGATCAGCTGATGGGCTTACAGTAAGATCCATTCATACACACTGGAAGCTACATTTAGACCATTTGGTCATAAGATATAGGAGCAAAATTAGGCCATTCAGACCATTCATTCTACTTTGTCATTTAACCATGGTTGATATTTGTTTATCAATCACGTTCTTCTGCCTCCTCCCCATAACCCTTGATCCCCTTGCCAGTTAGGAACCTATTTATATCTGTGTTAAATAAACTTAATGACTTGGCCTCCACAGTCCTCTGTGACAATGACTTCCACAGAGTCACACCATCTGGCTGAAGAAATTCCTCCTCATCTCAGTTCTACAGGGTTATCCCTTCACTCAATCTCTCCTACTAGTGGATACATCTTCTCCAGGTCCACTCTAGCCAAGCCTCTCAGTATCCTATAAGTTTTAATCAGATACCCCTCATCCTTCTAAACTTCAAATACAGATGATGGGTGTAAAGACCATTCTGTTGTGCATGAAAGCACTTCTGAATATGAAATAAAGTCAATTAACAGACTACGAGATAACAAAGTGTGCGTCTGGATGAACACAGCAGGCCAAGCAGCATCTTAGGGGCACAAAAGCTGACATTACAGGCCTAGACCCTTCATCAGAAAAGGGGGATGGGGAGAGGATTCTGAAATAAATAGGGAGGCGGGGGGAGGCAGACTGAAGATGGATAGAGGAGAAGCTAGGTGGAGAGGAGAGTATAGGTGGGGAGGTAGGGAGGGGATAGGTCAGTCCGGGGAGGACGGACAGGTCAAGGGGGCCGGTTGAGGTTAGTAGGTAGGAAATGAAGGTGCTGCTTGAGGTGGGAGGAGGGGATAGGTGAGAGGAAGAACAGGTTAGGCAGGCAGGGGACAAGCTGGGCTGGTTTTGGGATGCAGTGAGGGGAGGGGAGATTTTGAAGCTGGTGAAATCCACATTGATACCATTGGGCTGCAGGAATATGAGTTGCTGTTCCTGCAACCTTCAGGTGGCATCATGATGGCACTCCAGGAGGCCCAGGATGGACATGTCGTCTGAGGAAGGGGAGGGGGAGTTGAAATGGTTCGCGACTGGGAGGTGCAGTTCTTTACTGTGAACTGAGCGTAGGTGTTCTGCAAAGTGGTCCCCAAGCCTCTGCTTGGTTTCCCCAATGTAGAGGATGCCACACCGGGTACAATGGATGCAGTATACCACATTGGCAGATGTGCAGGTGAACATCTGCTTGATGTGGAAAGTCATCTTGGGGCCTGGGATGGGGGTGAGGGAGGTGGTGTGGGAGCAAGTGTAGCACTTCCTGCGGTTGCAGGGGAGAGTGCCGGGTGTGGTGGGGTTGGAGGGGAGTGTGGAGCAGACAAGGAGTCAGGGAGAGAGTGGTCTCTCCAGAAGGCAGACAAGGGTGGCGTGGGAAAAATGTCTTTAGTGGTGGGGTTGGATTGTAGATGGTGGAAGCGTCGGAGGATGATGCATTGTATCCGGAGGTTGGTGGGCCGGTACGTGAGGACCAGGGGAATTCTCTTGGGGCGGTTATTGTGAGGGCAGGGTGTTAGGGATGAGGTGCGGGAAATGCGGAAGACTCGGTCAAGGGTGTTCTCGACCACTGCGGGTGGGGGAGAGTTGCGGCCCTTGAAGAATGAGGACATCTGGGATGTGCGGGAGTGGAATGCCTCATCCTGGGGGCGGAGGCGAAGGAATTGGGAATAGGGGATGGAATTTTTAGTGGGTGGGAGGTTGCGTATTCCAGGTAGTTGTGGGAGTTGGTGGGCTTGAAATGGACATCGGTTTGTAGGTGGTTGCCTGAGATGGGGACAGAAAGGTCCAGGAAGGTGAGGATGTGTTGGAGATGGTCCAGGTGAACTTGAGGTTGGGGTGGAAGGTGCTGGTGAAACAGATGAACTGATCGAGCACCTCGTGGGAGCACGAGGCAGTGCCGATATAGTCATCAATATAATGGAGGAAGAGGTGGGGTTTAGGGCCGGTTAGGTGCAAAAGAGGGACTGTTCCACATAACCTACAAAGAGGCAGGCATAGCTTGGGCCCATGTGGGTACCCATAAACACCCCACTAGTCTGTCGGAAGTGGGAGTAATCGAAAGAGAAATTGTTGAGGGTGAGGACGAGTTCGGCGAGGCGGATGAGGGTGTTGGTGGAGGGGGACTGGTTGGGTCTGCGGGACAGAAAGAAGCGGAGGGCCTTGAGGCCATCTGCATGGGGAATGTAGATGTATAGGGACTGGACATCCATGGTGAAAATGAGGTGTTGGGGGCCGGGGAATTGGAAGTTCTGGAGGTGGTGGAGGGCGTGGGTGGTGTCACGGACATAGGTAGGGGGTTCCTGGACCAAGGGGGAGAAATTGGAGTCCAGATACTGCCTGGATTCAAGCCTCACCTGCTCTAGAGGTGTGTAACAACATTTCTGAACAAAAAAACTTTAACAAAAAAAAAGTTAACCATTCCTTCTACAGGTCAATGCTAACCACAATCCAATCAATCAACACCATATCTCATACTGCATATAATTTTGCTTCCTGTCCTCATGAACATATGATGAAAATCCTTCAATTTCACTTCATTTATTAGCAGTGTTTCAAAAATAAACATCAAATGAAGGCCAAAAAAACCTAAAATTGCTGAACTCAATGCTGAGTCCTCAAGGCTGTATAGTGTCAAATTAAAAGGTGAGGTGCTGTTCCAAGCTTGCTTTGAGCTTCACTGGACACTGTAATTGACCAAAGACAGCACCAGACAGTGATGGCCTAGTGATACTACTATTTAATCCTGAGACCCAGGTAACGTTCTGGGGACGTGGGTTTGAATCACACTGTGGCAGATGGTAGAAATTGAAATCAACAATAATCTTGAAATAACAGTAAAGATGACTATGTAACCATTGCTAACTCAGGGGAAAACCCATCTGGTTTACTATCTGGTAAAAAAGGAATCTACCATCCTTACTTGGTCTGGTCTACACATGACTCCAGACCCACAACAATGTGGTTGATTCTTAACTGCCCTCTTGGCAATTTGGACCAATATTTATTGCCTATCCCTCTCAGTGACACCCACATCTCTGGAACAATAAGAAAAGTCAGCATGAAGCCAAGCAAAGATTGCGATAGTCAGCAACAGGAAGCTTGGATTTGGATGATGATGGGATAGTGTAGGGGGCTGGGCTCAGATTAGTTCACAGGTCGGCGAAACATCGAGGGCCGAAGGGCCTGTTCTGCGCTGTATTGTTTTATGTTCTATGTTCTGGCTTGCAGACTGAACATAGATGTTCTATAAAATAAGCATCTAGTATGCTGCCTGAGCTGCTGAGTATATTTTATATCAGAAATAAAACAGGAAGTGATTTGCAGCATCTGCAGCATTTTAGTCTGTGCAGAAATGGAGGAATGGGTTGGGCATTCTCTGGTGGGAGCAGTGCAAGGCCAGGAGTAGTGGTCCACTCTCCAGGGTTCCGAAAGGAAACCCCTCTTTCCTAGTCTGCCATGCTTTGGGACAGAAGGAATGCCTTATGAGGAAAGATATGGGAGATCAAATCTTTATTCTTGACAGTTTAAAAAGAGTGAGGGGATCTCATTGAAGTGCACACAATCAGACTGAATTATACAGGGTAGATGCAGGGAAGATGTTTCTCCTGGATGGGCAGGAGGTCTGGAACCAGAGGATATGGTTTCAGAATGAGGAGCTTCTTCACTCAGCAGGCTTTGAAATTTTCCACACAGTAGATATGGCTGGAAGTCTTGCCATAATAGCAAAATTTGAGGACAATTATTAAAAACACTGTTCTGTGCTGTACTGTTCTATGTTCTATGCCGATGCTGGAGAATCTGATATAACAAGCTGTAGAGCTGGATGAACACAGCAGGCCAAGCAGAATCAGAGGAGCAGGAAGGCTGATGTTTCGAGCCTAGACCCTTGTTCAGAAATGTTTTGGCCTGCACGTTTTCCTGCTGCAGACAATTCCACAGGCTCACCACTCTCTGGATAAAGAAATTTCTCCTCATCTCAGTCCTAAATGATTTGCCCCTTTATTCTTGGATTGTGACCAGTGATTCTAGACTGCCTGGTCAAAAGGAACATTCTTTCTGCATCTACCCTCTCTAGTCCTGTTAGAATTTCACAGGTTTCTGTAAGAACCCCCAGCCCCACATCTTCTAAACCTTCATGAATATAGGCCTAACTGATCCAGACTCTCCCTGTACATCAGTCCCACCATCCCAGGAATCAGTCTGGTAAACTTTTGCTGCACTTCCTCCCTCTCCATACCATCCTTCCTTCAACTAGGAGACCAAAACTGCACACAATACTCCTTGCACGCTCTCACCAAGGCCCTGTATAATTGAAGAATCCCTGCTCCTGTGCTTGAATTCCCTCACTGTGAAGGCCAACATAGCATTTATCATCTTCACCGCCTGCTGCATCTGCACGCTCACATTCACTGACTAGTACACAAGGACATCCCAATCTCGTTGCACCTCCCCCTCTCCCAGTCTGTCACCTCCAGGTAATAACTGGCTTTTCTGTTTTTGCTCCCGAAGTGAATAACCTCACATTTATCTACAATATTGTTCATCTGCCATGTGTTCGCCCACTTACTTATCCAAATTACGCTGAAACAGCTCTGCCTCCTCCTCAGTTCACCCTTCCACCCAGCTTTGTATCATCTGTAAATCTGGAGATATGAGATGTAGATTATGTATCTAAATCATTAATATACATTGTGAATAGCTGGAGTTCAAACACTAATCCTTGCAGTACCCCATTGCCTGCTAAAAGGAAAAAAGATCAACTATTATAGAACATAGAACAGTACAGCACAGAACAGGCCCTTCAGCCCACAATGTTGTGCCGACCATTGATCCTCATGTATGCACCCTCAAATTTCTGTGACCATATGCATGTCCAGCAGTCTCTTAAATGACCCCAATGACCTTGCTTCCACAACTGCTGCTGGCAACGCATTCCATGCTCTCACAACTCTCTGTGTAAAGAACCCGCTTCTGACATCCCCTCTATACTTTCCTCCAACCAGCTTAAAACTATGACCCCTCGTGTTAGCTATTTCTGCCCTGGGAAATAGTCTCTGGCTATCAACTCTATCTATGCCTCTCATTATCTTGTATATCTCAATTAGGTCCCCTCTCCTCCTCCTTTTCTCCAATGAAAAAAGTCCAAGCTCAGTCAACCTCTCTTCATAAGATAAGCCCTCCAGTCCAGGCAGCATCCTGGGAAACCTCCTCTGAACCCTCTCCAAAGCATCCACATCTTTCCTATAATAGGGCGACCAGAACTGGACGCAGTATTCCAAGTGTGGTCTAACCAAAGTTTTATAGAGCTGCAACAAGATCTCACGACTCTTAAACTCAATCCCCCTGCTAATGAAAGCCAAAACACCAAATGCTTTCTTAACAACCCTGTCCACTTGGGTGGCCATTTTAAGGGATCTATGTATCTGCACACCAAGATCCCTCTGTTCCTCCACACTGCCAAGAATCCTATCTCCTGTACTCAGCTTTCAAATTCGACCTTCCAAAATGCATCACCTCGCATTTATCCAGGTTGAACTCCATCTGCCACCTCTCAGCCCATCTCTGCATCCTGTCAATGTCCCGCTGCAGCCTACAGCAGCCCTCGATACTGTCAACGACACCTCCAACCTTCGTGTCGTCTGCAAACTGCAACATCCTTCAATCCCCTCATCCAAGTCATTAAAAAAAATTACAAACAGTAGAGGCCCAAGGACAGAGCCCTGTGGAACACCACTCACCACTGACTTCCAGGCAGAATATTTTCCTTCTACTACCACTCGCTGCCTTCTGTTGGCCAGCCAATTCTGTATCCAGACAGCTAAGTTCCCCTGTATCCCATTCCTCCTGACCATTCCCATTATCTCAGCTCTACACCTTGTTAGGCCAAAACATTGAATGTTTTCAAGGAGTTGGATATAGTTCTTAGGGCTAAAGGGTATGGACAGCAAGTAGGAACAGGGTACTGAGTTGGATGATCAGCTACGATTGCATTGAATGGTACAGCGGGCTCAAACAGTCATATAGCCTCCTCCTGCTTGATCTCCTGTCCTATTTTCCCCTTCAAAATGTTCAACATTCAATCTCGAAAGGCCACTGATCTCAAACTTCCACAATTTCTCTCTGTGCTGATGCTGCCTGATTCCAGCATCTTCTCCACTTATTTCAACCTTCCAGATGCGTAATGTTTTGCACTGGGACACTGTACTACGTACATAACACCCACGCTATAACCTGACAGCCTACCTGCCATTGTTACCTATCTCCATTTCTGGACTTGGTTGCAGATAACCCACAATTTCGTCTCAAGCTTTGATGTCTGAAGACATAGCAACACCACAAGGTGACCAGAAGAAACTGGTCTTTTGATGGTACGGCATTAGCTCTCATAATATGCAAGGGTTAGAAATAAAATCTTCACGGAAGCGGTTGTGGGAATTAAGATCACAGAGGGTGCAGTAAATGCTTAACCACCTTAATGCACCACACAGCAGCTAAATTACCCAGTGAATGTATGAAAGCGGCATGCTTCCAAAATTTATATCTGACAGCAAAGTGCTTGAGAGGTCATTAGTTACTTTCTCATGCTGGGGAACTGCAGCTTCTTTTTTTTAAAAGATTTCATGAGATTCATTCATCTGCTCACTTTCACACACCATTAGTCACTGACTTACGGCAAGGGCACGTGCAAGTGACAGCGCAGATAACAATTCCAAAAAAAGCCACTCTTTCCAGCTGTCAGGGGGTTCAATTCCCACACAGAGAGTCCAGCACTAAGATCCTGTGGCACTATCTGAAAGAAGAGAAGGACAGATCGCCCTGGTGCACCTGAATAATATTGACCCTCAGGCAAAGTCACTTAAACAGACAATCTGGTCATTAACAGAGTGTTGTGTAGGGGATCTTCCTGTATATACATTGGCTGCTGAGTTTCCTACATTACAACAGTGACTTTCTCTGCACTGTGTTGGTTGTAAACATTGGGAACCTCTGTCGAGGAGAACGCCAATCTTGGCATTCAGGTTAAGTGGTGTCACTTTCTGTTCAGAGTCTGACATGTCAGTCTCCACTCAGAGCCCGAGTTCACTGCGCAGACTGTCACCTCATCACCCATCACAACGTCTGACAACAAACTGAGGTTTATTATCCTGGTGCCCTATTTAGAGAGAAGTTCTCCCAATATCCAAAGTCACTACTATTTCTTCAATGTAGGATTTATCAGGGCATTTCCCATATCCCTGCTGGTGGATGAATGCTGTGAAAGTGAGGCTGGCCATGTTTCCTGATGTGATGACATTTAGACATCCTTTTACTGACTGGGGAATTCAGAGGTTGATGGGATTTGAAGGTTCAACCCCTAGCTGAACTAGAAATAGAACCAAAAATGCATACCTGGGCAGATAGAGAGTGCCTGTGAAGCTGATGAATTTTCCTAAAACCCAACTTGATCATTAAATCTCCTTGGGAAGGAATCCTGTAGGCCTTGCCCAGTCTGGTTTGAGATGACAGATCCACAGTCACATGATTGGTTGGTAGTACAGTGGTAAATATCACCCTGCCACTGTGTGGGAACTGTTATGCTCTGTTGTTGGGACCGGAACACAGAAAAACATTTCCATCACTGAGCAACACTAGCCCTGATGGCAAATATCAAACTGAAACAGGTAGAGGGCAGTGTTCGCCAGTCAGAGCCTTTGCTAAAATTGAGCTTTCAGCTCTGGAATATACACAGCTCCAGGGTCAGCTGCATCGCCACAGATACAGCCAGAGGGGAGGTGGGGGTCCAGGGTGGCAGCTAGCAGGGCTCAGAGGGAGCATGGAGGTGAAGGGCGAGAACAAGGGAGCTGTGAGGAGAGGGAACACAGACTGAGTTGCAGGTTCAGAGGGAGACAAACAGTCACCTTTCAGGAACAAAAACAAAGTTGCTGGAAAAGCTTAGCATGTCTGGCAGCATCTGTGGAGGAGAAAAAAAAGAGTTAACGTTTTGGGTCCAAAGACCCTTCCTCAGAACTGATGGCGGCTGGGAAAATGTCAGTTCATATGCAGAAAACAGGGAGGTGGGTGGGGTAGGGAATAAAGGATAGGATAGAGCCCAAAGAGAGAGAAAGATAGTCGGACAGACAAAGGAGTTGCTAACGATCAGGCTGGGAGGGCAAGCAGTTGTTAATGGGGACTGCTGGTGACTAACAGCAGGGGGTGTTAGTGGCAGACTACATGGTAACAAGGCTAGGTGGGGTAGAGGGGCTGGGACATGGGGGGAGTTTAGGCCCTAAAATTATTGAACTCAATATTGAGTCCAGAGGGCTGTAGGGTCCCCAAGCGGAAAATGAGGTGTTGTTCCTCCAGCTTGCGCTTCACTGGAACGCTGTAGCAAGCCGGAGACAGAGATGTTGGCCAGGGAGCAAGGTGGTGCATTGAAGTGGCAGGAAACAGGTAGTTCAGGTTAACAAAGTGTGGACCTGGATGAACATAGCGGGTCAAACAGCATCTTAGGAGCACAAGATACTGCTTGGCCTGCTAAGATGCTGCTTAGCAGGCCAAGCAGTATCTTGTGGTCCTAAGATGCTGCTTGGCCTGCTGTGTTCATCCAGCTCCACGCTTTGTTATCTCGCATGCTCCAGCATCTGCAGTTCCCATTATCTCTGATCACAACAGGTAGTTCAGGGTCTTTTTTGCGAACAGAACGGTGACTACTCTGCAGTACATCTACAAGTCTGGACTTCATTTCCCCAATGTAGAGGAGACAACATTGTGGGTCATCTTTCAGGACCTAAAGGAAGCAACTTCCATCAGGAGCATTGTCACTATTCTGAGATAGTGAAAAAAAAACAAAGAATGTAAAGTGGGGGAAACAGGGAATGTGCTCCAAGCTAAAATGGACTCACTGATTTTCCCAACAGAAGTGGAAATCTCCTTTAATAGGTGAACGGTAGCTCAGCTGTGAACAGTGGTCCATACAGCCAGTCACGTGGAGCTGTGTAATTGATCCCAAAGGGACCAATTCTTCAGATTACAGTTACTTAGGAGCAGTGACAGAAACAGATAACCGTATTGAAGGTGTTCTCACGACCCTCCCCCATTTCCTTGTGCCCCTCAGAAAGACCACTCCTGCACTTCAGTTATGTATCTGAACAGATGCTCTCAATTATAATCTCACTATTCAAAATGTTGGGTAGGGAAAGCGAAAATGTTCTATTTAAAAGTATTAAAAGCCTCATCAGCAGGATTTTTCATTATAAAATGTCAGCATGTGATAGAGACACAATGAAATTACTTTAAAATAAACTCTCAATTTCTGCACGTCCATTCAGCATTTTAACCCAGACAAGATCATTAAAACACAGAGGCACTTATAAAAAGTCTCTTCAGTGTAAATTATGTTCTCACATCTCAGCTGGTTGGGTACAATCACTCAAAACTCGGCCATAATCCAGGTCAATGCTTTGAACCAGGCTAGGGTGTGGGGTGACTTTTTATCCTTTATTCATTCACAAGATGAGGGTGCCACTGACCAGGCAGCATTCATTGCCCATCCCTAATTATCCAGAAGACAGTTCAGAGTTAACCACATGTAGGGCAGACAGGTAAAGATGGCAGTTTCCTTCCCTAAAGGACATCAGTGAACCAGATGGGTTTTTCCTGACAAATCAACAATGGGTTCATGGTCATCATTGTACTCTTAATTCCAGATATTTTACTGAATACAAATCTGCTGTGGCGGGATTTAAACCTGGGTCCTCAGAATGTTATCTGGGTTGCTGGATAAACAGTCGAGTGATGATACCACAAGGCGAATAAAATGTGAGGCTGGATGAACACAGCAGGCCAAGCAGCATCTCAGGAGCACAAAACCTGACGTTTTGGGCCTAGACCCTTCATCAGAGAAGGGGATGGGGTGAGGGTTCTGGAATAAATAGGGAGAGGGGGGGAAGGCGGACCGAAGATGGAGAGAAAAGAAGATAGGTGGATAGAGTATAGGTGGGGAGGTAGGGAGGGGATAGGTCAGTCCAGGGAAGACGGACAGTTCAAGGAGGTGGGATGAGGTTAGTAGGTAGGAGATGGGGGTGCGGCTTGGGGTGGGAGGAACGGATGGGTGAGAGGAAGAACAGGTTAGGGAGGTAGAGACAAGTTGGACTGGTTTTGGGATGCAGTGGGTGGAAGGGAAGAGCTGGGTTGGCTGTGCGGTGCAGTGGGGGGAGGGGACGAACTGGGCTGGTTTAGGGATGCGGTGGGGGAAGGGGAGATTTTGAAGCTGGTGAAGTCCACATTGATACCATTAGGCTGCAGGGTTCCCAAGCGGAATATGAGTTGCTGTTCCTGCAACCTTCGGGTGGCATCATTGTGGCACTGCAGGAGGCCCATGATGGACATGTCATCTAAAGAATGGGAGGGGGAGTGGAAATGGTTTGCGACTGGGAGGTGCAGTTGTTTGTTGCGAACCGAGCAGAGGTGTTCTGCAAAGCGATCCCCAAGCCTCCGCTTGGTTTCCCCAATGTAGAGGAAGCCACACCGGGTACAGTGGATGCAGTATACCACATTGGCAGATGTGGTATACCCCTCCCATTCTTTAGACCCCTCCCAGTCGCAAACCATTTCCACTCCCCCTCCCATTCTCTAGATGACATGTCCATCATGGGCCTCCTGCAGTGCCACAATGATGCCACCCGAAGGTTGCAGGAACAGCAACTCCTATTCCGCTTGGGAACCCTGCAGCCATATGGTATCAATGTGGACTTCACCAGTTTCAAAATCTCCCCTTCCCCCACCGCATCCCTAAACCAGCCCAGTTCGTCCCCTCCCCCCACTGCACCACACAACCAGCCCAGCTCTTCCCCCCCCCACCCACTGCACCACACAACCAGCCCAGCTCTTCCCCCCCCCCCACCCACTGCATCCCAAAACCAGTCCAACTTGTCTCTGCCTCCCTAACCTGTTCTTCCTCTCACCCATCCCTTCCTCCCACCCCAAGCCGCACCCCCATCTCCTATCTACTAACCACATCCCACCTCCTTGACCTGTCCGTCTTCCCTGGACTGACCTATCCCCTCCCTACCTCCCCACCTATACTCTCTCCACCTATCTTCTTTTCTCTCCATCTTCGGTCCACCTCCCCCTCTCTCCCTATTTATTCCAGAACCCTCACCCCATCCCCCTCTCTGTTGAAGGGTCTAAGCCCAAAACGTCAGGTTTTGTGCTCCTGAGATGCTGCTTGGCCCTGCTGTGTTCATCCAGCCTCACATTTTATTATCTTGGATTCTCCTGCATCTGCAGTTCCCATTATCTCTAATACCTATTGCCTTCTTGATGGTGCAACAAGGGACAGCCAGCAATACCACAACGTAAAACCTCATCCAGGACTAATGTTGTTCAGGGAAGGATATCTGCCATCCTTACCCAGTATGGTCCAAATGTGACAATAACGTGATTGGCCCTGAATGGTCCCTGAAAAGGTTAAGCCCTCTGGGTAAAAAAGCTTCTCCTCAAATCCCCTCTAAACCTTCTCCTTTTCAGTTTAAAATTGTACTTCCTTGTTCTTGACATTGAGACTGAGGGGAACAGCTGCTTTCTATCCATTCTGACCACACCCCTCATCATCTTTTATACCCCTATCAGGTACCCCCTCTCAGCCTTCTCTGCACCAAAGAAAATATCCCAAACTCATTCAATCTCCCTTCATCATGAAATGCTCACCCCAAACAACATCCTGGTGAATCTCCATCACATCCTTCCTACAGTGAAGCGATCAGAACTACACACTATTAGTGGAACCTGCTAGATCTGAATACCTGTCAATAACATTCACTGATAAGCAAGACATACTGCAAAAGTGAAGAACTTCAGGAATAGTGAGAGTTAGGCTGCTGAATTACACACTTCTGTACAGTCCAATCCCATCTGCTGTGCCTCCAAGAGGGAGGGAGGGTCAGTGCGCAATAGCAACATCATTTGATTCCACAAGCTTGCAACTCTATGATAGACATTAAGCATAAACTTGCAAAGATCCCACAGCCCTGATTGCCCAGAGGCATATTTTTTTGCCAGCATTTATCCCTCAACTAGCAACAATAAAAACAGATTATCTAGACATTTACCTCACTGTTTCTGGGGTCTTGCTAGGTGCAAACAGCCTGTCATAATTCCGCCAATACAACATGACTACACTGCCTTGGAGTTTAATTTTTGTATCATTCAAAGTGACTTCCAAAGATGGAGAAAGTGCAGGACAAATGTAAGCTTTTCTTGTTTTAAATGAGGTCTGTGATGACATAGGCAGTGGCTGAGAGCAGTGCTGTGGATGTTGGATATTTGCAGTTTCAGAAAACATCTGATGCAGTGCCACATGGCAGCTTGGTTAACAAATTAGTAGTGTTGGGGATTGATGGGTCCTCAGCAACATGGATTAGAAGTTGGTTAGATGATAGGAAACAGACAGTCGGGAGAGATGGGCATTTCTTAATTTGGAGATGAGCTGAAAGTGGCATTCCCCAGGGATTGGTGTTGGGACCCTTGCTTTTACTGGCTTATATAAATGATTTGAAGATGGGCCTTGACAGCAAAGTCTCCAAATTTGCTATCGTATTAAGCTAGGATGAATACTGAATTGTCGGGATGACGCTGAGCGACTTCACAGGGACATTGACAAGTTGGCCAAATGGCCAGACATTTGGCACGTGAATTTCAATGTAGAGAAACGTGAGGCAATGCATTTTTGTAGAAGAAACAACACAGGCTAAATGGCACAGCCTTGAGGGGAGTACAAAGCAGAGGGTCCTCAGAGTTCACATGTATGATTCCCTCAAGGTAGCCAAGCAAGTTCAAACAGTTGTTAAGAAAGCTCTTGGATCCTTGAGTTTATAAATAGAGGCATAGAGTATAAAAACAAGGAAGTGATGCTGCATCTCTACAAGTCATTGGTCAGAGCATATCTAAAGTATTGTGTTCAGTTCCGGGCACCTTATCGAAGGAAGGATGTTAAAGCCCTGGAGAGAGGTCAAAGGAGATTTACTAGAATGCTAACAGTAATGAGGGATTCTAGATACAAGGAAAGATTAAAGAAATTTGTTTTTTTTTCCTTCTTGGAGCAGAGAAGGTTAAGAGGTGACCTTATTGAGGTGTTCAAAATTACGAATAACTTTGATAGGGCAAAGAAGGATATTCTGTTTCACTAGTTAGTATGTCGGTAAGTAGGAGTCACAATTTCAAGATTGCCAGCAAATGAGCTACGAGTGAGATGTGGAGAAACTTTTTTACTCAAGCGTCGGTAGGATTTGAAATGTGCTGCTTGGGAGGGGGGAGGAGGCATACACCATTGGAGGTTTCAAAAGAGAGTTGGATAAATATGTTTGCAAGGGGTGAAGTTAGAGGGCTACAAAGATAGGCCTGGAGAATGCGACTAACTGAGTAGCTGTTTCGGGAGCCAGTACAGTCATAATGGGTTGAATACCATCTTTCCATACTCTAACATCATAGGATTCTACTCGTTTACCCTGTAAGATCAAGTTCCTAAAAATTGTGTTGTTTCTGAACTCAAAAACTATTGTGCTTCACAATTCAGGATGTGATTCATGAGCACTTGGCTGCAAACGTTTGGGGACATTGGTTCGTAGACAGTTCGGTGCATACTGAACTATACAATTGAAATTTCCCAACTGATCAGTGATTGCTTCAATGGGCAGATGGATCATAGACTGTCAAGGGCTAAGAGTTTACTCAATCAAAGAAAGTACCACACTGACAAGCCAACTCAGTACCAGGTTGATGAAATGGCCCATTTGACACAATAAATCACTACACACAATATTCATGGGTTTGGTCACTGCCTGCTAGGTGCTTCAATAAAAGAGTCTCTCAGATTTATATTCAACTATATAACATCAATGGGAGTCCCTTTATTCTATTCCTCAGTCTATGCTGGGATTGGTTATTGTTGATGAACCTTTGCAAAAAGGGGGATACTCTATATTGTTAGGATGAAATATGCTCTGCTCAAAAACGTTGAAAGCACACCACAAGCTTGTATTCATCAACCTCTGAGAATGGAAACCTATTTATTATTCCAGCCTCATCAAACATGCAAATGCTGAAATTCCAAAACAACCAGATGGTGCTGCAGAAACTCAGCAGGTCTGGCAGCAACTGTGGAGAGAGAAACAAACAGAGTTAATGTTTGAGCTCAGTACAACTCTTCTTCTGAATTCCATTCCTATATGGGAACATAGGAAGAAGAGTAGGCCATCCAGCCACTTGAACTATTCTATCAATGAAACATGCCTGATCTAAGGCCTAACTCCACATAACTACTTTGGCCCATATCCCTTAATATCTTTCCTTAACAAAAACTTATCTATCTCAGATTTAAAATTAACAACTTATCCTGCTTCCACTGCTGCTCATGAAGAATTCCAAACATCTGGCACTCTGGGTGTAGAAATGCTTCCAAACATCTCTACTGAATGGTCTGGACCAAAACCTCCGACTCTGCTCCCTAGTTCTAGACTGCACAATCAGTAAAAATAGTTTATCTTTATCCATGCTGTCTTGTTAACAGAACATAGAACTGTAGAGCATACCTTCAGCCCGCGATGTTGTGCCAAACTTTTACCCTAATCCTAAGGTCTATCTCACCTCCACCCCTACCTTATACTATCATCCATATGTCTATCTAATAGCTGCTTAAATGCCCTAATGAGGCCGACTCCACTACCCTCTCCAGCAATGCACTCCATTCCCCCACCACTCTCTGAGTAAAGAACCTACCTCTGATGTCTCTCCTATATCTACCTCCACTCACTTTAAAACTACGTCCCCTAGTAATAGCTACCTCCACCCTAGGAAAAAGCCTCTGGCTGTCCACTTTATCTATACCCCCTGATCATGTTGTACACCTCTATCAATTCACTTCTTATCCTTCATCGTTCTAGAGAGAAAAGCCCTCGCTCTCCCAACCTTTCCTCGGAAGACGTTCCCTCCATTCCAGGCAACATCCTGGTAAATCTCCTCCAAGGCCAATGCTAAGGTGTGGTGCCCAGATCTGCTCACAGGTCTCCAAGTGGGATCTAACCAGGGTTTTATATAACTGCAGCAAAACCTCTATGAACCTTGTACTCCAGACCTCTAGATATAAAGGCCAGCATTCCATTGCTTTCTTGATTATTCTCTACATCTGTCTTTTACATTTTAAAGACCTATGTTACCTTGGTATTGCAGATACAAAGTGTGAAGCTGGATGAACACAGCAGGCCAAGCAGCATCTCAGGAGCACAGAGCTCTCTGAAGAAGCGTCCAGGCCCGAAACGTCAGCTTTCGTACTCCTGAGATGCTCTTTGGCCTGCTGCGTTCATCCAGCTCCACACTTTGTTATCTTGGATTCTCCAGCATCTGCAGTTACCATTACCACTATCTGCAATACCATATGTGGTGTACTGCGTCCGCTGTACCCGGTGTGGCTTCCTCTACATTGGGGAAACCAAGCGGAGGCTTGGGGACTGCTTTGCAGAACACCTATGCTCGGTCCGCAGTAAACAACTGCACCTCCCAGTCGCGAACCATTTCAACTCCTCCTCCCATTCCTTAGAAGGCATGTCCATCCTGGGCCTCCTGCAGTGCCACAATGATGCCAGCCGTAGGTTGCAGGAACCGCAACTCATATTCCGCCTGGGAACCCTGCAGCCCAATGGTATCAATGTGGACTTCACCAGCTTCAAAATCTCCCCTTCCCCTACTGCATCCCTAAACCAGCCCAGCTCATCCCCACCTCCCTAACCTGTTCTTCCTCTCACCTATCCCCTCCTCCCACCTCAAGCCGCACCTCCATTTCCTACCTACTAACCTCATCCCGCCTCTTTGACCTGTCCGTCTTCCCTGGACTGACCTATCCCCTCCCTACCTCCCCACCCATACTCTACCTTCTCCTCTATCCATCTTCGGTCCGCCTCCCCCTCTCTCCCTATTTATTTCAGAACCCTCTCCCCATCCTCCGTTTTCTGATGAAGGGTCTAGGCCCGAAACGTTAGCTTTTGTGCTCCTGAGATGCTGCTTGGCCTGCTGTGTTCATCCAGCCCCAGAATACGGAAATGTTTGTTTTTGACTGGTGCGGAAATGATGATCCGAATGGCCTTTTCTGCACTATAGATCTCTGTAACTCTATCAGAACAGCAGGGGGCTAACGCGGGAACTATATACAATGCTGGTTAGACAACAGTTTGAGTACTATGTCGAGTTCTGGTCACCTTCTTACAGGAAAGCTGTGATTACAATGGAGAGGTTGCAGAGGTGGTTTATGGAGATGTTGCCTACACTAGAGAATTTCACATTTTAGGAAAGATTGGATAGCTTAACGTCATTTTATAGAGTCACAGAGATGTATAACATGGAAATAGACCTTTTTGGTCCAACTCATCCACGTCAACTAGGTATCCTAAATAAATTCAGGCCCATTTGTCAGCATTTAGTCCATATCCCTCTAAACCCTTCCTATTTGTGCACCCATCCAGATGCTTTTTAAACATTGCAATTGTACCTGCCTCCACCAGTTGTAACTATATTTACCTCCACCACTTCCTCCAGCAGCAGACATGTGGTATCAGACTGGAGAGCTCTCCATTTCCATCATGTAAATGATGGGCTGAATAGTTTCGTTCTGTCATAGATTTTTTTTTGATTTCATTACCCTGCTTAACATTTCTCCCGCAAACAATATCACTAAAACAGGTGAACTGGCTAGTGAAGCCATCACAATTGGTTAAGTGGTAGAAAACTGTCAAATTGCTAATTCTGTTCCCTTTGATTTCCAGTAGTCAGTGAATTTTATATTTCAGCTGCTGACTGAAAGAGGTTATGTCTGTATAGAGTGATTCAGTGGAAGGACTGGAATAAAGAAGTAATTAGCCAACTGAACAATGGCCCACACTGTAACGTACTTAACCATCCGCAGAGAAGGCTTGAGTCACCTTCCACAGATTCTTAGCACACAGCTTTAAAAATACATCCAAATACAGGAGCTATTCCAATCCTTTAATTACTTAAACTGAACTTTACACTAACTTTGAGTCATGGCAGACAACAACCCATCACAGTACAACTGAATTAAAGGTAATGAAGAAATCTGTTCACATTGAAGCTAAAGATTCGATTGGAGGGCTATCTGGGAGTGCTTTGACAGCAAACACCACGGGTGCACACTTGTTAATTGCTTATCTCATTTCTGTTAACTTAGAAGCACAAAAAAGATAGGAGCAGGAACCCATACGGCCCTTCGAGCCTGCTCCGCTATTCACCATGATCATGGCTGATCATCCAACTCAATAGCCTAATCCTGCTTTCTCCCCATAACCTTTGATTCCATTTGCGCCAAGTGCTAGATATAGTCACCTCTTACATACGTTCAAATATTTTGGCATCAACTACTTCCTGCGATAATGAATTCTACAGGCTCACCACACTGTGGGTGTGGAAATGACTCCTCATCCCCATCCTAAATCGCCTACCCCAAATCCTCACACTGTGACCTCTGGTTCTAGACACAACACCCACCATCGGGAACATCCTTGCTGTATCTACCCTGTCCAGTTCTGTTGGAATTTTATAAGTCTCTCTGAGATCGCCCCTCAGTCATCTGAACTCTAGCTAAAACAATCCCAACCCAGTCAATCTCTCCTCAAACGTCAGTCCCGCCATCCCTGGAATCAGCCTGCTAAACCTTCGCTGCACTCCCAAGAGCAACAGCATCCTTCCTCAGAAAAGGAGATCAAAATTGCACACAATATACTAAGTGTGGCCTCACCAAGGCTCTGTATAACTGCAACAACACATCCGTGCTCCTGTGCTCAAAACCTTTTGCAACGGAGGCCAACATACCATTTGCCTTCTTTACTATCTTCATAGGAATCATCTTAACTGCCCTGCTTGCCCACAGAATAACGGCTGCTCATAAAATTTTTCCAAGTGAAATTTTGTGAAAGATGACGTGAATGCCTTTCCTCCATCAGGTTACTGATTATTCAGTAAGACAAAGGTCATTCACCACATAACAAAATCACTTCATTCAGTCAACTGTCACTTACGCTGTAAATGTACATAGTCACTGTTGATGCAGCAAAGTAAGGGTTACTGAATCTATAATTGAACCGAAGCTATTTATCCAGCAGGGTAAAGGTTTAAAAACCTCAAGAATACTAATTGTTCTTACTAAAATGCAGTCACCAAATCTAAACCTCCCACGATACACAAAACAATCAAATGGAGAATAACAATCCTGCAGACTAATTTCCAATGAATTCCAGATTGGTAATGAGAGGCTGTCAATCATCCTTTAAAAGATTCTGACCCTGGCAGCCATAATAATGACTGATATTCAATTAATCATGGCGGATTTAGCTTTATGCGATTTATGCATTCAATTAATTCTGTTCATCTATCAACAACATTCTTGCCTTGGCTCTAATAGATTGCTTCAATCACCAAACATCACAACTGGCAGCCGAAATGTCAAAATATCTTGGTAAGCTCTCCAGAACAGACAGTGATACCTTGACACGCACTCAAAGGCAGCAAATGAAATCAAACAGACCTATACTCAGCTGAAACACTGCACTCAGTTCTGGGCACCACATTTCATAAATAACGTCAACATCTTGGAAAGGATGCAAAGGCAATGTATTAGATTGGTACCAGGGAGGCAGGACTTCATCTACGTGAAGAGACGCTAGAATCTGGGTGCGTCCACATTTGAGAAAAGGAAAAGGAGAGACCTAATGGTGAATAATTACGATTAAGGAAATAAAGAAAAACTGCTTTCATAACGGAAGAGTCTGGTCAGCAACCAGCCAACATCAATTAAACTGAGATCTAAAAGCAGAAAATGCCAGAAATGTTCAGTGGGTCAGATAGCTTAAAGGGTGACAGAAAGAGTTCACAATTCAATTGCATGAGCTTTAAACATAAGTTCTCAATCTGAAACATGGACTCTTTTTCACGGTAGAAGTGTTGCCTGACCTACTGATTATTTCTCACATTTTTGTTTTGATTATATGATGGTCTTAGGCAGAGACACAAGCGAATGCTTTACGAACACTCAGCTGTGTGAAAGACAACACCGCAGAGAACATCACTCATCAAAAGAATAGTGTAAAAGTGCAAAACAACATGGAAGAGATATCTAACTGATAACTGTGCAAATCTGACAGCCATTTGATTGATGTTTTTTGCTCCCTTTGCAATCAGTAACAAGATAAAAGAATTGTTGCTGGATTTGGGTGGGGCGAATGCTGGTCAGGATAACTGTGCACTTTGCCATGGATCTTTAACATTCAACTGCGTAGGAAGAGAGCGTGAGGAATACTCTACTGTCTAACAATAGAAATTCCTGCGGTGCTGACCCTCCGACAGCGCCGCGCTGTCGGAGGGTCAGCGCCAAGGGAGCGCCGCGCTGTCGGAGGGTCAGCACCAAGGGAGCGCCGCGCTGTCGGAGGGTCAGCGCCAAGGGAGCGCCGCGCTGTCGGAGGGTCAGCGCCAAGGGAATTTCTATTGTTAGACAGTAGAGTATTCCTCACGCTCTCTTCCTACGCAGTTGAATGTTAAAGATCCATGGCAAAGTGCACAGTTATCCTGACCAGCATTCGCCCCACCCAAATCCAGCAACAATTCTTTTATCTTGTTACTGATTGCAAAGGGAGCAAAAAACATCAATCAAATGGCTGTCAGATTTGCACAGTTATCAGTTAGATATCTCTTCCACAGCCTCCAACCTCATTGTTCCCCAACCCCGCACGGCCCGTTTCTATCTCCTTCCCAAAATCCACAAACCTGCCTGCCCTGGTCGACCCATCGTCTCAGCCTGCTCCTGCCCCACCGAACTCATCTCCACCTATCTGGACTCCATTTTCTCCCCTTTGGTCCAGGAACTCCCCACCTATGTCCGTGACACCACCCACGCCCTCCACCTCCTCCAGGACTTCCAATTCCCTGGCCCCCAACACCTCATATTCACCATGGACGTCCAGTCCCTGTACACCTGCATTCCGCATGGAGATGGCCTCAAGGCCCTCCGCTTCTTCCTGTCCCGCAGGCCCGACCAGGCCCCCTCCACCGACACTCTCATCCGCCTAGCGGAACTCGTCCTCACACTCAACAACTTCTCTTTTGACTCCTCCCACTTCCTACAGACTAAGGGGGTGGCCATGGGCACCCGCATGGGCCCCAGCTATGCCTGCCTCTTTGTAGGTTACGTGGAACAGTCCATCTTCCGCACCTACACAGGCCCCAAACCCCACCTCTTCCTCCGGTACATTGATGACTGTATCGGCGCCGCCTCTTGCTCCCCAGAGGAGCTCGAACAGTTCATCCACTTCACCAACACCTTCCACCCCAACCTTCAGTTCACCTGGGCCATCTCCAGCACATCCCTCACCTTCCTGGACCTCTCAGTCTCCATCTCAGGCAACCAGCTTGTAACTGATGTCCATTTCAAGCCCACCGACTCCCACAGCTACCTAGAATACACCTCCTCCCACCCACCCTCCTGCAAAAATTCCATCCCCTATTCCCAATTCCTCCGCCTCCGCCGCATCTGCTCCCACGATAAGACATTCCACTCCCGCACATCCCAGATGTCCAAGTTCTTTAAGGACCGCAACTTCCCCCCCACGGTGATTGAGAACGCCCTTGACCGCGTCTCCCGCATTTCCCGCGACACATCCCTCACACCCCGCCCCCGCCACAACCGCCCCAAGAGGATCCCCCTCGTTCTCACACACCACCCTACCAACCTCCGGATACAACGCATTATCCTCCGACACTTCCGCCATTTACAATCCGACCCCACCACCCAAGACATTTTTCCATCCCCACCCCTGTCTGCTTTCCGGAGAGACCACTCTCTCCGTGACTCCCTTGTTCGCTCCACACTGCCCTCCAACCCCACCACACCCGGCATCTTCCCCTGCAACCGCAGGAAATGCTACACTTGTCCCCACACCTCCTCCCTCACCCCCATCCCAGGCCCCAAGATGACATTCCACATTAAGCAGAGGTTCACCTGCACATCTGCCAATGTGGTATACTGCATCCACTGTACCCGGTGCGGCTTCCTCTACATTGGGGAAACCAAGCGGAGGCTTGGGGACCACTTTGCAGAACACCTCCGCTCAGTTCGCAACAAACAACTGCACCTCCCAGTCGCAAACCATTTCCACTCCCCCTCCCATTCTCTTGATGACATGTCCATCATGGGCCTCCTGCACTGCCACAATGATGCCACCCGAAGGTTGCAGGAACAGCAACTCATATTCCGCCTGGGAACCCTGCAGCCATATGGTATCAATGTGGACTTCACCAGTTTCAAAATCTCCCCTTCCCCCACTGCATCCCTAAACCAGCCCAGTTCATCCCCTCCCCCCACTGCACCACACAACCAGCCCAGCTCTTCCCCCCCACCCACTGCATCCCAAAACCAGTCCAACCTGTCTCTGCCTCCCTAACCGGTTCTTCCTCTCACCCATCCCTTCCTCCCACCCCAAGCCGCACCCCCAGCTACCTACTAACCTCATCCCACCTCCTTGACCTGTCCGTCTTCCCTGGACTGACCTATCCCCTCCCTACCTCCCCACCTACACCTTCTCCACCTATCTTCTTTACTCTCCATCTTCGGTCCGCCTCCCCCTCTCTCCCTATTTATTCCAGTTCCCTCCCCCCATCCCCCTCTCTGATGAAGGGTCTAGGCCCGAAACGTCAGCTTTTGTGCTCCTGGGATGCTGCTTGGCCTGCTGTGTTCATCCAGCCTCACATTTTATTATCTTGGAATCTCCAGCATCTGCAGTTCCCATTATCTCAGATATCTCTTCCATGTTGTTTTGCACTTTTACACTATTCTTTTGATGAGTGATGTTCTCTGCGGTGTTGTCTTTCACACAGCTGAGTGTTCGTAAAGCATTCGCTTGTGTCTCTGCCTAAGACCATCATATAATCAAAACAAAAATGTGAGAAATAATCAGTAGGTCAGGCAACACTTCTACCGTGAAAAAGAGTCCATGTTTCAGATTGAGAACTTATGTTTAAAGCTCATGCAATTGAATTGTGAACTCTTTCTGTCACCCTTTAAGCTATCTGACCCACTGAACATTTCTGGCATTTTCTGCTTTTAGATCTCAGTTTAATTGATGTTGGCTGGTTGCTGACCAGACTCTTCCGTTATGAAAGCAGTTTTTCTTTATTTCCTTAATCGTAATTATTCACCATTAGGTCTCTCCTTTTCCTTTTCTCAAATGTGGACGCACCCAGATTCTAGCGTCTCTTCACGTAGATGAAGTCCTGCCTCCCTGGTACCAATCTAATACATTGCCTTTGCATCCTTTCCAAGATGTTGACGTTATTTATGAAATGTGGTGCCCAGAATTGAGTGCAGTGTTTCAGCTGAGTATAGGTCTGTTTGATTTCATTTGCTGCCTTTGAGTGCGTGTCAAGGTATCACTGTCTGTTCTGGAGAGCTTACCAAGATATTTTGACATTTCGGCTGCCAGTTGTGATGTTTGGTGATGCCACCATGCAGTCCTGCACGATAGTGCTCTCCTACAATTCATAATGTTGTCTTTGGAATGGGATTTGAATACACCATTCAACACACAGATGTGGGGGTTGTTTTATGTGCTAAACTGTTACAAAAAAGCAATTTAGATCCTCCAACGTCCGACATACTACAAGCAGAAAGTGAAAAAACATAAAATGTGGCTGCAGTCAAGCCAAGGGGATTTTCAAAATCTTTATAAAGAAGACATTCTTCCATCGTTCATCAAAGACTACGGCAGCTCAAGGTAACAACTAACTACCACCTTTTCCAGGGCAATAACTGCTGGCCCCAGATGGTGACACCCACATCCCTGAACAAATAAGAGGATGCGGAGCAGAAGGCCACTCAGCCCACTGATCCTGTCCCATCAGTTGGGAAAGCCATGTCTTATCTTCTAACAGAGTGCCATGCTCCTATCTTATCCTTGTATTATAATTCCTTTAGTATGCAAAATTGCACAGATGTTAGATGGAAACATACTGATGACACGGCCTCAACAGCTCCCTCAGGTGGAGCATTCCCAAGACACCACTGTATGAGTGAAGAAAATTGTCATTTTAGGACTAATTGGCCTACCCCTCATCCAGAGATAACAACGTTAGCTTTTCCCTCAAACCAGGGAAACAGTTCTCAGTATTTATTCTGTTGTTACTCTAATACTACTTGTTCTTCTCAACTCCAGAGATTATAAGATTATTATACACAAACTCTCTTTAAAAGGAAAGCCCAATCATCTCAAGAGTCAGCAAAGGGGAAGCTTCACTAACCCCTGATCCATAACTCAGTAACCCAAAAGGTGTGCACAGCACCCCAGGAGTGATTGCTTTCAAAACCTACACAACTGTAGCAAATAAAAACGAATTTTGACTTCAAGTCCAAACCCTTGCCTCCTCAATTGCTAGCTTCACCTGAGTACCAAGCTTGTGCTTCATGCATAAGGACATAAGATGATATAAACATTAGAAAATGGAGGGGTAGGCCTTGTGGACCCTCAATCCTGCCTGTCATTCCACAAGATCATGGCTGATCTGTGACTGACCTCAGCACCTCTTCAGTGCAGCTCAACGCGGCCTTTAACTCGATGATCTTTCAAAAATCCAACCACCTCTAAATATTTTCAGTGACCTTGTCTCCACAACTCTGGAGGTACAGAATTCCATGCATTCTCTATCCTCAGAGGAAAAATTACCTTCATATCCGAGTGCTCCCTATTCTGTAACTCTATTCCATAGCTCGAGATTCCCCAACTTGTGGAAAGATCTTAACATTGACCCTGTCAAATCTCATCAAAAATTAGTATGTTCCAAACAAAACAGATCACCTCTCATTCATCTAAACATTGATGAGTAAAGGCCTAACCTGGTTAGCTGTTTGCAATTGGTCAACACCTTCAGCCCAGGAATCAGCCTCATCAATTTCTTTCCAACTGCCTCCAGTGGCAGTATATTCTTTCTAAAATACATAATAATCCAAGTGCCAGTACACAGTACATCCTGTAAAGTTGTAACAAGAGTTCTCTACTTCTAAATACCAAACCTCGAGTAAGAAAGGCCAAAATTCCATTGTTGTCTTAATTAGTTGCTGCACTTGCATTGTCATTTTTTGTTCCACACACGAGAACACCCTGATCCCTCTGCATTGCATATTTTTGGCATCTCACTTTATCTTACACCATCTGTCAAATTTTTGCCTGTACTTAACTTCTATTTCCTTGCAAATTCTTGATTCCTCATCACAACATGCCCTCTCACCATTGCATCAGCAGCAAAACTGGATACATTATACTTTGTCCTCTCTTCCTGGTCGTGATTGTAAGTGGTAAATAAACACGGGACGACTGACCTCTCTGACCTCATTTGTTACATCTTTCAAATCTGAAAAAGACCCATAATCCTGATTCTGCCTACGCATGTTAACCAATCTTCAATTGTCTCCAGTACCCTGAGCTCCTATCTTGCACAACAAACCTTTATGTGGCACCTTTTCAAACACCTTCTCGAAATCCGATGACACTACAACTACTAGTTCCCTTTTTTATAATCAACTCTGCTTGTTATATCTTCAGAGAACACTAGCAAATTAGTCAAACATGATTTCTCTTGCACACAGCGAGTCAACTCTGACAGTATAAAGCTTTTTCAAAGAGCCTAATCTTCCTTAATAATGGACTCTAGCGCTTTCTCAAATAAATTTGTTAGGCTAACTAATTGCTGTTTTCTGTCTCTCTCCCTTTGTGAATGGAGGTATTACATTATGATTCCCCAATCCACTGGAACTCTCCTGTGTTCCAGTATATCCTGGAATATTTTGACCAATGCCTCCACCATCTCTGCGACCACTTGCTTTAAAACCCTCGGATGTAGGCAGTCAGCCTTTAGTTCCATTAGTTTGTCAAGTACGTTGTGTCCCTCGTAATAGGGACTGTTCCAAGATCTCTCCTGTCATTAGCACCTCGATTAGATATTATCTTTGGGATGTTTCTAAATGCGAAGTATTAATTTACACAATCTGCCATACTCCTGTTATTAATTCCCTGACATCACCTCCATCCAACAGTTGCTTTAGCTATTCTCTCTTTTTAAGATGCAAGCACTTCGACAGGTAAGAAACATCAAAACAATTTTTCGATAACTAAAAGTCTAAGAAGGAGAAAATTGGTTATCAACTGTTGTGACTTAAAAGAAAATTTCTAATTCTCTAGCTTGCCACTATTTTTTGCCACATTATATTATCTGGACACTCTCCTTGATCACCTTTATTAAACACAGGGGGATTTCTCAATTCCCTTCTCAGTGAGTCCTTTTTCACCAGGATAAATTTTTCTGGAGAGTTATGGTATATCCGCTTAAATGTCTGACACTGGCTTTCCCCTTATTAGACAATTCTTTCTTCACACTTTTGTAATTGGCCCGACTGAAGTTGAGGACCTTGGTTTGTGATCAGAGTTATATTCCCTGAAACTTAATTAGAAATTCTATTTTACAGATAGTTGTTGATTTATATGAACATCGGACTTACAAGCGCACGTACTTACAAACAAGAGCTGATATTAATATTAATTTTAAAGATCTGATATGGAAATGTGTACTGATACTAGTGAACGGCTATTTTATATTGTACTGTGTTCCAACTTGCATACAAATCAAATACATTTCCAAAAAGAATCAATTCATACTCCGGGGACTGTCTGTACTGTGATCGTTATACCCCGCAGGATCCTTAACTGCAAGACCTCTTACTAATCCTCTATCATTATACATTACTCTTTCTAAATTAGGTGTGGAGCTGGATGAACACAGCAGGCCAAGCAGCATCAGAGGAGCAGGAAAGCTGACATTTCAGGCCTAGACCTTTTGTCAGAAATGGGGGAGGGAAAGGGGTATCTGAAATGAATGGGGGGGGGGGGGGTGCGGGGAGGTGGATAGAAGATGGTTCAAGGAAAAGATAGGTGGAGAGAAGTCAGCCTGGTCAAAGAGGCAGGGATGGAGCCAGTAAAGGTGAATGTAGGTGGGGAGTTAGGGAGGAGATAGGTCAGTCCAGGCAGGATGGACAGATCAAGGGAGCAGGATGATGTTAGTAGGTAGAAGATGGGGATGGAGCTTGAGGTGGGAGGATGTGAGGACGAGCTGGGCTGGTTTTGGGATGCAGTACGGGAAGGGGAGATTTTGAAGCTGGTGAAGTCCACATTGATACCATTGGGCTGCAGGGTTCCCAAGCGGAATATGAGTTGCTGTTCCTGCAACCTTCGGGCGGCATCATTGTGGCACTGTAGAAGGCCCATGATGGACATGTCATCTAAAGCATGGGAGGGGGAGTTGAAATGGTTCGCAACTGGGAGGTGCAGTTGTTTATTGCGAACTGAGCGGAGGTGTTCTGCAAAGCGGTCCCCAAGCCTCCGCTTGGTTTCCCCAATGTAGAGGTAGCCACACCGGGTACAGTGGATGCAGTATACCACATTGGCAGATGTGCAGGTAAACATCTATTTGATGTGGAAAGTCTTCTTGTGGCCTGGGATAGGGGCGAGGGAGGGGGTGTGGGGGCAAGTGTAGCACTTCCTGCGGTTGCAGGGAAATGTGCTGGGTGAGGTGGGGCTGGAGGGGAGTGTGGAGCGGACAAGGGAGTCATGGAGAGAGTGGTCTTTCCAGAAAGCAGACAAGGGTGGGGAGGAAAAAATGTCTTTGTTGGTGGGGTCAGATTGCAGATGGCGGAAGTGTCAGTGAATGATGCGTTGGATCCGGAGGTTGATTGGGTGGTACGTGATGACAAGGGGTATTCTGTTTTGGTTGTTATTGCAGGGAGGGGGTGTGAGGGATGAGTTGCGGGAAATGCAGGAGACATGGTCAAGGGCGTTCTCGACCACTGCGGGGGGAGGAGGTTGCAGACCTTGAAAAACCCTCTGTCTGTTGGAAGTGGGAGGAATTGAAAGAGAAGTTGTTGAGGGTGAGGATGAGTCCAGCTAAGCGGACGAGGGTGTCAGTGGAGGACGCAGTGGTAGTATGGCGCACTGACCTCTACATCGCCGAGGCTAGACACCAACTCTCCGACACCACCTCCTACCGCCCCCTTGATCGTGACCCCACCCCCAACCACCACTTCATCACCTCAGGTGACCTCCCACCCACAGCCTCCAACCTCATCATTCCCCAACCCCGCACTGCTCACTTCTATCCCCTTCCCACAATCCACAAACCTGGCTGCCCTGGTCGATCTATTGTCTCTGCCTGCTCCTGCCCCACTGAACTCATCTCCACCTATCTGGACTCCATTTTCTCCCCCTTGGCCCAGGAACTCCCTACCTATGTCCATGACACAACCCACGCCCTCCACCTCCTCCAGAACTTCCAATTCCCCAGTCCCCAACACCTCATCTTTACCATGGACGTCCACTCCCTATACACCTGCATTCCCCATACAGGTGGCCTAAAAGCCCTCCGCTTCTTCTTGTCCCGCAGGCCTGACCAGTCCCCCTCCACCGACACCCTCATCTGCCTAGCCAAATTCCTCCTCACCCTCAAAAACTTCTCTTTCAACTCCTCCCACTTCCTACAAAGGGGGTGGGCATGGACCCATGTACCCACATGGACCCAAGCTATGCCTGCCTCTATGTAGCTCACGTGGAACAATCCCTCTTCTGTACCTACACTGGCCCTAAACCCCATCTCTTTTCTCCTTTACATCGATGGCTGTATCGGCGCTGCCTCATGCTCCCACAAGGAGCTCGAACAGTTCATCCACTTCACCAACACCTTCCACGCCAACCTTAAATTCACCTGGACCATCTCTAATACCTCTCTATCCTTCCTGTGCCCAGCTGTCTCCATCTCAGGCAACCACCTAGAAACCGATATCCATTTTAAGCCCACTGACTCCCACAGCTACCTCGAATACACCTCCTCCCACCCACCTCCCTGCAAAAATGCCATCCTCTATTCCCAATTCCTTTGCCTCTGCCGCATCTGCTCCCAGGATGAAGCATTCCACTCCCACACATCTCAGATGCCCTCGTTTTTCAAGGTCTGCAACTTCCCTCTCTCTGTGGTTGAGAATGCCCGCGATCGTGTCTCCAGCATTTCCCGCAACTCATTCCTCACACCCCTCCCTGCAATAATAACCAAAACAGAATCCCCCTGGTCCTCACATACCATCCCACCAATCTCTGGATCCAACACATCATCCTCCGACACTTTTGCCATCTGCCAAAGACATTTTTCCATCCCCACCCTTATCTACTTTCCGGAGGGACCACACTCTCCGTGAGTCCCTTGTCCGCTCCACACTCCCCTCCAGCCCCACCTCACCCGGCACTTTTCCCTGTAACCGCAGCAAGTGCTACAGCTGCCCCTACACCTCCTCCCTCACCCCATCCCAGGCCCCAAGACGACTTTCCACATCAAGCGGATGTTCACCTGCACATCTGCTAATGTGGTATATATTGTATCCACTGTTCCCGTTGTGGCCTCCTCTACATTGGGGTAGCCAAGCAGAGGCTTGGGGACCGCTTTGCAGAACACCTATGCTCGGTTCACACTGAACAACGGCACCTCCAGTCGTGAACCATTTCAACTCCCACTCCCCTTCCTCACACTATATGTCTATCCTGAAACTCCCGCAGTGCCACAATGATGCCAACCAAGGTTGCAGGAACAGCAACTCATATTCTGCTTGGGAACCCTGCAGCCTAATGGTATCAATGTGGACTTCACAAGCTTCAAAATCTCCCTTCCCCTACTGCATCCCAAAACCAGCCCAGCTTATCCCCACCTCCCTAACCTGGCCTTCCTCCCACCCATACCGTCCTCCCACCTCAGGCCCCACTCCCATCTCCTACCTATAATCTCATCCCAGCCCCTTGACCTGTCCGTCCTCCCTGGGCTGACCTATCTCCCATCTCCCCACCTACACTCACCTTTACTGGCTCCATCCCCGTCTCTTTGAACAGTCTGTCTTCTCTCCGCCTACCTTCTCCACTATCCATCGTCGATCCGCCTCCCCCTCTCTCACTATTTATTTCAGAAGCCCCTTCCCCTCCCCCATTTCTGACGAAGGGTCTATGCCCAAAATGTCAGCTTTCCTGCTCCTAAGATGCTGCTTGGCCTGCTGTGTTCATCCAGCTCTACACCTTCAGATTCTCCAGCATCTGCAGTTCCTACTATCTCTAGTTCTAAATTAGCCTGTTTCTGACTAGAATGTGTCACGTACTGCTCTAAGAAATAACCCCTGACACAGCTTATAAATTCATTTTCCATGTCAACCTTGCCCTTCTGATTTGTCGACTTAACATGCAGATTACAACCACACATGACAATTATGGTGCCCTTCTACATCTTCAATCTGATTTATACTTTGCCTTAAATTCTTTGAAGAGGTAACAAACATGTTGACCAGGGAAACCCAGTGGATGTTATCTATTTAGACTTCCAAAAAGCCTTTGATACAGTGACTCACAGGAGGCTGCTGAGCAAGGGGAGGGCCCATGGTGTTCGAGGTGAGCTACTGGCTTGGATTGAGGATTGGCTGTCCGACAGAAGGCAGAGAGTTGGGATAAAAGGCTCTTTTTCGGAAAGGCAACCGGTGACGAGCGGTGTCCCACAGGGTTCAGTGTTGGGGCCGCAGCTGTTCACCTTATACATTAATGATCTGGATGAAGGGACTGGGGGCATTCCGGCGAAGTTTGCTGATGATACAAAGATAGGTGGACAGGCAGGTAGTACTGAAGAGGTGGGGAAGCTGCAGAAAGATTTAGACAGTTTAGGAGAGTGGTCCAGGAAATGGCTGATGAAATTCAATGTGAGTAAATGTGAGGTTATGCTCTTTGGAAAAAAATATACAGGCATGGACTATTTTCTAAACGGTGAGAAAATTCGCAAATCAGAAGTGCAGGGGATCTGGGAGTGTTGGTCCAGGATTCTCTAAAGGTTAACTTGCAGGTAGAGTCCATAATTAAGAAAGCGAATGTAACGTTGACGTTTATCTCAAGAGGGTTGGAATATAAAAGCAGTGATGTCCTTCTGAGGCTTTATAAGGCTCTAGTTAGGCCCCATTTAGAATACTGTGTCCAATTTTGGGCCCCACACCTCAGGAAGGACATACTAGCCCTGGAGCGTGTCCAGCGGAGATTCACGCGGATGATCCCTGGAATGGTAGGTTTAATGTATGATGAATGATAAGGATCCTGGGATTGTACTCATTAGAGTTTAGAAGGTTGAGGGGAGATCTAATAGAAACTTAGAAGATAATGTATGGTTTAGAAGGGGTGGACGCTAGGAAGTTGTTTCCGTTAGGCGGGGAGACTAGGACCCATGGGCACAGCCTTAAAATTAGAGGGGGTAAATTTAAAACTGAAATGATACGACATTTCTTCAGCCAGAGAGTGGTGGGCTTGTGGAATTCATTGCCGCAGAGTGCAGTGGAGGCCGGGATGTTGGAGGCCTTCAAGGCAGAGATCGACAAATTCTTGATCTCAAAAGGAATCAAGGGCTAAGGGGAGAGTGCAGGGAAGTGGTGTCGAAATGCCCAGGCATGATTTAAATGGCGGCGTGGACTTGATGGGCCAAATAGCCTTACTTCCACTCCTATGTCCGTGACCCACTATCACTCGTATCCTTACATACAGATGAGGAAGGACACCATTTTGATTGGGACAACACATCCATTCTAGGACAAGTCAAACAGAGACATGCACGAGAATTCCTAGAAGCATGGCATTCCAACCAGAATTCCATCAACAAACACATTGGCTCCAAATCAATCTACCATCCTCTGAGAAAAAGAACAGGAAATGACATCACCAACCCAAGGAAACCTAAACAGATAAATAGAAAGCAGGACATAACACCAGCGCTTTGTCGGAGGTTCACTGATGATGTTCCCTAGAATGGTGACGAAATGTCTGAAAACTAACCTTCCAGCTCAGCGAACAAACTCACATCCAGAACCTCAACCTGAGCTACAAATCTTCTCAAAACTCGCTGGTCTTACAGTGAGGCAACTCTTGGAGGACCTATAGTTCACTCCCAACCATGGCTTCTTTCCCTTGCTATTCCTTATTTCTTCCCAATCAGATCTGGTATTGCACCTATTTCACTATTCATCACACCCTCATACCTGCCTTTAGTAAGAAAGCTACCCTACTGCCTTGGCCTTTCTGCTAATCTTCTGAAATATTGAATGCCCAGTCTTAGAATCACAGAATCACCAGTGTGGAAACAGGCCCTTCAGCCCGACAAGTCCACATCGTCATTCCGAAGAACATCCGACCCTAACTCATTCCCCAACCCCTGTATTTCCCCATGTATAACCCAAACACCCCTGAACACTAAGGGGAATTTAGCATGGCCAATCCACCTAGCCTACACATCCATTGACTGTGGGAGGAAACCGGAGCACCCGGAGGAAACCCACACAGACACGGGGAGAATGTGCAAACTCCACACAGACAGTCACCCGAGGGTTGAACTGAACTCAGGTCCCTGGTGCCGTGAGGCTGCAGTGCTAACCACTGAGCCACCGTGCTGCCTCAAAACAGCAGCAGAAGATTAGGATGATTTAGCAGAAAGCAAGGTTTGCTGACGTGAACAGCAAGCAAGGTAGCTCTGTCCACAGCAATCCCGAAACCTGTCGCTTTAACAAATGGATCACCACTGTTGCTGCCTGGTTTCCAACCAGGGGCTTTTCATGACTTAAGCGAGTGTGATAACCATTACACTACAGAAACACCATGACTCCTTAATAGCTATCTCCAATCATTCAAAAAATTAGTTCCAGTTTATGTCAATCATCTATCTTGTTATCTGAATGGATGCTGCATTTGTAAGGAGCTTTAAGCTTTGACATTTTCACTGTCATTCTGCTGCACTGCCACCTGTCACATTTTGACTACCATTTGCTTTTTCATACCCTGAACGGTTGTGCTCTCTCATTTCTTTAATGGGAACCTCCTTCCACTAACTAATCTACAAGCCTATCAACAAACCTTGATCACAGTATGGTTGAAATGAAGCCTGCCCCAACAGAACTCTCCTTCACTAAGACTGGTGCCTGGGCCCCATCAACACATTTCTCCTACAATTTTATCTATCCAACATCAATTCACACATGACTTGGGTTGTAATCTGGGAGATTATTACTGGAGTGGTTTGTGTGGGAGTTTGCAAGTTCTCCACACATCTGTGTGGCTTTCCCTTGGGTGCTCCCATTTCCTCCCACAAATCAAAGATACAGGGAGGTAGGTGAATTGGCCATGTGAAATAGTTCATACTGTCCATGGATATGCAGGCAAGGTGGGTTAGCCATGGTAACTCTGGTTACTGGGATAGGGTTTGGGTTTGGGTTTTGGGTGGGATCCTCTTCGGAGGGTTGATACAGACTCTATGGGCTGAACAGACTGTTTCCGCACTATAGGGAATTCTACGATTCTATGAATACTACTGCAGTAAAGCAATATACATGAATGCACTCTTAACCATAACGCAGCTCTCCTGGATATCTCTACAGCTAAACTATCCCATCCTCCGCAATAGCAAACCCTTCCTACCAGCAGCAACACACGCCCAACCAAAGCCTCTGCACAATCACAATAAGACTGCAAAAATTCTGTCGGTAGGCATCACCCTCTCCATAGCTGCATTAAGCAGGCTGGTGTGCAATTTGTGGGCATGTCCCTCTGGACCAACATTTAAAACACTCACCATCTCACCATTATCACACTGTTGTTTGTCAGAATGTGCCGGGTACAAACTGGTCATTATGTTTCTTACATCACTAGTGACAAACTTCCAAAAAGTACTTTGTTTACTGTAAAAATGCTTTGAAATGTGCCAAGGTCACCAAAGATGCTTTAAAAACGCAATTTCTTCGTGCCCTCCTTTTGCTGACATGCAGACCTCCTGGGCTGTAAAGGGAACTAAATGGATATCAGAAGTGACATGAGTAACACAGAAAGTGATGTCTCAGGGGAACATTGTCATTCAATTCTCTTGTGACTAACCTCTCACAGTTACTTCCTCCTAATTATTTCAGCAGTCAACAAATAATTGAGAATTCAACAGAGCTGAAAGGCTGCAAACAAGAGAACTGAGCAGAGGCAGTCTCTGTGAACTAGCTCTGGTGGGAGTAGATACAGTTTCTATTAAAGGAACACAGCAACTAAGCCGCTGCAATCCACTCTCCCATCTCAATCCTTTCCCAGTCAGCTACGAGAACTAACTTTCCCATCCACAGGAGTAATGTTGATTGAAGGATAAACATTGGCTAGGAGCCTGGAGATACCCCCTCCGTGTTCTTTTTCAGAACAATGCCTTAGGGATTTTTACATCCCTCAAGTGGGGCCGTTGAGGCTTCTGTTTAAAGTCTCACCCAGAAGCCTGTATCTCCCCAGTACCATACTGAGCAGATTTGTCTAAAGCTATGGGCTTCAGTCACAGGAGTCAGTTTTGAACTCAAGATCAAAGAGACAGCCTGTGTTAAACCACAGCTGACACTTGCCCTGACTCCTGGGTTTCTACTTCTGAAAGATTACAACATTGCATTCAAGCATCAGATTTTCACAGGACTTCAAACTAAATCTCTTCGTAGCCAAAGGTCGCAAGTTCACCCAGGAAGGATAAGAATATAAGAACCAGGAGCAGGAGAGGGCCATCTCCGTTGCCACTCCATAAGACCGTGGGGCCACTGTTGATTTACATAAATGACAGTGATTTGGATAAAAATATAGGAGACATGGGCAGATTGTGGATGACACTGTCCACTATAGCACCAATTTTGGGGTCATTCACAAACTACCCGTGTCGTCTATATTTTTATTCAACTCATTTACATAAATGACAATCAAGACCCCAGGGTGGGAGATCTAAAGTGAGAGGGGAAAGATTTAAAACAGACCTAAGGGGCAACGTTTTTACACAGAGGGTGCTGCAGGTATGGAATGAGCTGGCAGAGGAAGTGCTACATGCAGGTACAAACACAACATTTCAAAGACATTGGGCAGGTACGTGGATAGAAACTTTCAGAGGCCAAATGCAGGCAAACGGGGCTAGTTCAGTTTAGCAAACCCAGATGGCATGTACGAATTGGGCTGAAGAGACTGCTTCTGTGCTACATGACTCTATGACTGTATTATGCTGTCCGAGTTTTGAGAAGATTTGTAGCTCAGGTTGAGGTTCTGGATGTGAGTTTGCTCGCTGAGCTGGAAGGTTCGTTTTCAGACGTTTCGTCACCATTCTTGGTAACATCATCAGTGAGCCTCCGACGAAGCGCTGGTGTTATGTCCCGTTTTCTATTTATCTGGTTAGGTTTCCTTGGGTTGGTGATGTCATTTCCTGTTCTTTTTCTCAGGGGATGGTAGATTGGCTCCAAATCAATGTGTTTGTTGATGGAATTCCGGTTGGAATGCCATGCTTCTAGGAATTCTCGTCCGTGTCTCTGTTTGGCTTGTCCTAGGATGGATGTGTTGTCCCAATCAAAGTGGTGTCCTTCCTCATCTGTATGTAAGGATACGAGTGATAGTGGGTCATGTCGTTTTGTGGCTAGTTGATGTTCATGTATCCTGGTGGCTGGCTTTCTGCCAGTTTGTCCAATGTAGTGTTTGTCACAGTTCTTGCAAGGTATTTTGTAGATGATGTTCGTTTTATTTGTTGTCTGTATGGGGTCTTTTAAGTTCATTAGCTGCTGTTTTAGTGTGTTGGTGGGTTTGTGGGCTACCCTGATGCCAAGAGGTCCGAGTAGTCTGGCAGTCATTTCGGAAATGTCTTTGATGTAGGGGAGAGTGGTTATGGTTTCTGGGCCCGTTTTTGCTGTCCTTTATCTCTCTAATTGTCCATGATTGTTCTTTTCTGTGAAGTGGAGCTTTCCCCTCACAGGGATATACTTATATTGCATTAAATGCTTCTTTAAACATCCTGTTCTGTTCTTCAGTTGTTTTACCCACGAGCAGATTTTCCCAGGTTGCTGTGGACAATCTGTCTCATTAAAGTCAGCCTTACCTAAATCTAAAACTCTCGCAGCCGATTCCTGCTTTTCACTTTCAAAAGCTACATTGATCTTCATCATGAGGGACTGAATGTTGACCACAGCCAGTCTTCAGGAGAGAAAACGAAAAAAAAACAGGAACTTATCCAGTGTTCCTAATCATCTCCCTTATGAATCCCAGTATGAAGTGTTAAAGGAAACCATCAACATTGAGGGCATTATTACACAGCCAGATGTGCAGCACAAAGCAGCAGTCACCCCATTAATGGTGAAGCAACCGGCTCCAATCAGCATCTTGTTTCGAGGATGTGAGGAGGGTGATAGGGAATGAAAGCATCTGTGCTGTTATTCTAACTGTTCTGGCTTTTATTTAGCAAGTAACTCATTAGCAAACAAGTCACGTCTATTGTCAACAAGTAGAACAAAGAAAAACCTAAGTATGCTAGGAAACTGGATATCAGAATTGAAAAGCAGCACTCATTAATCAAAAACACACAGCACAAGGAATACTGAACAGGGTTTCTGCTCAGTCCATTACAAGATCATGAAAACAGCAATGAGGTACAGAACCAGATCTCGTGAAAAGGGTTGAAGAATTAATAATGCTCAGGCCACGAGGGAGAACTCCTCTGCTCTTCCTAAAGAGTGGTGCAGGATGCGCCATGTACAACTGAACAGATGGCCGATTGGTTTATTGTCTTTTTACAAATAATGCCATCCTCCATCAGTGCAGCATCTCCTGCATACAGTAGTATAAGTGTTGGACTAGATTGGAGCAGTTTCACAACCTTTTAATGCAGAGGCAACCGCCCCACTTGACACATCAGGGGGAAAGGTTTACAGAGGGAGGAGTGCACTGTGGGAGGGTAAATGGGGAGTCAACTTGGATAGGGGGAGGATAAGATGAACGCGCAGTAGAAATCTGATCTCAATTTACACAATATTTGCACCAAAGCCTTTTCTCATGAACATATAGAGTAATAAAGACGTACAGCATGGAAACAGACCCTTCAGTAAAACTTGTCCATGCCGACCTGACATCCTAAACTAATCCAATCCCATTTGCCAGCATTTGGCCCATATCTAAACATATCAATATCAAGACACAGGTGATGATTTCCAACAGTGAACTGCCAATTATAAACCAGTAGGACTGTAAAAATACATCTCCGCTGGACCTTCCTAGTAGTAGCTCTACAGTTTGTGCTGACAATATAAAAGCACCTCATTTATCCATTGTCGCTAGCTTCTCCTTAATGCTTCTTTCCGACAATATTCCCAAGCCAGGTGTGCAAAAGAACAGAGGAAACATTTTAATATTCTCTGAACGTATAGCTGTGAAATGCTGACCTTTCCAACTCGTATTCCTTCATCCCAATTCGCACAGCCTTCATTACCTGGAGAATTGAAGACAGAAAATAAAACAGGTGTAAATCAGTACTTCTCGAAGGATTTCACAGCATTTCTGTATCAAAAGTAATGACTTTAACAGAATTACTAATGCCTCACTTTTTGTTTGCAAGGATTGGTTTGAGGAAAGATTTCCACACTGCTCCTGTCTATTACCAACACATCCAGCAACTGAAAACATCAATAATCTTACTTTCAGAGTCAGCAATGGGACCTATCCTATTAGAGAACTCACTGCCTTTCATGTTCTTAGGATGTCACAAGTGCTTTGAGGTCAGTGAATTAATTCACAGTACCGCCAGCACAGCTTTTTCAGTGAATGTGAAAGTTATTTTTTTCACAGAGCAAACAAGAGGGAAGGTGTAATAAATCCACTCTGCCATTTCCCTCCATTCACACCATGGGATCTTTCATGGCCATCAGGGATGACAGGTAAGGCACAGTTTAATTATCCTGCTGGTAGCCAGATTTGGCAATCTTGAAATCATATCCTTGGAACAACTGCACCTGAAGGATGCAGACACTGGAGTCATTAAGGACACAGAGCCAGAGGGTAGATGACAATTTTGCTTTTAACAGAGTGAGTTGTTTTATGGGCTGACTAAAAAGGCATTTGAAGTAATTTCAATGCAATTTCCAAAGGGAAGTTGAATAAATACTTGAAAAATTTGCAGGGCTATGGGAAAAGAGCAGGTAGAACACAATTAAGAATGTATTTTCAGGGATAGCACAAGTGCAATGGACCAAATGCCTTCTCCTGCACTGTATTTTATGATTCTGACTTGAAAAGTGCTCTCTCCTCATGGCTGGATCTGAATACTGAACAGAGAAACAGGAGGGGGTTGTTCAGCCTGTTCACACCACCATTCAGTGGCTGCTCTGCACCCCAATTCCATTTATGTCTCTATTCCATATCCTTGGACAGCTCTAACCCTGCACAACTTCACTCGACTAAATCCTATCCGCCCCAGAGTCAAATATTCCAACTGATGCCCCCCACGCCCCCATATCCATAGCCTTTTAGGATCACGTAGAGCAGCTTTCTATTTCCCTTGTGAAATGAAGGGCTTCCTGATTTCACTCCTAAATGACCCAGTCCAGCACCACTACGGGATTGCCATTCACTACAGATGGCAGTGCTTCAAAACAACAATTCATCTCTGCTTTGAGGAGAAACTAGAAGCAGACAACAAATATTAGCCTTGCCACCAACACACGTTTCTCAAGAGTGAAACAAAAAGCAAAGGACATGATGCTAATTGGAATGATATATGTTTCAAACGTAAATCAGATGTCACAAAGTTCACCCATTCCATTAGTTTGATTAGTGGAAGAGGTCACAGTACATTGGAGAACACGCAACTGGGAAGTCACCTGCCAAAGTGCATATGCCATGGGCAGAAAACCTTCACTACCCCCACGTATGGATGAGACATGGGCAGGAATTGGCCATTTATACCTGTTCAGATGTTTCATCCCTTGTATTTACGGCATGTTCCTCAGCAAAGCCGGAGACTGAAGCTAGGGTGGCAGAATGGGACATGGAAAACAGACCATAAAACACAGCAGTGCATACAGCAACGTTTGGATGGACAGGATCATACAGTAATGTTACGGTTCACATCTGCTGTCGCAGTCCAAACCTTGGCAGTTCTGATGAACAGTTTCTTGCTCATCAGCTACGAGCTGGTGGTGGCAACTTCAAGAACCCTCCCACGAGAGGGGGCAACAGTTTAATTTTGTAAAGGTGAAAGACATTTTACTCCCTGCCTGTACAGTCTCAATAATTTACAGGTTGTTTTTGAAGCTTCACTTGTGGTCATTTCAGAAAATAGCTTCAATTCTCTCGAGGACAGCAAGGTGTCAGTTTGATTTTGCAAGGTTTGTGCACAGCTCTCTTCGCCGCACCTTCTAAAACAAAGATGCTCACTCATTCGTGCGGAATGACACAATTAAAATCAATAGGATAATAGCCTGGCAGTCCAGAGTAATCCAGCAACTTCTTTCTTAATAGGGTTTGTTGTCCTAAAAAGCAGAGGAACAGCTTTTGAACACACAAAAGACAGCAAATATTGACTGTCAGTTTCAAAGGCTATACGTCATAATAGAACAAAAATGCTGCCCTGACTCTCAACTTCCCAAAATGTATCTCAAAAATCACAACTTTCAGTTGTAAAAAGAAATCTAAAGCATAAACATAATATCAGCACAATAAATCCAAATAAGGAACTGAAGGGACACTACCTCACCCAGTACAGGGAGAATGGAGAACTTACTACAATTGGAACACCATCATCCACAGGTTCCCCCCCGAGCCACTCACCATCCCGACATGGAAATATACTACAGATCCTTCACTGTTGCTGTGATGTGGCGGTGCGAGTGTTGGACTGGGACGGACAAGGCCAGAAATCTCACAACACCAGGTTATAAACCTGTTGGAGTATTTGAAAACACAAGCTTTCGGTGCCGCACTCCTCCTTCAGGTGTTAGTGAGAGAAGTGTATCAGACTCAGAATTTTATGCAAAAGATCAAAAGGTTCAAACCACTGATGAGGATGTATTAAACAAACCTAAGATGCTGTTAAATCTTTTATCATTTAGAAGGTTTTAATTGATTAATATGTATATGTAAAACCCGAATTCCTTTCAAGTCACTGTCCTGAAAGAACTAAAGGTTTTATCAGTGAAAAGAAGAGTTGACATTTTAGGTCAGACAATGCATGTTAGGTGTGAGTTCTTGTTTAGAATCTGTTTGTGTTTTGGTTTGGGGTCAGACTGGTTTTATTTCTAAAGTGGGAATTTATAAAATGTCACATTGACTGATAGTCTATAAATCGTGCAGATTTGGAACAAAACAGAAGAATGTATCTGCAAATACAAATTCACCCCATAGATTTGTGCATGCCTGTGGGAGGGAGAGGGGATTTGAAAGAGTGAATGCATGGGGCGGGGGTGGAGAGAAAACTGAGTGAGCAAGGGTGGGGGGAAGAGAGTGAGTGATTGAGGGGGGAGTGAGTGAGTAAGCGAACAGGGGTGGGGGGGTGAGTGAGCAGGGGGGCAGGGCAGGTGAGTGAGCGAGTGAGTTGGGGGGAGGGGGAGAGGAGGAAGAGTGAGTGAGCTGGGGGGGCGGGGGGAAGCAGGGGGGAGTGTGAGTGAAAGAAGAGCGAGTGGGGGGAGTGAGTGAACTGGGTGGGGGGAGGAAGAGTGAGTGAGCCTGGGGGGAGGGGAAGAGTCAGTGAAAGAAGAGTGAGCGAATGATCCGGGGTGGAGGGGAAGGATGAGTGATCGGAGGGTGAAGAGTCAGTGATCGGAATGGGGGGGGGGGGGGGGGGGGGTGAGGAAGACAGAGTGAGCAAGCGAGCTGGGTGGGCAGGGGGAGGGAGAAGGAAGAGAGAGTGAACAGGTGAGGGGAAGGGTGAGGGAAAGAAGAGCGAGTAAGCGAGCGGGGAGGAGGAAGAACAAGGCAGGGCAAGAGTGAGTGAGATGGGAACAGCAAGCGATGAAAGAGTGAGTGAGCGAGGGTGCATGCATGAGAAAGAGAGACATCTTGAATGGCGACAATGAAACAAACACATGCAATCTTAACATGATGCTGGGTTTAAAAATCTCACAATTGGGTAAATACAGGATTTGCACCCTCAATAGACTAAGATCAGGACTGTATTAAAACCAGCACTGTGCCCTGATCTGGTTAGTATCTGGATCAAAGACTTGTATCACATTGTATTTACAGCACAGAAACAAGCCATTCCACCTAAATTGTTCTGTCACTAGTACTGTGCTCCACATCGGTGACCTCTCAGCCTTTCCCAAATCAACCAATCCTTCCACTGTTCATTTATTCTGCATTACTCTGACATATTCTGCTTAGGAACCCTGCAGCCCAATGGTATCAATGTGAACTTCACAAGCTTTAAAAATCGCCCTTTCCCCGACGGCATCCCAAAACCAGCTCAGCTCGTCCCTGCCTCCCTAACCAGTCCTTCCTCCAACCTATCCCCTCCTCCCACCTCAAGCCCCACCCCCATCTCCTATCTACGAACCTCATCCCGCCCCCTTGACCTGTCCGTCCTCCCTGGACTGACCTATCCCCTCCCTACCTCCCCACCTACACTTCACCTTTACTGGCTCCATCCCTGCCTCTTAGACCTGTCTGTCTCCTCTCCACCTATCTTCTACTTTATCCATCTTCTGTCCGACCCCCCCCTCTCCCTATTTATAGAACATAGAACATTACAGCACAGTACAGGCCCTTCGGCCCTCGATGTCGTGCCGACCTGTCATACCGATCTCAAGCCCATCTAACCTACACTATTCCATGTACGTCCATATGCTTATCCAATGACAACTTAAATATACCCAAAGTTGGCGAATCTACTACCGTTGCAGGCAAAGCGTTCCATTCCCTTACTACTGAGTAAAGAAACTACCTCTGACATCTGTCCTATATCTTTCACCCCTCAATTTAAAGCTATGCCCCCTCGTGCTCGCCGTCACCATCCTAGGAAAAAGGCTCTCCCTATCCACCCTATCTAACCCTCTGATTATTTTATATGTTTCAATTAAGTCACCTCTCAACCTTCTTCTCTCTAATGAAAACAGCCCCAAGTCCCTCAGCCTTTCCTCATAAGACCTTCCCTCCATACCAGGCAACATCTTAGTAAATCTCCTCTGCACCCTTTCCAAAGCTTCCACATCCTTCTTATAATGCGGTGACCAGAACTGTACACAATACTCCAAGTGCGGCCGCACCAGAGTTTTGTACAGCTTCACCATAACCTCTTGGTTCCGGAACTCGATCACTCTATTAATAAAAGCTAAAGCACTGTATGCCTTCAACAGCCCTGTCAACCTGGGTGGCAACTTTCAAGGATCTGTGTACATGGACACCGAGATCTCTCTGCTCATCTACACTACTAAGAATCTTACCACTAGCCCTGTACTTTGCCTTCTGGTTACTCCTGCCAAAGTGCATCACCTCACACTTGTCTGCATTAAACTCCATTTGCCACCTCTCAGCCCAGCTCTGCAGCTTATCTATGTCTCTCTGCAACCTACAGCATCCTTCGTCACTATCCACAACTCCACCAACCTTAGTGTCATCTGCAAATTTACTAACCCATCCTTCTACGCCCTCATCCAGGTCATTTATAAAAATGACAAACAGCAGTGGACCCAACACCGACCCTTGCAGTACACCACTAGTAACTGGTCTCCAGGATGAACATTTTCCATCAACTACCACCCTCTGTCTTCTTTCAGCAAGCCAATTTCCGATCCAAACTGCTATAACTCCCACAATTCCATTCCTCCGCATTTTGTACAATAGCCTACTGTGGGGAACCTTATCGAATGCCTTGCTGAAATCCATATACACCACATCAACCGGTTTACTCTCATCTACCTGTTTCGTCACCTTCTCAAAGAACTCAATAAGGTTTGTGAGGCACGACCTTCCCTTCACAAAACTGTGCTGACTATCCCTAATCAATTTACTCCTTTCTAGATGATTATAAATCTTATCTCTTATAACCTTTTCCAACACTTTACCAACAACTGAGGTAAGGCTCACTGGTCTATAATTACCAGGGTTGTCTCTACTCCCCTTCTTGAACAGAGGAACCACATTTGCTGTCCTCCAGTCTTCTGGCACTATTCCTGTAGACAATGACGAGTTAAAGATCAATGCCAAAGGCTCGGCAATCTCCTCCCTGGCTTCCCAGAGGATCCGAGGATAAATTCCATCCGGCCCAGGGGACTTATCTATCTTCACCCTCTGAATGATTTCTAATACCTCTTCCTTGTGAACCTCAATCCCACCTAGTCTAGTAGCCTGTACCTCAGTCTTCTCCTCGACAACATTGTCGTTTTCTAGAGTGAATACTGTTGAAAAATATTCATTTAGCGCTTCCCCTATCTCATCTGACTCCACACACAACTTACCACTGCTATCCTTGATTGGGCCTAATCTTACTTTCGTCATTCTTTTATTCCTTAAATACCTATAGAACACCCTTCCCTTCCCCACCACCCCCCCCCACCCCAGTTCTGAAGGGTCTAAGGCCCAAAATGTCAGCTTTTGTGCTCCTGATGCTGCTTGGCCTGCTGTGTTCATCCAGCTCTACACCTTGTTATCTCGGATTCTCCATACTAATCACAGTAGCTTTTCCTTTGGCAGCACGTTCCACATTCTCACCCTCTCCAGGTGACTTTGCCCCAAAATACCACTTGGGTTTGTTAATGACCATTTTAAATTCAAACTCTATTGTGACCTTCAGATGCTGCTTTCAGAAGTACTCAAGAAGCTGATACCGTTGACTACTCTGATTGAAAGATTGCAGAATATTTAAGTATTACCTCCTTATGTGCTTCACTGGAGATGCGGTTAGTGTAGCGCAGAAGCTCCAATTCCATGTCTGTTTTTATCACTCGGCTTTTATTTGGGTGGACAGGGAAGAGAAAACCGTTATCAGTTATTATCATTCTCAGCCACTATTTTATATCACAGTTCCTTTACTGCGCAGCAATATCACCCATATTCACAGTAAGACATTCTGAGCAATTATTACAGGGATAATGAATGGTGCAATATTTGGAATATCAAAAGATCCCAGTTCCATCAAGATCTCTTCTGACTGCCCTGAAGGATGCAATGGAAATGGCGTTATTGACTGATCACAGTAATCAATGTTGATCACTAAATCTATAATAAATTCCAACCCGGTGCGGAAACTCTCAGCAGGGAGACTGCAAACCCTAGGCCACACTTAAGTAACTCTCCAGCACGAGACACTTGTCACTCATCGTGTCTCAAAATTACTATATTCTACATCAGTGGAATATTTTCTCAATGAAGTCAACTAATTTGCATTTGAAGGAATCAATAATATTTGTTGTCACCATCTCCCTTTTGATGTTTATTCTATGGGTATTCACACACAGGGGCAATGTCTGTTTAAATAGTATCGAGTTCAGCCTCCTTTCAACAGAGACTCCAGCCTCTGATCCCACATTATCTGACATCCATTGGGATATCTGTAAGTACAGTGATACCTGCTTTTCAGCCAAAATATTTGATTGTCATGCACAGTTCCAAAAAATAATTCAGAACGCCAAACAAAAATATTCGAGATGAGAATTAAGATAGCAACTGTTTATATGGATAATCCGAGCTACTCAGTTTCCAGATGAGAATTGGGATGTTTCGGACAATGGCATTCCTGAGAAAAGTAGGCTCAAAATTCTGTGAGAAAGTACAATGTTGTCATGATGCCATAGCTTCCATTAGCATGGAGCTGCCACACACTGCAGCTTCTCCAGGTAAGAGTTTCTGAAGTTCTGTTTCTCCTATTAAATTTTTAGGCTGCCTTCCTTAAGCCTTAGCTTCATGGATATGCCATGACTTTGCTCATGTCAGCTACAGTGACATTTGAATGCATTAAGTGATACTATGATAACTAGTTTGTAACAGCATCTCCCTGCACGCACCAGTACATTATACCTCATTTAATTCATCCTGTGACCTTTGTCATGCTGTGCAATCCCAACAATACTATGGTCACCACATAATTGTTCATCACACACTGATCTAACCAAATACACGTTATATAACAATAAACCCCTCTACTGATTCATTTTATTCAACTAGGAATTCCATTGCACCATCAAAACAAGACAATTGAGTTTTCTAAAGAGGTAACAAAGAAGATTGATTTAGGCAAAGCTGTAGATGTTGTCCACATGGAGTTCAGCAAAGTGTTCAACAAGGTTCTGCATGGTAGACTGATTAGTAAGGAGAGATCACATGGGATCCAGGGGAGCTAGCCAAAATTGGCTTGAAGGTAGGAGGCAGAGGTGGTGGTGAAGAGTTGCTTTTCAGACTGGGGGCCTGTGACCAGGAAGGATTGGTACTGGGTGCACTGCTTTTCATCATTTATATAATGAATTTGGATGTGAAAATAGGAAGAATGGTCAGTAAGTTTACAGATCACTCTTTAATGTTGATCTTGCTTCACATACCTCCTGTGCAGTGTAATGGGTACGCATCAATTTTAGCACCCTTCAATCTCTATATCATCTGCCTGTACAGCTCTCAAACAAAGCTTTTCACTGTACTTGGGTACATGTGACTACACTAAATCAAATCAAGGTGATACCAAAATAAGTAGTATAGTGAACAATGAAGATTATCATCTCTGGGTACAATGGGGCCTTGATCAGATGGGCCAATGGGCCAAGGAGCAGCAGAGGCAGTTTAATTACGATAAATGTGAAATGTTACATGTTGGTGAGGCAAACCAGGGCAGGACCTACATTGTTTAATAGTAGGGCCTGGGGAGTGTTATCCAACAGAGAGACCTGAGATGCACATGCATAGTTCCTTGTAAGTGGAATCAAAGACAAGGTGGTGAAGACATTTGGCACTCTTGCCTTCAGTGATCATAACTGGATTGGAGAGAGGCAAATGTAATTCCTCTCTTCAAGAAAGGAATTAGGGAAATCCCCGGCAATTACAGACCAGTAAGTCTCACGTCTGTCGTCTGCAAGGTGTTAGAAAGGATTCTGAGGGATAGGATTTATGACCATCTGGAAGAGCATGGCTTGATCAAATGCAGTCAACACGGCTTTGAGAGGGGCAGGTCATGCCTCACAAACCTTATCGAGTTCTTTGAGGATGTGGCCAGAAAAGTTGATGAGGGTCGAGCTGTGGACGTGGTGTATATCGACTTCAGTAAGGCATTTGATAAGGTTCCCCATGGTAGGCTCATTCAGAAGGTCAGGAGGAATGGGATACAGGGGAACTTAGCTGTCTGGATACAGAATTGGCTGGCCAACAGAAGGCAGCGAGTGGTAGTAGAAGGAAAATATTCTGCCTGGAAGTCAGTGGTGAGTGGTGTTCCACAGGGCTCTGTCCTTGGGCCTCTACTGTTTGTAATTTTTATTAATGACTTGGATGAGGGGATTGAAGGATGGGTCAGCAAGTTTGCAGACGACACAAAGGTTGGAGATGTCGTTGACAGCATAGAGGGCTGTTGTAGGCTGCAGCGGGACATTGACAGGATGCAGAGATGGGCTGAGAGGTGGCAGATGGAGTTCAACCTGGATAAATGCGAGGTGATGCATTTTGGAAGGTCGAATTTGAAAGCTGAGCACAGGATTAAGGATAGGATTCTTGGCAGTGTGGAGGAACAGAGGGATCTTGGTGTGCAGACACATAGTTCCCTTAAAATGGCCACCCAAGTGGACAGGGTTGTTAAGAAAGCATATGGTGTTTTGGCTTTCATTAACAGGGGGATTGAGTTGAAGAGTCGTGAGATCTTGTTGCAGCTCTGTAAAACTTTGGTTAGACCACACTTGGAATACGGCGTCCAGTTCTGGTCGTCCTATTATAGGAAAGATGCGGATGCTTTGGAGAGGGTTCAGAGGAGGTTTACCAGGATGCTGCCTGGACTGGAGGGCTTATCTTATGAAGAGAGGTTGACTGAGCTCGGTCTCTTTTCATTGGAGAAAAGGAGGAGGAGAGGGGACCTAATTGAGGTATACAAGATAATGAGAGGCATAGATAGAGTTGATAGCCAGAGACTATTTCCCAGGGCAGAAATGGCTAACACGAGGGGTCATAGTTTTAAGCTGGTTGGAGGAAAGTATAGAGGGGATGTCAGAAGCGGGTTCTTTACACAGAGTTGTGAGAGCATGGAATGCGTTGCCAGCAGCAGTTGTGGAAGCAAGGTCATTGGGGTCATTTAAGAGACTGCTGGACATGCATATGGTCACAGAAATTTGTGGGTGCATACATGAGGATCAATGGTCGGCACAACATCGTGGGCTGAAGGGCCTGTTTTGTGCTGTACTGTTCTATGTTCTATGTTATATAACAGAGTTACCATTTCAGGTCCAGTGACACTTCCTCAGAACAGATGGTGACTGGAAAAATGTCAGTTTATATGCAGGAAAAAAGTGAGGAGGATGGGGTTGAGTCCAGAGGGCTGCAGGATCCCCAAGTGGAAAATGAGGCGTTGTTCTTCCAGCTTGCGTTGAGATTCGCTGGAACACATCAGCAAACCAGAAACGGAAATGTTGGCCAGGGGACAGGGTGGTGTGTTAAACAGGCAGGCAATAGGTAGTTCAGGGTCTTTTCTCCCTTTGTTTCAAACAGTAGACTGAGTGACTGCTTCGCAGGACATCTACAATCTGCTTTTGAAAAGACCCTGAACTACCTGTTGCCTGCCACTTTAACACACCGATATTCTGCATGGGGATCCTGCAGCCCTCTAGACTCAATATAGAGTTCAATAATTTTAACGGCCTAAATAATTTTAAGGCCTAAACTCCCCCATGTCCCAGCCCAGTACCCCACATAACAGGCTTTGTTATCACACAGACTGCCAATACACACCCCTGTTGTTACTCACTAATAGCGCCCATCAACAATTACTCACCTTTCCAATCTGATTGTTATCAACTCTTTCTCAGTCGAATTGCTCCTCTCTCTCTTTGGGATCTGTCCTATCATTTAGTCCCTACCCAATCCCCTCCCCTTTTTCCTGCATGTAAACTGACATTTTCCCAGCCACCATCAGTTCTGAGGAAGGGTCACCGGACCCGAAACGTTAACTGTTTTCTCCTTCACAGGTGCTGCCAGACCTGCTGAGCTTTTCCAGCAACTTTTTATTCCTGATTCACAGCATCCACAGTTCTTTCAGTTTTTATAGGGAGAGGCTGAATAGGCTAGGGCTATTTTCCCTTGAGCATTGGAGGCTGAGGGGTGATCTTAAAGAGGTTTATAAAATCATGAGGAGCATAGGTAGGGTAAGCAGCTGAAGTCTTTTTTCTAAGGAGGGTGAGTCCAAAACTAATGGTCGTAAGTTTTAGGAAATAGGGGAAAAGTTTGGAAAAGACCTATTCATGCAAAGGGCGGTATGTGCATGGAATGATCTGCCAGAGATGGTGGAGGAGGCCAGTGCAATTATAACATTTAAAAAGGCATCTGGATGGGTATGTGAATAAAAAGTTTTAGAATGATATGGACCAAATGCTGGCAAACAGTTTCTTTATAGGGATTTCTTATGCTTCGTGCATTCATATATAATATTTTTAATTTGTTTCTCCCCTCACCCTTCCTATCAATCCCTATTTCACTATTTCACTTATAGTTTCTTCAAAAGACATCTGTAATTTCAATGACTATCACAGTTGCTGGTCAAAAGAGCTTTATTTTCTGTAAATTTCTCTTAAACAGCAAAATTATTCCTGCATTTTTTTTAATTCTCAGTTCTCTCAATCTTCACAAATGATTTTTTCATTGACTAATGATTTTATTCTTTATTACCACTTGCAATTATAATGCGTTACAATCATTAACGTTAAGATATTACATGTAAAGTTGTTCTTCAGACAACCCTTTCACATTATCACAAGGCCAAGTGGAGAATGCTGGCATGGAGTAATACTGTTGGTCCTTTTTGATCACTTACATTTTTTTTTGACAGATGTTAGGTACCCCAAGAATAAAAATGAGTAAGCATCAAAAATGAGTGAGCATCAAAAGATTCAAACTGGGAAGTGACAGAAGAAGTGGTCAAGAAGACATACGGCATGCTTTCATTCATCCGACGGGGTATTGAGTACAAGAGTTGGCTGGTCATGTTACAGTTGTACAGGACTTTGGTTCGGCCACATTTGGAGTACTGTGTATAGTTCTGGCCGCCACATTACCAAAAGGATGTGGATGCTTTGGAGAGGATGCAGAGGAGGTTCACCAGGACGTTGCCTGGTATGGAGGGCGCTAGCTATGAAGAACGGTTGAGTAGATTAGGATTGCTTACATGAGAAAGAGAGAGGTTCAGGGAGGGATCTGATGGAGATCTACAATATCATGAGTGGTATAGACAGTGGATACAGCAAGAAGCCCCCCCCCCGCCCCCGGGTGGGGCACTCAATTACTAGGGGTCATGATTTCAAGGTGAGAGGGGAAAAGTTTAAGGGAGGTATACACGGAAAGTTCTTTACGCAGAGGGTGGTGGGTGCCTGGAATGCATTGCCAGTGGAGGTGGTAGAGGCGGGCATGATTGTGTCATTTAAGATGTATCTAGACGGATACATGATTGGATAGGGAGCAGAAGGATACATATCCTGGGAAAATAGGTGGCAGATTTGGATAGAGGATCCAGACCGGCGCAGGCTTGGAGGGCCGAAGGACCTGATCCTATGCTGTAATTTTCTTTGTTTTAAGACCGCTAGCCAGAAGTACAACAAACTAAAATAGTTTTCAACTCAAAGCAGAAAACAGAGTCACTATTTTAAGGAATGAACATACCTGTCAATGAAATGTAACCATAGGCTTTTCATGACTATTCTTCACTCACCAGAACGGATGCAGCTTCAATAACACTCAGGAAGTTCCACACCATCCACAGCAATTCAAAATTTCCTAATGTCCCCACTGAGCCTGCAATGCAGCACTGTGTAACATCTACAAGATGCACTCTAGCGGCTCACCAAGACTCTTCTGATCTACAAGTCTATTATTATCGAGAAGGCCAAGAGCATGGGAACACCCCCTACCACAAGTTTCCCTGCAACCACTCACCACCCTGACTTGGAAATATATCACCATTTCTTCTCTGTTGTTGGGTCAAAATCTTGTAATTCCCTCCCTAACAATGCTGTGGATACATCTACGTCCCAAGGTATGCAATGATTGACGAAGGCAGCTCATGACCACCTTCTCCAGGCTATCACTGTAAGCAGAATGATGTCCACATATCATGAATAAATAAAACATTTCACAGATCATTGCAAATGGGGCCACATTAAATGGGTGGTATGGGCAAGTTGGGCTGAAGGGCCTATTTCCATGCTGTAGACCTCTATCAAGCGAGATAAATGCAGTGATTTAGAGTTAGCAGGAACTGCAGTTGCTACAGAATCAGAGATAACAAGGTGTTGAGCTGGATGAACACAGCAGGCCAAGCAGCATCAGAGGAGCAGGAAAACTGATGTTTCAGGCCTAGATCCTTCTTCAGAAATGAAGGGTCTAGACCCAAAACGTCAGACTTCCTGCTCCTCTGATGCTGCTTGGCCTGCTGTGTTCATCTAGCTCCACACCTTGTTATCGCTAAACGTAGTGATTTAATGGGTTACAAATGGACAGCTTCCTCATTTGGCTTAAGACCAGCTAGACTGTGCAACACAGGTCACAATACTGAAGGCACACATTGAACACAAATCAGAGGATCAGTCAGCTGGTCTCAGCGTTAAAGAAATAGGAAGTGTGTGTTATAATTAGCCTCAGTGACCCAATGCTAAGAAAAGCAGTAGGGCGGTGGTAGAAAAGCTGCTCTAAATCATCACCTGGACATTCCTGCTGGACCTGTTGTGAATCGCTGGTGCACAATGCCTCAGTCAATGCAGGAAATGTAAGTACTAGGACCCATGAAAACATAACTCAGCAAGGAACTGGGGTTCTTAAATGACACGGTCAAAGAAACTCTGGGTGACAGACACTCAAATAAGAATCAGAGATCTCACTGCAAGAAAGGCAGATTAAACATTATCAATTGTAACACATTTCACTGTCAGCCTCATTCCCCTGCATCGATCCTCTCACATTATTAGTTATGAGATAGCTCTTAAGGCTGCAATACCAGGTTGCATTACATGTGGTCAGAAACAATCTCAGCTACAGCAGGTCCCAATATTAAAGCATTTTCATTTTGATTCAATTTCTTTCCTTCCAATCCCAAGCCCTATTGAAAGCTAGAATTATCCCAGAATCAATGCAGCCAAGATGAAATTTCATATCCAAGATGCACCAAAATTAGATTTTGTTTGATGAGAGTAAAGTGATGCCAGAACAAAGATAAGAGAGCTAAAAAGAACACAGCTGTAAATCTAAAACAAACCAAATATTGGAAACACATAGCAAGTCACTGATTTAAAATTTTCTCTGAAAGCAAGGTGTGTGTTTTGGAGAAAATACTCCACACAGCTGTTGCAGCATGGAACTTTTTGCCTCAGAGATTCAGACAGAGATCACTATCTTTTAAGGGAAGAATGGATAAAAATTTGCAGCATAACAATGTGCGTAGTACAGGTAGAGCAGGGGAAGCTGGATGGAGTGTGAATCAGAAAACTGTCACTAAAAAAAAGGGCCCAATGGTCTCTTAATTTGTTGGGTTCTGTGTCAATTTTGGAGACAGGCGCAACATACAATCCAGAATCATCCAAAAACTGGGCCAAAAACTAAGGGGCATCTTTTTAAGATGAGAGGAGATTTGAAAACGACCTGAGGCAATTGTTTCACATTAAGGCTAGTTCATATGTGGAATGACCTGCCAGAGTAAATGGTAGTTGCAGAAACAGGTACAACATTTAAAACAGATTTGGATAGGTACAAGAATAGGAAAGGTTGAGGAGGATATGGGCCAAACACAAGCATGTGAGACTAGTTTAGCGTGGGAAACTTGGCCAGCATGGGCAAGTTGGGCTAAAGGGTCTGTTTCTGTGCTACATGACTCTAGGTTTTCCTGTTGAGACTAATAAATGTCACATGGGGGCAGGAGATTCTCAGATCAGCTTGAATAGCTCGTGGTGTTACTTGTAATGCTTCACCTGACGAAGGAGCTGTGCTCCAAAATCTTGTGATTTCAGATAAACCTGTTGGACAATCACATGGTGTAGTGTGATTTCTGACTTAATCCACTGAGGGTCACTGGAATATTCCAGGTTCCACAAAACAATATTTTGGTGCCAGTTTCAAAAAACTTCATTTGCTAATCTAGTCTGACAACATACTCCGAGTGCCAGTCACCCAAACACCTTCCTCGCTGACCTACACCGATTCCAGGCCCAGCCCAGAATCAAAATTTGTATTGAATACAATTCCCTTGATGCCCTGAAGCTGTCACTTTGGTCATAACATACCCCAACCCAGCAAAGAAATCAGCAAGCTTCCAAACTTGAACCCGAGCACCACTGATTTTAATTTACCATTGTTGGCCCTGATTTCAGTTACACATTCCCCAAACTCTGGAAATCACTCCTTAAACTCTCAATCTTTTCATCTATCTCCTTCTATTGCAGGAGATAAGAGATTTGAGCCGGTGTGGGAAGGTGGACTTGAAGATCTGCATGGTTTTATTGAACTGACCTGCACACCTCTCCTACTACAAGATACTCCTTAAAAAAACATTGCTTTGGCTTATCCTGTTTTCTGACCACCAATGTCTTTTTCGTTTGTCTGATTACTTTGTCTGGTATGCCCTTTAAAAGAGTATGGCTTTTGAGCAGCAGTGTAGAATTAGACTGGGTGAGATATCGGGGGAGTCGATGGGCGTGGTATGATCGCTTGTTTATTAATCCAGAAATTCACCTAATGTTCTGCATGGCAGATGGTGGAATTTGATTTCAATGAAAAGAAAACAAATCTGGAATTAAGGATCTGCTGAAGAACATGAAATTACCCACAGCCTCCGACCTTATTATTCCCCACCCCACACGGCCCGTTTCTATCTCCTTCCCAAAATCCACAAACCTGCCTGCCCTGGTCAACCCATTGTCTCAGCCTGTTCCTGCCCCACCGAACTCCACCTATCTGGACTCCATTTTCTCCTCACCTACATCCGTGACACCACCAACACCCTCCACCTCCTCCAGAACTTCCAATTCCCTGGCCCCCAACACCTCATTTTCACAATGGACGTCCAGTCCCTATACATCTGTATTGCACATGCAGATGGCCTCAAGGCCCTCCGCTTCTTCCTGTCACGCAGGCCCGACCAGTCCCCCTCCACCGACACCCTCATCCGCCTAGCCGAACTCGTCCTCACCCTCAACAGCTTCTCTTTTGATTCCTCCCACTTCCTACAGACAAAGTGGGTGGCCATGGGCACCCGCATGGGCCCCAGCTATGCCTGCCTCTTTGGAGGTTACATGGAACAGTCCCTCCTCCGCACCTACACAGGCCCCAAACCCCACCTCTTCCTCCGTTACATTGATGACTGTATCGGCGCCGCCTCTTGCTCCCCAGAGGAGCTCGAACAGTTCATCCACTTCACCAACACCTTCCACCCCAACCTCAAGTTCACCTGGGCCATCTCCAACACATCCCTCGCCTTCCTGGACCCCTCAGTCTCCATCTCAGGTAACCAGCTTGTAACTGATGTCCATTTCAAGCCCACTGACTCCCACAGCTACCTAGAATACACCTCCTCCCACCCACCCTCCTGCAAAAATTCCATCCCCTATTCCCAATTCCTCCACCTCCGCTCCCACGGTGAGGCATTCCACTCCCACACATCCCAGATGTCCAAGTTCTTCAAGGAACGCAACTTTCCCCCGCACAGTGGCCGAGAATGCCCTTGACCGCGTCTCCTGCATTTCCCACAACACATCCCTCACACCCCACCCCCGCCACAAATGCCCTAAGAGGATTCCCCTCATTCTCACACACCACCCCACCAACCTCCGGATACAACGTATCATCCTCCAACAATTCCGCCATCTAAAATCCGACCCCACCAACAAAAATATTTTTCCATCCCCACCCCTGTCTGCTTTCCGGAGAGACCACTCTCTCCGTGACTCCCTTGTTCGCTCCACACTCCCCTCCAACTCCACCACACCCGGCACCTTCCCCTGCAACCGCAGGAAATGCTACACTTGACCCCACACCTCCTCCCTCACCCCTATCCCAGGCCCCAAGATGACTTTCCATATTAAGCAGAGGTTCACCTGCACATCTGCCAATGTGGTACACTGTATTCGTTGTACCCGGTGTGGCTTCCTCTACATTGGGGAAACCAAGCAGAGGCCTGGGGACCGCTTTGCAGAACACCTCCGCTCGGTTCGCAATAAACAACTGCACCTCCCAGTTGCAAACCATTTCAACTCCCCCTCCCATTCTTTAGATGACATGTCCATCATGGGCCTCCTACAGTGCCACAATGATGCCACCCAAAGGTTGCAGGAACAGCAACTCATATTCCGCTTGGGAACCCTGCAGCCCAATGGTATCAATGTGGACTTCACCAGCTTTAAAATATCCCCTTCCCCCACTGCATCACACAACCAGCCCAGCTCATCCCCTCCCCCCACTGCACCACACAACCAGCCCAGCTCTTCCCCTCCACCCACTGCATCCCAAAACCAGCCCAGCCTGTCTCAGAGATAATGGGAACTGCAGATGCTGGAGAATCCAAGACAACAAAATGTGAGGCTGGATGAACACAGCAGGCCAAGCAGCATCTCAGGAGCACAAAAGCTGACGTTTCGGGCCTAGACCCTTCATCAGAGAGGGGGATGGGGTGAGGGTTCTGGAATAAATAGGGAGAGAGGGGGAGGCGGACCGAGGATGGAGAGAAAAGAAGATAGGTGGAGAGAGTATAGGTGGGGTGGTAGGTTTGGGATCGTTCAGTCCAGGGAAGACGGACAGGTCAAGGAGGTGGGATGAGGTTAGTAGGTAGATGGGGGTGCGGCTTGGGGTGGGAGGAAGGGATGGGTGAGAGGAAGAACAGGTTAGGGAGGCAGAGACAGGTTGGGCTGGTTTTGGGATGCAGTGGGTGGAGTGGAAGAGCTGGGCTGGTTGTGTGGTGCAGTGGGGGGGAGGGGACGAACTGGGCTGGTTTAGGGATGCAGTTGCGGAAGGGGAGATTTTGAAACTGGTGAAGTCCACATTGATACCATTAGGCTGCAGGGTTCCCAGGCGGAATATGAGTTGCTGTTCCTGCAACCTTCGGGTGGCATCATTGTGGCACTGCAGGAGGCCCATAATGGACATGTCATCTGAAGAATGGGAGGGGGAGTGGAAATGGTTTGCGACCGGGAGGTGCAGTAGTTTGTTGCGAACTGAGCGGAGGTGTTCTGCAAAAGCGGTCTCCAAGCCTCCGCTTGGTTTCCCCAATGTAGAGGGAGCCACACCGGGTACAGTGGATGCAGTATACCACATTGGCAGATGTGCAGGTGAACCTCTGCTTAATGCGGAATGTCATCTTGGGGCCTGGGATAGGGGTGAGGGGGGAGGTGTGGGGGCAAGTGTAGCATTTCCTGTGGTTGCAGGGGAAGGTGCCGGGTGTGGTGGGGTTGGAGGGCAGTGAGGAGCGAACAAGGGAGTCACGGAGAGAGTGGTCTCTCCGGAAAGCAGACAGGGGTGGGGATGGAAAAATGTCTTGGGTGGTGGGGTCGGATTGTAGATGGCGGAAGTGTCGGAGGATGATGCGTTGTATCCGGAGGTTGGTGGGGTGGTGTGTGAGAATGAGGGAGATCCTCTTTGGGCGGTTATGGCGGGGGCGGGGTGTGAGGGACGTGTTGCGGGAAATACGGGAGACGCGGTCGAGGGCGTTCTCAATCACTGTGGGGGGGTCTCTGCCTCCCTAACCTGTTCTTCCTCTCACCCATCTCTTCCTCCCACCCCAAGCCACACCTCCATTTCCTACCTACTACCTCATCCCACCTCCTTGACCTGTCCGTCTTCCCTGGACTGACCTATCCCCTCCCGACCTCCCCACCTATACTCTCCTCTCCACCTATCTTCTTTTCTCTCCATCTTCGGTCCATCTCCCCCTCTCTCCCTATTTATTCCAGAACCCTCACGCCATCCCCCTCTCTGATGAAGGGTCTAGGCCTGAAACGTCAGCTTTTGTGCTCCTGAGATGCTGCTTGGCCTGCTGTGTTCATCCAGCTTCACACTTTATTATCATGAAATTATTGTTGACTGCTGGAAAAACCCACCTGTTTCACGAATGTTCTTCAGAGAATAAAATCTGTCATCCTACCTGGTCTGGCCTAGATGTGACTCTAGAACCACAACAGTGTGGTTGACTCTCAGTTCTCCTCTGAAACGGACTAGCAAGCCACTCAGTTATACCAATCGCTACAAAGTCTCAAAGAAATGAAACCGGACAGACCATCCAACATCGACCTAGGCACTGGAAAAGACAATGGGAGAAACAGCCCTGTAGACCCTACAAATTCCTCCTCACCAACATCTGGGGGTTAGCGCCAAAATTGGGAGAGCTGTCTCAAAGTCAAGCAACAGCCTGACACAGTAACATTCATAGAATCATACCTTACAGACAGTGTCCCAGACACCACCATCACCGTCACCATCCCTGGATATGTCCTGTCCCACTGGCAGGACGAACCCAGCAGAGGTGGTACAGTGGGATACAGTTGGGAGGGAGGTACCCTGGGAGTCCTCAATATTGATTCTGGATCCCATGAAGTCTCATGGCTTCAGACTAAACATGGGCAAGGAAACCATCTGCTGGTTACCACATACTGTCCTCTCTCAGCTGATGAATCTGTACTCCTCCATGTTAAACAACACTTAAAGGAAGCACTAAAGATGGCATGGGCAAAAAATGTACTCTGGGTGGGGTATTCCAAAGTCCACCTCCAAGAGTGGCTCAGCAGCATTACTACTGAGCGAGCTGGGCAGGTCCTACAGGACAGAGCTGCTAGACTGGGTCTGTGGCAGGGGGTGAGGGAACCAACAAGAGGGAAAAACATACTTGACCTCATCCTTACCAATCTGCCAGCTGCAGACACATCTGTCCATGATAGTATCGGTAAGAACGGCCATCGCACAGCCCTTATGGAGACAAAGTCTCGCCTTCACATTGAGAACAACTTCCATCATGTTCTGTGGCACTATCACCGCGCTCAATGGGACAGACTTCGCACGCATCGAGCAACTCAAGACGGTGCATCCATGAAGCGCTGTGGGCCATCAACAGCAGCAGAATTGTACTCCAGCACAATCTGTAACCTCATGGCCCTACATATACCCCACTCAACCATTACCATCAAGCCAGGGCTCAACTCTGGTTCAATGGAGAGTGCACAAGGGCACGCCAGGAGCAGCACCAGGAATACTTATAAATAAGCTGCCACCCTGGTGAAGCTATCAAGCAGGACTACTTACACACCAAACAGTATAAGCAACAAGTGACAGTCAGAGCTAAGTTAGCTCAAAACCAACAGATTAGATCTAAGCTCTGCAGTCCTGCCACATCCAGTGGTGAATGGTGGTGGACAATTAAACATCTCACTGAAGGAGGCGGCTCCACAAATATCCCCATCCTCAATGATGGAAGAGCCCAGCACCTCAGTGCCAAAGATAGGGTTGAAGCATTCACAGCAATCTTCAGCCAGAAGTGCCGAGTGAATGATCCATCTCTGCCTCCTCCAGTGGTTCCCAGCACCACAAATAGCAGTCTTCTGTCAACAGTACTAATAAATAAGGTAGAGATTGAGATAAGATGAGGCTAGCAAATAAAAGTTCGTGAATGAGCAGGTCAGCACAATAAGAATGTAGAGTAAGAGAGGACAGCAGGGTTAGCCCATCAGCCCTTCAATTGGGCTGTGCAAGCCAATGAAATCACATAGGCGATTGTAGACCACCTAAACTCCACTTTCCACCCTAACCTCAGACACATCGATTCCCTTAAGTGCAGAAAAACCTATCGATCACAATCTTGAACCTATTCAGTGACTAAGCAATCACTGCGTCAAGAACAGGAAAGTGCCCAAACATTCTATAACTTGTACTGCATGTCAAAATGCACAAAATACAGATTCTCTGAAAAGTGGCAAACTACTATTTGCTGTTGAGCAGATTCCAGCACCTTTAAATTGAACATTTCTGCCACTTCCATGCAGTTCAAATAAACAGAAGCCTGTCCTGTCAGATTCATTCAATTAATGACGTCAAAGAGCCAATGTGAGTTAGCAATGGGCATTAGACCAGACACACACACACTTCAATTGCTATCTATTATATTTTCACACAACACTTAGCACCATACCTCACTATGATAAATCTCTTCTCTGACTATATTGTGGCAGCTCCTCATGAAATATGCATGAATGTTTCATAGTAAATACAGTTTAAACTTTTCCCCAATTGAAATCATTTTTCAACTTGCATACTGCACAGATGTTATTAACTCATCTATGACCAGAATCAACATTCGACTGGAACTATCGGATAAAACCAGACAAATCCATTTCCCTCCAACAGACAGATCAGTTGTTACGTGGTGCAAAATCCTTGCTCTTACAGTCCTCTGAGCTCACCTTGTTGTAACACATTAGAGCGGGAGACTGGGAGTCATGGCTGCAGAAGGGTAGTGCCTAACTTAAAGGAAAGCAGCCAGCAGGGAGTGCCACTATGAAATATTTGGTGGAGGAGTTGTGTGCTGAGAGAGAAATCACCAAGTAGGCCTTGCAAGACTCTAATAGCAAGGGCCCCTCCAACGAAAATCTTGTTGTTCAGAAGCAACATCAGCAAATGTGCCCACTCAAGGGCAAAGGAGGGAATCTGCGTGTGGAGCCAGAAGGGGTAGGTTAGGTCCTGAACAAATACTGTGTGTCAGTATTCACAAAACAGAGGGAATTGGTAGAGTATAATCTCAGGGAAGGGAGTGTCAAGTTTCTAAGCCAAGTTGCTATTAAAAAGGAAGAGGTGCTGTGCGTCTTAAAACGTATTAAGGGAGATGAGTTTGAGAGATAATGGGAACTGCAGATGCTGGAGAATCCGAGATAACAAGGTGTGGAGCTGCATGAACACATGGTCTGCTGTGTTCATCCAGCTCCACACCTTGTTATCAGGGAGATGAGTTTGCCAGGTCCTGATGGTACCTATCCCAGGATATTGAGGGAGACAAGAGAACAAATTGCTGGAGCATTGACAGACATCTTTGTATCATTTTCGGCCACGGGTAAGGTCCCAGAAAACTGACGAATAGCTAACGTTGTCCCCTTATTAAAGGGTAGCAGGGATAATCCTGAAAATTACAGGCCTGTGAGCCACCTGTTGGTGGTAGGGACATTATTGGAAAAGATTCTCAGGGAAAAGATCTACATGCATTTAGAAACAAGTGGACATCATGGTTTTGTACAGGGGAGGTCATGCCTCACTGACTCAACTGAGTTTTTTTGAGGAGGTGGCGAGGACAATTGATGCAGGAAAAGCAGTTGATGTTGTCTACATGGACTTAGGTAAAGCCTTTGACAAAATCCCTCATGGCAGGCTGGTACAAAAAGGTGAAGTCACATGTTATCGGGGTGACCGGCAAGATGAATGCAGAACTGGCTTCGTCATAGGATACAGAGGGTAGCAGTGGATGGATGCTTTTAGGACTGGAGGGCTGTGACTAATAGTGTTCCACAGGGATCAGTGCTGCAACCTCTGCTGTTCATGATCTGCAGATATGATTCGGAGAACAATACAAAGATTGCTGGTGTTGCAGATAATGAGGAGATTTGTCAGAGGATACAGCAAAATATAGATCAGTTGAAGGCATGGGCAGAAAAATGGCAGATGGAGCTTTATCTGGACAAATGTGAGGTGATGTATTTTGGATGGTCAAGTAGAAGTGGAAAGAGGTGAACAGCATAACCCTTAGGAGCACTGACATGCAAGGGTTCTGGGTGTGCAAGTCCACAGATCACTGAAGGTGGCAGCGTAAGTAGGTAAGGTAGTAAAGGCGGCTTACGGCATGCCTACCTTCATTGGAAGAGGCACTGAGCATAAGGATAGACAAATTATGCTGCAACTTAATAGAACTCCAGTTAGGTCACACTTGGAATATTTCATACAGCTCTGGTCACCACGCTACCAGAAGGATGTGGATGCTTTGGACAGGATTTACCAGGATGTTGCCCGAGTGGGGTTTTTTTTAAAGCTACAAGGGAAGGTTGAATAGATTAGGTTTGTTTTCACTGAAACGCAGGAAGTTTTCGGGGTATACAAGAAGTTTATAAAATTGTAAATGGCATGGGTAGAGTGGAAAGTATGAGGCTTTTCCCCCCCCGGGTGGAGGGCTCAATTACGAGGTGACATAGGTTAAAGGTGCGAAGGGGGATGTTTAAAAGCTTTGCCAGAGATGGTAGTGGAAGCAGACACAATAGCAGCTTTGAAAAAACACCTGCACGAATAGAGGAATAGGAAAGGGATACGGATCCTGCAGGTGAGGTTTCAGTACGGAGGGGCAAAACGTGTCAGCACGGGCTTGGAGGGCCGAAGGGCCTATTTCTGTGCTGCGCTGTTCTTTACTCTAAACAAGTGAGGTTTTAGTACGGAAGGGCAAAATGTGTCAGCACAGGCTTGGAGGGCCGAAGGGCCTATTTCTGTGCTGCGCTGTTCTTTATTCTAAGCAAGTGAGGTTTTAGTACGGAGGGGCAAAATGTGTCAGCACAGGCTTGGAGGGCCGAAGGGCCTATTTCTGTGCTGCGCTGTTCTTTACTCTAAGCAAGGAGCTTATGAGTGATAAACGGGAGGTGGTGGAGATCAAAACAGAGAGGCCTTTATTTTCACTCAGTCATGGGCTATGGGTATCGCTGGTTGGGTAAATATTTATTGCCCATCTTTAGTTGCCCTCAAGAAGGAGGTGGTGAGCTGCCTTCTTAAACTACTGCCCTCTATGTACTCTAGGCAGACACACAGTGCCCTTAGGGAAGGAATTCAGGGTGAGGTCATTGACTTTCTCGCCTAGCCGGCTTGTTTTCATTTAGACATTTCGTCACTATGCTAGGTAACATCTTCAGTGGGGCCTCCGATGAAGTCACAACCTCACCCACAACCCAAACTACGAATCTTTGCAGGAAATTCCGTGGTTTTGACCCAGTGACAATAAAGGAACAGCGATATATTTTCAAGTCAGGATGATTAGAGGGTTGGAGGGGAAATTGCAGGTGGTGATGTTCCCATGTATCTGTGTCTGCTGCCCTAGCCCTTCCAGATGGAAGCAGTTGTGGGTTTGGAAGGTGCTGAGGGTCTTTGCTGAATTTCTGCAGTGCATCTTTTAGATGGCACACACTGCTGCTACTTAGCATCAGTGCTGGAGGGAGTGGGATATTTGTGGATGTGGTACCCAATTAAGCGAGGATTGCTTTCTCCTGGATGGTGTCAAGCTTTGAGTGTTGTCGGGGCAGCACTCATCCAGGCAAGTGGGGAGTATTCCATCACACTCCTGACTTGAGCCTCACTGATAGTGGACAAACTTTGCGGAGTCGGAGGCGAGGTGGGCACTGCAGTATTCCCGACTTTTGACTGGCTCTTGCAGACGCTGTGTTTATGCAGAGAGTCCTGTTGATTTTCTGGTCAATGGTAACCCCCAGGAATATTGATTCAGTGCTGGTAATGGCACTAAATGTCAAGGGCAATGATTAGATCATCTCTCATTGGAAATGATCATAGGCTGTCATTTGTGTGGTGTGAACTTATTTGCCTCTTGTCAATCCAACCTGGATATTGTCTAGGTCCTGCTTCATTTGAACGTGAACTGCTTCAGTTTCTGAGGAGTCACGAATGGTGCTGAACATTGTGCAATCATCAGTGAACATCCCCACTTATGGCCTTATGACAGAGGAAGGTCACTGATGAAACAGCTGAAAAAGTTTATGCATTGGATCCTGCCTGGAGAGGTCTTGGAGCTGAAATGACTGGCTTCCAGAACCACAACCACCTTTTTCATGATTCCAATCATCACATTTCTGACTAGACTCCAGTGCTCTGTTTTATTCATGCATGGAATGAGGGCATTGCTGGCTGGGTAAGCATTTATCACCCACCCATTTGAGTCTGAAGTCATGTGAAAGTCAGACCAAATAATGATGGCAGTTTCCTTCCTGAAAGGACATTGGTGAACCAGATACTTTTTGCTTATTGTGCACTACTGCAAAGGTTTAATTCAACTGAGCATCTTGAATAGGTCACTTCAGAGTGCAGCTTAAAAGCAAACTAGATTTGAATGGAGCTAGAGTCACATATTGGTTCAGATCAAAGACAGTGAACCATTGGGTCTTTTTGCACTTTTAGTAAATTCACCAATTTATTTTTATTTTCAAACTGTCAATTAATATTTCAGCTCCTGTTTTCTGGAGTTCAAGTCCAGATTGGTCACATTACCAGTACAAAGTAAAGGTCAAGCTGCCATAGTTCTACACAAGACCACAGGGCTGCTCTCCTGTTAGAGACAGCACGTTGGCGCTCTAACCCGAAGTCACCAAGCCTCAGGCGATGGGAAGAGGTTGAGAAGGGGTGCACTTCATGGTAACCTCAGCTGTTGTGGGAACTGAACTCTCACTGTTGGCATCAAGCTGCATGAGAAACTGGCTGTCCAACCAACTGAGCTAACCAACCCATAATAACCAGTACAACATAGCAACCAAAAGTCAGATTCAAGAAAAGTAGGAGAATCATCACACAATCTTGGCCTCTTGATCACCTCCAATGTGAACGTGACATGGAACAGCATTGACAGTTTGGTGAGGAATGTGGTTTTCAATCTCTTTCTAATTTTATTTGTATTCCACATTTAAGATTCAGCTACAAATTACAGTTTAATAAGGATAAAGTTGCAGTAAAGATAAAGGTGGGTTGGGGGCGTTGGTTAGCTTAATTGGTTGGCTGTACAGCTGGTCTGTGACGCAGCATGACGCCAACAGCGTAGTTTCAATTCCTGCACTGGCTGAAGTTACAATGATGGGCTCTCCTTCTCAGCATCTCCCCTTCCCATAGGCATGACGACCCCTGGGTTAAACCACCACCAGTCATCTCTCTGGAGTGAAAATGGACTGAAGCAGAGTAAATAGCATGGAAATAGTAAATTAAATAAACATATTTTACTCGTTTTCACTATAGAGGATGCAAAAACAATCCGGGTAATAGCTGTAACTTTGGTGAAACTACAATCATTACAGAAACATTACTGAACAAACTGGCAGAGATTGCTCTGTTTGTGACTGACAAGATCCAGGATTGCTGATGGACTTCATCCTGGCAGCATAAAGCTGGTGGGTATTAGATGAGCTAGAGTTAATGTTCCGGAATCAGATTCTGCAAAGATTCTATCAGACTGAAAATCAACACATGTAATTTCTCTTAAGTGAGGAAGGCAGGAAATAGGAACCTCCAGGCCAATCAACTTGATATCTGTTGTGGGATAAGTGCTAAAATTGATAGGGAGGTCATAGCTGGGCACTTGGAAAAATTCAAGGTAATCAGGAACTGTCATTAGGGCTTTGTCGAAGGGAAATTGCGTTTAACCAATTTATTACGGTTTTTTTTTGGAGGAGTAACATGTGCTGTCAATAAAAGGGAACCTGTAGATAAATTCCAGGATTTATTGAGGTTCCATATACAAGTTTACTGTACAAAGTAGGAGCTCATGGTGTAGGAGGCAACATATTATCATGAATAGAAGATTGACAGAAGATAGAAGATTTCAGAAAATAACATTGCGCAGAAGAGGGTCCTTTTCTGATTGGCAGTTTGTGACAAACGGAGTCTCTCAAAGGGGCAGAGGCACAGTATCAAAAAGAGTAGATATTACAAAGGTTGATAGTTTCCCATGTTGCGAATGAGGAGGATTCAGATGGATATAAATTGAGTGATGAAACAAAAAGATGAGACAGATGGAGTATAACATGGGAAAATGTGAAGTTGTTCATTTTGACTAGAAGAATTTTTTTAAAATCACAGTGGTACTTCAACAGAGAATGGCTGCTGAATTCTGAGATGCAGATGGTTCAAGGTGCTATAATGCATGAGTCACAAAGTCAATACATAGATAGAGCAAGTGGAGTATTGAGATACTATCCTTTATTAGGAGAGATTGAGGATAAAAGTAAGGATGCTAAGATTCCATTACCCAGTACATTCATGAGACCACATTTCTCATACTGTGTGCAGTTAAGGTCTCCTTATTTAAACGCTTTGGGAATAGTTCAGAGATTGCTCAAATTGATACCTACAATAAGAGAGAGGGTCGTCTAATGAAGAAAGGCTAGGCAGGCTGGAGCTCACAGGAGTAAGGAGTAACATGATCTGAATTATGCAAAATCCCAAAATTTTGACAAGGTTTGTGTGGAAAGGATATTTTTCTCTTATTGGTCAGTCCGGAACAAGGCGGCATGGTTTCAAAACTAGAAGTTGTCGTTTTAGGGATTTTTTTCTCATAGCAGGTTGAGACTTTGGAACTCCGTCTGAGAAGGCAATGTCATTGAGTATTTTTAAATCAGCGATAACTGGATTCCTCTTGCACAACAGAAGCAAATATTATTGGGGAGATGGGAGTGTGGAATTCAATGTCAGTCAGATCATCAGTGATTATACTGTTGGTCAGAGCAGATCAGAGGAGCCAAATGGCCTGTTGCTGCTCCCAATCCCTACATTTGTAGGTCATGGCCATCACTTAACCAAACTGCAGCTCTGACTTCAGTTGCCTGGAATTTCCTCCTAAATTCTTTACTGCACTCTCTTCCTTGGAGATGATGCATAAAAGTAACTTATTTGATCAGGTTTGACCTAATCAAGTAACACAAATTTTATTTGATAATGGTCCCATGATGCTCCTTGAAATGTTTTATCTGGAAGATACTGTGTAAACACAGGTTGTTGCAACTTGAAACAAAAGGGGATTGATGCAGCTGGAGAAATTGAATGAGTTGAGCAGTTTCAGTTAGTTATGGATTTAGTAGGTATCAGCAATTTCAGCTACTGTTTCAGTAAAATGTCAGAACTGAAAGATCACAGAAGAAAGGAGGAGTTGAACACAGTAAAGAAAAGGCAGGCTTTTGGTAACAACAATGTCCACTGTATGTATTGTGGGAACAGAGTAAAATAACACCAGGACATCTAGTCACCATGTGTCGGCTGACCAGATTAAGACATTATAAGTGACCTGTTGTATATAAAAACTGTAAACACTTGGGACTTCAAGTTTAGTCTTAGATTAATAATGCCAATTCTCCTTGCATTCACTCAAAATGATCAGAATTTGTACCAGATCTCCTGGTAGTTTGTTAAGCTGAACAACAAAACACAGTCTGTACATGTAACAGGATTTTACATACAATTTTGAACAACTACTCACCATTCCATGATGACAGGGTGAAGCAAAGTATTGTTCACATTAAACCTGGAACAACAGAGTTTATTTTAGTCAGGTTTCCTTTCAAATCTGCAATACATTGTCTCTTAGCTGCGTCAACCCTCTCATCTCCCATTTATTCTCATTTGATAGAGCAAAATAAGCACAATTAACTAGAGAGAATCACTCAGGAACTACATCACATCTGTATAGGTGATAGTGAGCTAATTGATTGAATACTGACCAACTAAATAGTGCATGACCAAGTTAATAAAGGGGATTAACCAAATTCCAACCCCCCCATGACAAACAATTGCTTCCACAAACCTTCCGCACCACCAACATCCCCTGCCCAATCTTCACAATCGCCCAATCACCCCCATAATTCTTCGAAACCGTAACAGCCACCCCTTCTCAGACCCTCCAGCCCTTTATTGGAGACAATCACCTTTGGTACAAACCAAACTCAAAGCAGGAGTACACATGGCTGATTGGTTGATGAATGGAGACACTGGGGAACCGGGGACTACTCATCTTTAAGTGGAGAAGGAAATCGGGTGGTTTAATAGAGGAGGTTGGAAGGATCTTGACATGCTGTTAAAAAAGTTTCCAGTGCTAGAAGGGCATCAGGAGTCAAGTTAACAATTTTGGAAAAAAGCCAAGAGGAGGAAAACTGAAATGTATATCTTTATGCTTCGAGAATATGCAGCCTGAAAGGGGAGTGGAAGCAGATTGATTTGCGATTCTCAAAAGTAAATTGGATAAATACTTGAAGGGCAAAGCTTGGGGAGTGAGAGTAATCACAATTACTTTAGGCAAATAAAATCAAATAGTTACAGCATGGAGATTAGGTCTTTCAATTGTGTTAATGCCCATTCTGTGAGTGTTACTCAATTCTTCCAGCTTCCCTGCACTTTCCCTGATTACTCTGCAAACATTGCCCCTTCTGTAAGCCACTTGAAACATTGTGTTCAGATCTGGTCGCCTCATTATAGGAAAGATGTGGCAGCTCTAGAGGGGGTGCAGAGGAGATTTACCAGGATGCTGCCTGGAGGGCAGGTCTTATGAGGAAAGGCCGAGGGAGCTAGGGCTTTTCTCATTGGGGCAAAGGATGAGAGGTGACTCGATAGAGGTGTTCAGATGAGAGGCATAGAAAGAGTGGATAGTCAGAGACTTTTTCCCAGGGCGGAAATGACTATGCGGGGCCATAATTTTAAGGTGATTAGAGGATGGTATGGGGAGATGACAGAGGGAGGCTCTTCACACAGAGTGGTGGGTGTGTGGAATATGCTGCCAGCAGTGGTCATGGAGTCAGATGCTTTAGGGACATTTAAGTGACTCATGGATAGGCACATGGAAGATAGTAAAATGTAGGGCATGCAGGGTAGATTGATCTTAGAGCAGGATAATAGGTTGGCACAATATTGTGGGCTGAAGGGCCTTTGACTGTGCTGTATTGTTATAAGTTCTATGTAATTGGCCCTGCTTCTGCCACACTCAGGCAATGCACCCCAGACCTTAAACCACTCACTACATGAAAATTATTGGTCACTGTTGTTCCAGAGTTTCTTTCTACATAAGATTCAAAGAGGGGAGTTACAAATTAGTGTTGGGAAGTGGGCAGGGTGGAATGATGCCAATGGGACACAAAACAGAATGGCCAATCCTTCAAATGTTTTGAAGAAATCAGGAAGCTCAACACCAGATTCATTGGATGGGACAATGAAGAGCAAGCTACCCACATGCTTCTCATACTCCATCACCCACCAAGTAGGGAGCAGGGAAGAAATATTGAGAATTTGGCAGGGTGCAAAATGGCACTGTTTTATTTCCAACTATGGTGTCACGGAACATTTACATCCACATGGGGCAGTATGGTAGCTCAGAAGTTAGCACTGCTGCCTCACTACCCCAGGTACCCAGGTTCAACTCCAGCCTCAGGTGCTGTGCAAACTCCATCCAGGCATTCTCCCCACGTCTGCAAGAATTTTCATCGGCTGCTCCAGTTTGTTCCCACAGTCCAAAGATGTGCAGGTTAGGTGGATTGGCCATGGTTAATGCACGGTTACAGGGACACAGTGGGGGTGCTGGGTCTGGATGGGATTCTTTCTAAGAGGGTCAGTGAGAATTTGATGGGCTGAATTGGCTCTTTCAAAACCGTAGAGATTCTATGATGATTCAAGGTTAGGGATAGATGTTTGATTATTCTCGGTCAAGTCAGCAAAAGAAGGGAGGAAGTGTTGGGTATCCAAAAAGGCATTAAGGTGGACAAGTCCCCAGGTCCGGATGGGATCCATCCCAGGTTGATGAGGGAAGCGAGAGAAGAAATAGCCGGGGCCTTAACAGATATCTTTGCAGCATCCTTATACACGGGTAAGGTCCCAAAGGACTGGAGACTTGTTAATGTTATCCCCTTGTTTAAGAAGGGTAGCTGTGATAATCCAGGTAATTATAGACCGGCGAGCCTGACGTCAGTGGTAGGGAAGCTGCTGGAAAAGACACTGACAGATAGGCTCTATTCCCATCTGAAGAAAATGGGCTTATCAGTGATAGGCAACATGGTTAGGTGTAGGGAAGGTCATGCCTTACCAACTTAATAGAATTCTTTGAGGACGTGACAAAGTTGATTGATGAGGGAAAGGCTGTAGATGTCATATACATGGACATCAGTAAGGCGTTTGATAAGGTTCCCCATGACAGGCTGATGGAGAAAGTGAAGTCGCATGGGGTCCAGGGTGTGTTAGCTAGAAGGATAAAAAACTGGTTAGGCAACAGGAGACAGTAGTAGTGGAAGGGGGTTTCTCAAAATTGGAGACCTGTGACCAGTGATGTTCCACAGTGATCTGTGCTGGGACCATTGTTGTTTGTGATATACATAAATAATTTGGAAGAAGGTACAGGTGGTCTGATTAGCAAGTTTGAAGATGACGCTAAGATTGGTGGAGTAGCTGATAGTAAAGGGGACTGTCAGAGATTACAGCAGAATATAGATAGACTGGAGAGTTGTGCAGATAGATAGCAGATGGAGTTCAATCCAGGCAAATGTGAGCTGATGCATTTTGGAAGATCTGATTCAAGAGCGAACTATACAGCAAATGGAAAAGTCCTAGGGAAAATTGATGAACAGAGAGATCTGGGTGTTCAAGTCCATTGTTCCCTGAAGGTGGCAACGCAGGTCAATAGGGTTGTCAAGGCGGCATATGGCATGCTTTCCTTCATTGGACGGGGTATTGAGTACAAGAGTTGGCAGGTCATGTTGCAGTTGTATAGGACTTTGGTTCAGCCACATTTAGAGTGCTGTGTACAGTTCTGGTCGCCACATTACCAAAAGGATGTGGATGCTTTGGAGAGGGTGCACAGGAGGTTCACAAGGATGTTGCCTGGTATGGAGGGTGCTAGCTATGAAGAGAGGTTAAGTAGATTAGGATTATTCTCATTACAAAGACGGAGATTGAGGGGGGGGAACCTGATTGAGGTCTACAAAATCATGAGGGGTATAGACAGCGTGGATAGCAAGAAGCTTTTTCCCCCCCCAGAGTGGGGGACTCAATTACTAGGGGTCATGAGTTCAAAAGTGAGAGGAGTTAAGTTTATGGGAGATATGTGTGGAAAGTTCTTTATGCAGAGGGTGGTGGGTGCCTGGAACGTGTTGCCAGCGGAGGTGGTAGAGGCAGACACAATAGTGTCTTTTAAGATGTATCTAGACAGAGACATGGATGGGCAGGAAGCAAATGGACACAGACCCTTAGGAATTAGGTGACAGGTTTAGACAGAGGATCTCGAACGGCACAGCCTTAGAGGGCCAAAGGGCCTGTTCATGTGCTGAAATTTTCTTTGTTCTTTGTTCTAATAAAGATGATTGATTATGAATAAAGAAGGTGACATGAAATGATCATACATAGATTAACAGAGGTTAATTAATCCAGAGACCCAGATAACGTTCTGGGGACCTGGCTTTGAATATCACCAAAGCATGGTACATTGTGGAATTTGAGTTCAATAAAATCTGGAATTTCATGTTTATGAATCTATTGCTGATTATTGTAAAAAAACCATCTGGCTCACTAATGTTCTTCAGGGAAGGAAATCTACCATCCTTAACTGGTCTGGTTTACGTGTGACACCAGACCCACAACAATGTGGTTGATTCTTAACTGCCCTTTGGGCAATTAGGGATGAGTAATAAAATGCTGGCCCAGACAGCAGATCTCGTGAATTAATTTTTTAAAAATCTTCAACTAAGATCACATAATTAGTTAAACAACTACCTTACTTTACATTCTGCAAAAAACACAGCAGGTGTGATGGTCCAGGACAGAACAGAGATCTGGCTGTAGGATACATTCACTCAATCAAAAGGCATAAAGAAACAAGAAGGGACATGACAGGGCAACAAGCAGATAATTCTTAGGTGAATATGTGTGTCATTTTGGTTTCTCTCCCCGTTAGATGAGTGTGTTAAACTTTTGCGTGGAATCTAATAGAGGTGGGGCAGGGCAGATCAGTTCCACTGAATGTACATTAATACGCCTCACTATTAGTGAGAGAAAATAAGTCCCCCATTCCAATGTGAAAAAGTACTTGAAATTCCCAATGAACCTGATTTTCAGACCAAAATTGCCAATGCACAGACTAGGCTTCTGCACTTAGGTTATAATAATTACACGTAATTAGGCTCTAGTCACAGCGACAATTATGAATCATCAGCATACAACTCCACTAATTACAACCGATACCCTTGTAAACTCACCAGAGACAGACAAACAAGAAATACATAAGTGTTACAGAAGGAGAGAAAAGTGGAAAAGCTGTTCTCGGTTTACAGAATCTTGATTCTCAAGCTGTGTATTTTGGGATGCTTTCACTGGTTTGTAGGAGGTACAGGGTGGCTAGTCAACTTGTGCAAGGTTTCTTACTTGTTACTTAAAAGACACACCAACAGCAATTGCGAAGGAAATAAACTGGTTTTCTTGGATTTTCTTGTGGCACTGTGGAAGTGTCCCTACCCCTGGACCAAGAAACCTGGCTTCAAGTCCCACCTGTCTGCTTTCTAGATGAAGAGATTTAAAAAAATCACAGGATGGGGGCATCTCTGGCTAGGCCAGCATTTTAATGCCTACTCCTAACTGCTTAGAGGGCAATTAAGAGTCAATGCAATTACTGTGGGTCTAGAGTCACATGTATGCCAGGCCAGGCCAGGCCAGGATGACAGATTTCCTTTCCTTAAGGACATTAGTGAAGCAGATGGGTTTTTCTGACAATCTTTGAACAGGTTAATTAGAAAAATAGGTTAAATAAAAAATTTAAACATTAAACTGGCCGCCTTCAAACTTATAGTGGCTGTCACTACACAGAACAGACAGCTCCTGAGCTGGTGAATGCCTGAAGGTTTCTCTGAATCTTGCTTACAGCTTTAAGCTGTTCAGCTACATGAAAACTAATCATATTTGTTGGTAAGCAAAAAGCCTTTGTCATTAACTAGTCACTTGACCACAGACCACTTGGTCATTGGGACCTTTACTAGCCGAGTGGGTCACACCTCAACAGGATTGGGACCATAAAAACCAAAAGAACTGCGGATGCTGTAAATCAGAAACAAAAACAGAAGTTGTTGGAAAAGCTCAGCAGGTCTGGCAGCATCTCTGAAGAAAAAAAAAATCAGAGTTAGCGTTGCGGGTCCAGTGACCCTTCCTCAGAACTGGGACCAAAATTGTGGTGCTTTTCTGTTACTGCCAGAGCAAGTTAAATTAGCTCAACAGGAAGATTTGAATTCGATTATAGAAGGCAGTCAGGTTGCAGAGAAGCAAAGCTGGAACAGACAACAGGAAATAGCTGGGTGAGGAGTTGTTCAGTGGGCACTGACACTTGAACTGTGATGTCATAGCTACTGCTGGGAAACAGCTGAAAGGAAGACAGTTCAACATTCCTCGTAAAGGGAATGGGGATCACACTCTTAACGAACGCTATGCATCACATCTCCACAAAATTCAGTGGAGAATATTACTCGGATCTCTGTCCATCTGATCCAATAGTAAATGCATATATTAGGCAACTTCTCTCGTCATGTTGATTTCTCTTCATCTTTAGTAGCATCCAAGCTTACTGAAGAATTAAAACAAGGGAGCACACATTTTTAAAAGTGACAAGTAGGAGGTTTACAGGGAATTTCAGGAAGATTTGTTTTCACCCAGAGGATAGCGGGGGTCTGCAAAGCTCTGCCTGAAAGGATGGT